>NC_056735.1:1404725951-1404788451 GCF_019279795.1 Protopterus annectens
GCACAGGTGCACACACATTCTCGCACAAAATGGCACCACCAAAACTTTTTAAAAATTCAACAGAAACATCCTTATGACCAGAAAACAGTATTAGCAGTGAAATATATACAGGACCTATGCAGTACAACATCTGCTGCAATTTCTCTTGTGTTAAAACTTAAGGTTCATTTACTTGCAGAAACATCATAACGCTCTAGAATATCAGCTAATTAACAAGATCCAAAAAGGAAGCTACGATACAATGAACTAGAAATATCCCAGGGACATGGCAAGCACACAATGCAAAGTTATGAATTCTATGTGATAATGTTTATAATAGTTTTAAGATGTGTGCAAATACCTTGCTGAGATTTTGGAACATCCCTTACATAAAAAAAATCCTCAAAGATATGAGAGAAACTTGGAGGTGGCCTTTCTCACAGGCTCACAGAATATATAGTGCCTAATGGAACAAAAAAGAATCACTAGCATGCATGGATAAATATCATTAATAGTAATGAAACATTGCAATACTGTAGGGGAAGAGCAGGTTCCAATGAACACAAAGTAAAGGCATTGCTATGCTGTTTTACTAAACAAATAATATGTACAGTGGATATAAAAAGTTTACACACCCCTGTTAAAATGCCAGGTTTTTGTGATATAAAAAAATGAGACCACAACAAATCATTTCAAAACTTTTCCCACCTTTAATGTGACCTATAACATGTACAATTCAATTGAAAAACAAACAAATCTGTTAGGGGAAAAATATAAAAAACATACAATACGCTGGTTGCACAAGTGTGCACACCCTTAAGTTGAAGCACCTTTTGATTTAATTACAGCATTCACTCTTCTTGGGTACACGCATGCCGTCAATTAAAAAGACTCTGATTAACCCAAAATAAAGTTTAGCTGTCCTAGTAGGATTTTCCTGACATTTACTCAGTCGCCTGCTACAGCAAAAGCCATGGTTTGCAGAGAATTTACAAAGCATTAAAGGGCTCTCATTGTTGAAAGGTATCAGTCAGGAGAAGGGTACAAAAAAATGTCTACAGCATTAGATATACCATGGAACACAGTGAAGACAGTCATCAAAAAGTGGAGAAAATATGGGACAACAGTGAAGCTGCACAGAACTGGACATCCCTCCAAAATTGATAAAAAGACAAGACGAAAACTGGTCAGGGAGGCTGTCAAGAGGCCTACAGCAACACTGAATGAGCTGCAGGAATTTCTGGCAAGTACTGACAACAATCTCCTGTATTCTCCATATGCCTGGACTATAGGGTTGCAAGACGGAAGCCTTTTCTTACACAGAAAAACAATCCAGGCCCGACTAAAATTTGCAAAACAATACATCAAGTCTCCCAAAAGCATGTGGGAAAATGCATTATGGTCCGATGAGACCAAGGCTGAACTTTTTGGCCACAATTCCAAAAGATACGTTTGGCAGAAAAACACTTTGCATCCCCAAAAGAACACCATCCTCACGGTGAAGCATGGTGGTGGCAGTAACGTGCTTTGGGGGTGCTTTTCTTCAGCTAGAACTGGGGCTTTAGTCCAGGTGGAGGGAATTATGAACAGTTCCAAATACCACTCACATTTGGCCCCAAACCTTCAGGCATCTGCTAGAAAGCTGAAGATGAAGAGGAATTTAACCTTTCAATACAACAATGACCCCAACCATACATCCAAATCAACAAAAGAATGGCTTTACCAGAAGAAAATTAAAATTTTGGAATGGCCCAGCCAGAGCCCAGACCTAAATCCAATAGAAAAATCGGTGGAGTGACCTAAAGAGGGCTGTGCACAAGAGATGCCCTCACAATCTGACAGATTTGGAGCACTTTTGCAAGGAAGAGTGGCCAAATACTGCCAAGTCAAGATGTGCCATGCTGATAGACTCCTACCCAAGAAGACTGAATGTTGTAATTAAACCGAAAGGTGCTTCAACAAACTATTAGTTTAAGGGTGTGCACACACAACAAAGTATTAGTTGAAGGGTGTGCACACTTATGCAACCAGCGTATTGTACGTTTTTTTTTATTTTTTAGACTTTTTCCCCTAACAGATTTGTTTTTCAATTGCATTGTACAGGTTATAGGTCACATTAAACATGGGAAAAGTTTTGAAATGATTTATTGTGGTTTCATTTTTTTTATATCACAAAAATCTGACATTTTAACAGGGGTGTGTAAACTTTTTATATCCACTGTACCTACACGAGTATTATACTGTAACAATACTGCACAATGTGGACTTTATGACAGATCATTTATAGACAGAACAGCAGTGCTACAAGAATAATAAAAGTATACATTGCATGAAAGGAATATGCATTTCACTAGCCAAAAATAAGAGAAAGAACATTCTGGATATCTTAGACTAACACGGTTCTTTTCAATCACATTTATTAAAATAAATGATAAATCAGTGAAAAATAGTACATTTGCACGCCATCATTACAAAAACTGACCATTGCTAAGGTATCTGAGCACATTGTTTCCACAGAAAGTTTATACTACAGTGAAGTCTTCAAATTCCAAAATGTCAAAAGATATAAATATTAATCTTGGCAGAATTACTTGATTCTGTTAAAACACTATTTATTGTAACTTTCACGTACGTCTTGAGAAGCGGCAAATTAGAGAGACAGCAATATATAAAGTTAATGCATTTCTTCTCACAATGAACATCATTTTCTGAATTACAACACCTGAGAAGGCCTTTAGCCAACAAACTCACCCTTTAAAGATCTCTCGAATCTTCTGTTCCCCTTTAAGAGCTTGGACCACCTGACTGCTCTTCTAGTAAGAACTGTCATATACTGTGACATAAATTCTTCATAGAATTCATAATCAAAGTCTTCTGGTCTTTCAAAGCCATACGGATCAATTCTGTTAATTCAAGAACAACATGAGTTTTCATGACTGTTTCCAAAAAATTGGGTCATGTATTGTGACATAAAATGCTACAATAAATAAATAAATAAAAATCAGAGTAAACAAATGATTAATTTCAAAGGTTACAAACCCGCATTTTAGGAAGACAGACCTGGCTATCCAAACCTTTAACACTTACATATAAAGTAAAAGTGTATAGCAGATATTCAGTGCAAGGTAAAGAAAGTTGAGCATCTTTCCCTACTTCAAAAGCATTAGTCTAGCAAAAACAAAATAATAGCAAGGTACTGGCCATCCTTAAAAGTGGGTATTCCATAGAGGTTTGTCAAAAGTAAAAGAAATGCATTTGCAAGACAATAACTGCATGGCTTTCTTGTCTTTCAGAATTCATAGGTATGTTTAAATCTGTAATGACATACACAGGAAATACATGCATAAATTTTCAAGGGTTGTCTCTGGGATTACATCACCCAATAATTTGATTACTATCTCTATACTGTGCCCACAGCAATCCCCTTTGCCTGCCTTGCTCCACCTTACAAATATATGCTAACCTTAACCCTGCCCCCAACGTCAACCCTACACGTTTCCTTAGGAAATTCCTTCCTATAACACTATCACTGCACAGAGCATCTCAGACACACAACAGTCACAATAACTCAAACACACACAACCACCGCTACATCTAATGCCTAACTTAACCCTAACACTAATCCTAAACCTCAAATACTAGCACATATACTCCAAAAATCATAACCCCCTAATGCTCACACATACATTCCTCCCTCTAACACATACTCACCTAAACAAATCCATTGGCCTTTTAACGTCACTCACCTCTCAATCAAACATGCTTTCAAACATTCATGCCCACACTTGTGCTCATTCAATTAAATAAACATTCAAGGAAAAGATGGTAAATAGTACATTGTTTATATGCACTGAGAAAAAGAGAGAGAGAGATACACCAGCTAGAAGATCCACTTGTCAAACGGTGAATGACCAACCACAAATGGTCTATCAACAGAAAATTTAAAACAAATGAAATACAGTATAACTATGTTTTTTTCTTTGCAGGGGGATAATCCCCCCCACTAATTTTATATATATGTATATGGATTCACTTTACAATCTCGAAATACTGAAATGTCGAATTTCAGTATTTCGAGACTGAATAGTCGAAAAACCACATACACGAAAACCCACAATCACAAATACTACAATCGCGACCACACACACACACACACACACACACACACTCACACACCTACCTAAGTAAACGAACATAACACAAAAACACACTTAACCTACCTATAAGCAGGGGGCAAGCACCCCTGCACCCCCCCTACTATACTAACTCCGAGGTTGCATTAAACACACAAAAAACACCACCGTACACACTCACACACACTAAAATCTCTAACTGTTATCCTCAAACATACTTACCTGAAACCCCAGATAAATCCACAAACCGCACCACGTCACGAACGCGACATCAAGATAGCGGCAGATTTGACATTTGCGTTTTCGGCATAGTGTAGTTTTGGTTAACTGCATTTTCCACTATTCGGTCTCGACGTACTGAATTTCGACATTTCAGTACATCGAGATTGTCTACTGTATCCATATATTGTAAATATTATATATATATATATATATATATATATATATATATATTTTTTTTATTGTGTGTGTGTATATATATATATATATATATATATATATTTATATATTTATATTGTGTGTGTGTATATATATATATATACATATATATATATATATATATTTGTTTTTGTTTGTATATATATATATATATATATATGTTTGTGTATGTATATATATTTTTTGTGTGTATATATATATATATATATATATATATATATATATATATATATATGTGTGTATGTATACCAACTCCAAGACTGCAATACAGTAGCCAAAAGGTACAGATCCCCACTGTACTGCAATCTGAAACATAAAAAAACTGGTACATGTGATCACCTGCCTTTTGATTTTTATGTTCAGTCTTTACTCTCTTTGATAACTGCAACTATGTTCAACCAGCAAACCTAAACACAAACACAAATAGACACGAAGACACAGAGGCAGACACAAAGAGGCACCCACACACACAAATACACAGGCAGACACAAAGAGGCACCCACACACACAAAAACACACGGGCAGACACAAAGACGCACCCACACACACAAAATGACACAAATGCACACATACACACAAAATAATACAAAGGTACACACACACACAAAATGACACAAAGGCGCACACATGCACACACAAAATAACACAAAGATGTGCGCGCACAAACATGCACGTGTATTCACACACACAAAAAGACATGCAACAACAAAAAGACACACAAACACACAAAAAGACACATGCCCATGCGCACATACAGACACATGAGGGCACAAAAGACGCACCCACACACACAAAAACACACAGGCAGACACAAAAGACGCACCCAAACACAAAAACACAAAGGCAGACAAAGACACACAGGCAGACAAAGATGCAACCACACACAGACACAGACGCACACACAAAATGACAAAGACACACACAAAATGACAAAGACGCGCACACATGCGAGCGCACGTGTAAGGGCTGTAGATAGATCTCTGATTTCTAGTTGTTTTGTGCACACACACACACACACACACACACACACACACACACACACACACACACACACACACACACACACAAGGTTGTTAAAGGTTGTATGGTATACTTTGATAAAAACAAGGGGCACCTTTTCCCTTACGCCATTGCCAATCAGATCATTTCTACACTGGACACTACAAAAGACCTCAGGGTAATAATACATAAATACTTAACAACTATAATTGGACTAAGCGTTTTGTACCATTTGGGCATTCTGCTTCATCTATATTAAAACCAAATACCATACGAGTAGAAACTGTAGGACATTAAACCCAAAACTATAAGAGAAAGAAGTCAGAAAAGAAATTGATAGAATGTTAAATTGTCTCTACAAAAACTTAGATAAAATCAAAATAAAACCTGGCATTCAAATGGGTGGCATGAACAATTCAAATACAAGTTTTTCAATAAACAAATCTTATTCTTATAAAAATGGAGGAAAATATCAAAAAGAAAATGAATGATTTTCAAAATCCTCAAACTGTAAACTACAGTAAAGATACTGACAAACAAACAAAAGCATTACAAAAGGAATTGAATCTTAGTGGTATATCGCAACTGGTATGTCGCAACTCTTTTCGACTGAGAATGGACCCAAATGACATCTAAATTATTGGCAGGTTTAATAAGAATTCAAAAACATATTAAAAAGTATCTGAAATTAAGATTCAAGAAGTTAAATTTAGCTCAGATAAAAATGCAACATATATTTTCACTAGCATGTTTAAAAACATTATAGATATCCAAATAGCATTAGGAGATAATTAAAAAAAAATAATTTTCCCATTGTTAGATGATCAATAACTTAGCTGTCAAACTCAACACAAGTCGCATAAACCTAAAAAAAGCAATTGAGCATCTTAAAAATTATAAATGTTCTGATCCAGATGGATTTATGTCAAAATTCTATAAAATGTTTTCTAGCAATATTATAAAAATATCATTTAAGGTGTTCAATGACATTAAGTCAAATGGCATATCAGACCCATATTTAAACAGATAGCAAACAAGTTTAATAGGTATGGAGTCAACTGATACTAAAAATTACAGACACATTGATCTTATGAATTTAGAATTATTATAATGTATATAAATATATGCAATAATTTTTGTGAACAGACGAGACTACTACATCATGTGCAATTTCTCAAATTCAGTCAGCTTTTATCCAATCAAAAAAAGGGTTCCTATAACATTGTCAAAAGACAACAATGTCGAACACAAAGAAGAGTGAAACTGGTGGATATCAACTTTCGGATTGTGGGATCGCAGTACAGTGAAGATTGGAATATTTGCCCTTTCCTCACTGTAGTGTGATCTCGGAGTTTGTATATATATTTAGCAGGTGGTGTGGGGGTGCAGCCCCCCACAATAAAAGTTGATATTCGGCCTTTTCGCTCTTCTGAGCATTCAAAATTGTTGTCTTTCGACAACGTAATATGAAGCCCAAGAAAAACAAGTAATCAAAGTATTACACCTAAAACACTACTTCAATTCTTAAAACAAATATATGGTTATAAAATATTCACTCTAGCTGTGATTTTTAAAGAATATGTTAGAATAAATATCAGTTTTACACAGAGTAGATTTGGTTTTCCTGAAAATTTCCTAAAATTCTAAGTTTTATATGAAAATCAATCTATGCACATTTTTAACACCTTTACAGAATAATCACTTAAGACATAAGCAACTTATATAAAAGAAAATCATGTTAAAACACTTGTTTATACAATCATCAATCCAATATTACATAAAATGAGCAATTCCTACCTTCCCTTAAACCTCACACCTCCAAAAACATTACTCTGCAGATATTGTTCCCATAATTTCCATTTTTCTATGTAGTTTGCTCCTACCCTTTTCTAACGATCTCACTTCCAGTCTTTTATCTCTGTTACAATATTCACTACTTCAAATACAAATGGTTTAGACTTTGATTTCTATTTTCTAGTAACTGCTTTTTTGCCAGGCACCAGAATTAAACTTAACGAGGTCTTACTATGTTTAGGCATCTATGCACATTGTTGCAAATAAATGTACACTTGACCCAATAAACATTAAGTCTAGTATTAGGCAAGGATGTTTCCTTCCACAATATTTATTTTGTTTATATACTGAGCTTATATTTCTATGTTTTAGGCAAAAAATATATATATAATTGGCTATGTGCATCAATGTTAAAATACTTTTAACAAGTTTTGCAAATGATGTAAATATCCATATGAAATTACCAAATTCTGATATACCAAAAATTATAAACTCAATAAAACTCATTTGTAGTATCTCAGACTATAAATTAAAACTATAAAAGTCAGTCCTCTTTCCTAGAGATAACAGCTTCACTTATCCTGATGCACTTACAAAGACTGAAACTAAATTTATCTTTACAATAGCTAAGTATACTTTTTCATCAAAACCCTATTTTAAATTATAAAAATGCCACTGTTAAAAAGTGGTCACTGATGCAAAATGACTGAAAAAGATGGAGCTGTCTTTTCTAACAAAAATTGTTACAATCAAAATGAATATTTCCCATTAATTCGATTTCATGTCATAGCTACATGTTATAATATACCAATTAATTCCATGGAATCTTCCCTTACTAAACTTACTTGGTCCCCTAAATCTGTATGAATTTCATACAATAAACTTGTTAATCTTAAGAATCATGGAGATGTTAGTTTACCAAGCTTTTAATTTCACCAAACCAGTAGGCTCAAATATTACACAGGAAAAAATTATTGGAGCCAGACATGGATGCACATTTGGTTTAGATATATAAATGCTTATAAATATAATCCATTAGCTAATCCATTCTTTAAAAAAAGATTAAATACTTCAAATCAATAGCTTATTTTCAAAGTCAGTTAGGTTTTCAAAAATTAATTAAATAAGTTGATATTAATTGGTTGAAAGAGTGAAAATATACCGAGTCCAAATTTTGTTTAGAGTAATAAAATGATTGATTTATCAAAAATTTCTACCTTTAAAAAAATAAGTTAGTACAGGACCATGTGTCTAAAAACTTGAAAACTCAACAATTTAAGAAATGATATGGCACTACCAAATGAATTCCTACCCATAATAAACACTATATCAAATGTTTTGAGAGCCAGGTTTAATTACTAAAGTATAAATGAAAGACAATGTAAAATTCTTTCAAAATCTGCTGGCTGTACTTTTATCCAAGAAGGCCATCTCAAACTCTTAAAAGAGTAACATCAGAATATGAATACAGAAATACATATTGTTATTCAATTTATTTACCTACTTGTTTTAGTTTCTTTACAGGGGTAGTACACTGATCACTATAAACTATTTGTAGTCGCAGCCTTGGTGAAGAGATTCACAAAAATAGAAAACAAAACAAAAATTCACAAACACAGAGTAATCAGAGACATTAGACAATACAAATGTGTGCCTAGAGGAAAAGCACTTGCAGTCACAGTTTTGATAAAAGTGCCTTTCGAGATGAGCTCTGAAGGCAGGAAAAGAGGAAACTTCTTTAAAGGTGAACGGGAGGAACTACCAGTTTTGATGCAAAAATGAGAAAGGAGAAGAAATGGTCAAACAGTGCAGTTAAGTTTGGAGTGTCTGGAGTGAGGGAGTTAATTGAGCAAAGTTGTGGAAGTTGTAAGGGGTGGTTTTACTGTGCAGTTTGGCTGCAAGAGATGGAAAGATGCATGGCTGAAGTGGCTTGAAAACAAGATAACCTAAGAGTAGCTCTACTCTGTATGAGACTGCTAGCTAATTGGCCAGAGTGATGCTGTGCTATTCTTGAAGGGAGGAACTGGAAATTAACTAGCAGATTTTGTTTTCAATGGACTGTAGAGTGGATGAGCTTTTTCCAGAGGCTGTGGCTATAATGGGGAAGGAGCCTTCATTCAAGTTGAGCAAGGAGGACTCCTTTACCCATTTCAGCTCTACCTGGTCTGGAGAGAAAGGAAGATATTTTCTAGGACCCGAATAAAAGAGAACTGATCTTTTTCTGGTGTTTTCAATGTGGCTTTGGAAGTTAAGTGACTAGTCCTAGCCATAAACTTATGAAAATGTACACACACACACACACACACACACACACACACACACACACACACACACACACACACACACACACACTCTAAGAAAACAATTTCATACTCAAGGATAATTCATATTGAATACATAACCACCGAAAAGCCTCTTTTTCCTAACCTCCATGTTACGTGCATGTAATGTGGACACTTTTTTGGAACTTCCCTTCCATACATTTATTACAGAAGACACTACAACAAAAAATAAAACTCTAGACATACATGCTGTCATTAATTGAAAGTTTGTCATTTTGTATGATCCTCCAAAATGTATTAAAATAAATAAATTCCTTATAAGAACTTTCAGGTTCATAAAACTTCATATAATAAAAACTTGGCTACATTTAAAAATCAATGCTTCGGGAAAGGTTTAAAAATATGGTACACAAATATGTAAAAACATGTAAGTTAACAGAAGTACTTGTAAGGCTATTGATCTGTGAGGATCTTAAGAAGCCTAGTCTTACAGTCCCATGATAGTTTTTAGCGTTTACATTATGGGAAATAGAAGAATATGTTGCAAGATTTACATGTTCCTATATATGAAGGATAAGGGTGCTGACCGATGGTGAATTTGTGGTTGCCCATCCATTCTTCTAAACTGTACTAGAATGCAGTAAGATAAGCATTTTCCTTATCTAAAGTAATAAAGATGATTCTAATAATACAGAATGTTGGGAAAAGACTTTTCCAATCCTTATAGGAAGCAAAGGTTTATTGAAATAAATGTTTCTCCATATTCACATTCCAAAATTCCAGACGTGTCAACTGTTTTATGAAGTTGCTTCATAAAAAACTTCTTGTATGGTACAATATTTAAAATACTGTGCCTTGTTCTTAAAGTGATTTTCCAATGTTAGGCTATGCATTATGTCATTTGATGAGTAGTGTCACAATGCATTTTTTCACTTTTCTATCGTTATGCATCTGCTCAGGTTTTAAATAAAAACAAAATTTTTATTAAACCATGGCCCAAATATATTTTGTGTTTCCTACTTTGACATTACCTTGCGGTAATGTGTTTTGTGTCCATAGAAATGAATGGTACATCTCTGAACATGCGTAGTGGTATGCCCATTAAAGTCTATGGATGCAAAAGCCAATTTTTCCTACACTGAAACCACTATGGTTAAAGTTTAACGTTTTTCCTCAGTGACGTCAGTATATGCAATTCTTATTTTTTAAAAGCAATGCTCCCCAATAGGTAAAGGTGCTATTTGACAATTTTTACATCACATGCCATGAGGTAAAGATAAGATAAGAAAATGTTGGAAAATCACTAACATTTACAAGAACTATTTATTAGATGGTTACTTTAATTTCAATTGTGATTTTTATAAAAGTTAACCATTACCTCATATTTTTTTCTTATTTGACTGGAAAACACTTTTGTTTGGAATGCATTTATTGCATATAGCTGTTCTTGTTGTTATTTGTCTTGTACAGTTACTGTTGTTTAAATAAATACACACAAACACACATTCTTTTGTTTGATTCTGTATACAGTTTAAAAAAAGTCAAAATTATTGGAAAAATACATACATACTGGAGGTTTGCAACAAACAATCAAATTGTAACAAACTGCTTTTGATTACTAAGGACATCTTGCATACTGACACTCAGGAGGTTTGATTCCCTCAGTAGAGATAAGTAATTAGACCACTCCTAGAATATGATGATGTATTTTGTTTATATGGGAAAACATTAAGTTTATTATTTTAGTAACAAAAAACTATCATTGTCAAAAATCTAAATTAATCATGCTTAGCAGACTCAAGTTATAGGCTACTGCAGGCAGGCTTAGCTCTAACATACAGATGTATCAACAATGAGTTCCAAAACCTTTACTGTTGACTTTTTTTTGCTACGCCTGATGCAGTTACTGTTGCAGTCTACAAAAAGTATGGAGTTTGACATTTAAGCCTTGGAGTAGGGAGGGTCTTGCCTTCTTGTTCCCATTCCTCAAGCTAGGCTTTTACTCCCTATGCAGTCAAAGGAGTTATTCAGTACTCTCATCAAGTTCACATAGGCACTGTCAGGACGACCGACTCATATCTATACCTGCATTCACTGCCCTAGATGAACCACATGCTGAACTGTGGACAAAAGTGTGTCGTTAGACTGGGTCTGCAGGATAAGGACAACAGCTAAGATGAAAGTTTTTTTTCTTTAGCTTTTCATCTGGCAACATATGTTTTGTATTCTTCTTCTGATAAGTCCCACTACAGCCTGAGCCAACACCTGAGTGGGGCCTGGTACTGAGGAGCTTTGCTTTCATAAAGTTTGGCACTAATGGTCATATCAACACGGAGATAGGTGAAGTCAAGGACAGTAGTCCGTAACTCTATGCCACTGCTGACCTCACTGCATCATCGTTGACACTGACACAGTGTTGGCTGAATTGGAACCTGGATCTGAACAGCACACAGAAGGAAGGAAAAGGGGTAGCAGCAGTAGCAAAATATGGCAATGAAAGAGGTTACATCTTCATAACAAAATTAGCTGAGAAAAAGACTCGAGACCACATGTGCTGCACTGAAATAAAAGCCTCTCTCATCTTCCAGTAATTCAACTTCACCAAAACAAAATGCATGGGTCTAACAGACATTCTTCGTTCAGATTCTGAAGCTTCCAAGGTTATACTACTTGTTCTCAACCTGGTAGGAATGCTTTCCTTAGAAAAAGGAAATCCTAGTGTAGAGACCCTGTGGTTTAGGTTTCCTGGCAGAAACAGGCTGGTATGAGTCCACTGCAGCCAGCTTTTAGAGGGCCTGAGACAGCAGAAATGCAGGGGAAGGGGAATCCCTGACTAGCTCTAATTCAAGAAGGTTCCTCACATCTTTAAGGGTGAATGTCTTACATGAGGTAAAATAAAGCACTCCTCAGAAAAAGCAGTTTCCTGGTACTTCAAGCACTTAGCCTTGCATGAGGATTTTCATCTTACATTTTATTTTAATATCCTTTCTTGACTGGTTAGTCCCATTAGGCCAATGGCTTGTTTTCAGGGGAGGCCTAAGATGGTATTTATGCAGACTAGGGGAAATTTGCCTAGGGCTCTGGGGAAATTACCCTACATGATTTGAGCTTCCATTTCCTGTGTACAAGTCGTAGGGTGGCACCAGGAGATACAGGAAACATGGAGGAGGAGGTCAGTGAGATATGAGGTTGTGAAATTGTTCCAACAACTGCACATGGAGGAAGCTTCCAAAATTAAGAGATATTTCGGATGATGTCAGTGTCCAAGCATTCCAATATGTCAGCTGTATCACAGAGCCAAATTATGGACTCTTATGATAATGTCCCCTTGAACACATACCAGAGTTTCAGCTACATGGTTTTGAATGGCCGTGACTTTTTCATTTTTACTCTTTACGTCTACGTTCCATTTTACTGATAAGGTCACAAAAAGCCCGAAACATGGCATACCCACAGTTAGTATGGTTTAGCTTTAATGCCCTAAATGTACCCATAAAGACTTAAAAAGAGAAATTTAAAAAGTCATGGGCATTTAGAAGCCATGTAGCTGAAACAACTGCATGCCCTTAAGGGGCATTTGCATATATTCCGTGGAGCTCTAATACAAGGGGTATAAAGTATTACACAGTTAAGACTCTAACTTGGCTCAGTCTTTCTTGCAGTTTTTTTTTAGTACTAGAACAAGAGATGGTAGAACAACAAATAAATGATATTCAAAAAGACATACCAAAGGACAGACAGAAATCAGTGAAAAAACTGTCAGTAAGTGTGACAAAGCAGGATGACAGTAAAGAGGGTGAGGATTTAACAAAAAGTAATGTGGAATTAGCAGATTAAAACAATAAAGAAAAAAATAAGCGAGTACAATAACATGGATGATGAAGTTGAGGACGGCAGTAGTGAAGACTGCAAAGCTAAGCATAATACTATTAGGAAAAGGAAACAGACAGAGGGATAAAAAAAACTGCCAAAAAGTAAAAAGATGGCATCATTATATTTTCCTTGAATGCTAACAGCATTATCAATGAAGTATGTGGATTAACAATAATATTTCAATAAGAACAATGCATACACTTGCTGTCTATTGGATACCAGAACTCTTTTTAAGAAAACACTCAGAAAGAAAAGGCGCAGTCATTACGGGAAGGGTCAACAATATGGACCTTTGGAAGAGATATATGTTGCGGGGCTGCAACTTTATGTAAACCCCATATCCTAGGAAAAGCACTGGTTTGTGATTATAAAGTAAACAATTGTATTTTTCATTTGACTTTGTATGCTAATAGTGGAATGAAACAAAAGAAGAAATTATTTGGAAGCTTAAAACCATATGTTGTTATAAATATGGCTATTACACATTTAAGAAAATGTAAAGTCAAGATTAACAGAGATGTTAAAATCTTTATGGAACTAATAAAATATGGAAAGTTAATATTAGGTCTTACCATGTGATATACTAATTTGAGGCATACATAATAAAAACTGAAATAGATTCTTGTATTCTGATATTTAACAAGTGATAACATTGTGGTCATAAATAGATATGGAAAACCGATCATGTTGTTATATGAATAGAAATAAGAAGGGGTATTATTATAACATCAGGTATTAAGCAATAGGGTTAGAAACAGAATTTTTAAAAAAAAAAGTCTCTCACTAGAGAAAGATCATTTAACAATGGGAAATTATTGTTTAAATTGATCTAATTAGTGGATTACATTCAAAATGAAATATAAAATAATGCATTATAAAGCAGAAAGAGAAATGCGTGCAACAGGGTTTTTTTTATATATTACTACTTTATGAAAAAAGCATTGGATCAGGATATTAAAACAAATATGTTGGGAGATGGCTCTAAAACCTTTTTAATATTATGAAAATGAAAAACAGGACCTATCAATAAAAATATATTGTTCACGGTAGAAAAGAGGTACTGTGACTTTTCTTTTCCAATTCAGTTAAGCAAGAACACATTAAACTGATTGTATAAAAATAGTGCTGGTATATTCTAGTCAAATCAGCATATAGAGAAACATTTTCCCAAACTATTTTCAAAACAATGTTAGTAGTAGTTATAGATCAATATGTGTGTATATACCTTTAAGAAGCTAAACAAACCAGCCACAATTAAAGGGTTTAAATATATTTAATAATAAATAATAAAAGAACAAGACAATATTCGATAACTCAGCACAGTGACTACAGAGTTCAGAATCATAGGAAATATTGTAAAACAACATTGCAGGACAGTCTCACATAAATACAGAAAACATCTACATTAATCTTTACTATATTCCTATCTATCTCTAAGAGAAAAATTACTGTAATCTAGTTACTTACTAGTGCTGATGACAGGATGTTTACAGGTCCAAAGAAATACAAAATGCACAGTCTCTGAGAGAGTTCTTAAGTTACTGTCAAACATTACTGCTAAATACTTCTCTCAGATGTGCAGCTACTAGGAAGTCTTGACTAGGAAGTCACAGAGCAATAAAAACAATTTACATTTTAAACCTAGTAATTATTTCTGTTTCAAGGCAATAGGAAAACCTCTAGCTCTAGATGCTGTGTCTGCTTGCTGCACTGAAACTAACTTTTTTTATAGCACATCGTAAAGCACTTAATTTCAATGTATTTTCTTAAAGTTTTGTAAATTAACTCTATGTTCCAGCTTCTTCTATTAAAACGTACATTGCACAGGTATATATTTTATACACATTTCCGTTCCTTTCCAATGGCCACATTCCTGTACATAACATACAGTTTAACACACACTTCTGCACCAGCAGTTCAATATACACACAATATACAGTTCTCCTACATTTGCAAGACAAGCACATGAATCATATTAATATTCACAAATGACACATGATTACCTACAAAATTCTAGATAGCCGGGCTGGCAGTGTCAAATTTCTATATAAATCATATTAACATTTTCAAGTGACATATAACTACTTACAAAATTCCAAACAGCTAGACTGGCAGTATTTTCCTGGTGTCACAGAAGCTACGACTTATTCTATGTGGTCAAGAGGCACGTCCAGTCATTATTAGGGTTCGGAGACAGCTTGAAAATGGAACTGCTTTCATTTACTAAGAAAGTCCACCAAGTTAGTTTAAAAGTCCACTACTCTAATTTTGCCCAGCACATTTTTTTTTTTACCTATGCTGATCTTTTCCAAGACAAACTAGGCAAATTTCCAGTTGCGTATTCCATGAAGTTACACCTAGAGTTCAGTCCAATTATCAGGCCAGCACGTAAAGTTCCAATAGCCATGCAGGACAGGTTCAAAGCCAAGCTAGATAGAATGGTACAACAAGGTGTGATTTTTCCAGTTGAAACTAGCACTGAATGGGCATCTTCCATGGTGGTAGCTCATAAGAAAAGCTCAGATGACATCAGAATATGTACTGACCCAAGAGATTTGAACAAAGCACTAAAAAGACTTCATCAGCCAATGCTCACAGTCGAAGAGGTCGCAGCCTTAATGCCAAATGCCACCATTTTTTTCTGTCTTAGATACAAACAGCTCATTTTGGCAAATTCAGCTTGACAAAAAAATCATCATTGCTCGCTACTTTCAGTACTCTGGCAGGTAAAATTTTTGAGAATGCCATTTAGGATAAATTCTGCCACTGAAGTCTTTTCAATATGCAATGGAGCTAATTTTTTCTGGGTATCCTTGTGTTATTATAGTGGACGACCTACTAGTAGGAGGTCACGATGAAGCTGAACATGACAGAAACCTCAGAAAAGTTCTAGAAAGGGCACATTATGTGACTCAAGATCAATCCACACAAATGCAAATTCAGGCTAAAAGAAGTTCCTTATACTGGTCATTTATTTATGAGTGCAGGCTTATGACCAGACCCTTCAAAAGAAACAGACATTCTCGAGATGCCAGCTCCAGACAATGTTCAAGCCCTGCAACGTTTTCTTGGCATGATCAACTACCTAGGCAAGTTCATTCCAGACCTAAGTCAGCTTTCAGCACCACTCAGAGAGCTGACACGTAAAGATGTATCCTGGTCTTGGTTACAGCAACACCAAAGAGAATTTGATGTCCTGAAACAGAGAATTGCTAGTCCACCAACTGTCAGATACTATGATGTTCACAAGTCAGTTGCACTTTCTCATGATGTTTAGAAATTTGGTCTTGGTGCAATCATTCTACAAGAGGATCAACCTGCTGCCCATGCATCAAGAACTCTTACTCAAACTGAGAGGAAGTGTACCCAAACTGAGAGGAAGTATGCCCAGATTGAGAAACAGCTTATTGGCAATTCTGTTTGCATGTTCAAAGTTCCATGATTATGTTTATGGTAGACCTATGCAGATCGAAACAGACCACTAACCATTAGTCATCATCTTGAGAAAGCCAATGCATTCACAGCTCCAGCCAGACTGTAATGTAGGATGCTGAGATTGCAAAAGTACAATTTCAATCCTGTCTACAATAAAGGCAAACTTCTTTATCTTGATGATACATTATCCAGATCGCCCAGAAATACCACAGAACAGCATGATAATGAGATCCTTGAGTTTGAAGTCATGGATATAAGAAATAAACTTTTCCTCCACACATCCTGATGAGCTGAGAGATCACACAGCCACAGATCCAGTTTTACAAAGGTTTAACCACTTTATCAATCAAGAATGGTCATCAAAGCAATCTAGTTTACCTCAAGAAGTGCAAAGTTATTTTCCTTTCAGAGATGAGGATTTTGTCTGACAAAGGTATCATTATGGTAGGTCCAAATGTAATTGTTCCAAAGTCCTTGCAACAACAGTAAATTACTATATTGCATTGTGGTTACCCAAGAACCAAATCTACCAAAAGAAGGGCATGAGTACGTGTATTCTGACGTGAGATTGAGAGAGAGAGAGAGAGCACTTTTATCTTGTTCAATGTGTAATAGTACAAAGCCACATCAACAAAAGGAACCACTTCAGCTTAACCAGATTCCAGAACTACCTTGGTCGACAGTAGCTACCGAAATCTTTGAGTGGAATGGTCAACATTATTTGGTGGTAGTAGACTCTTACTCCAGTTGGTTCAAGACTGACTTACGTCCTAACCTAGCATCCAGTACGGTGATTACTAAGATGAAGAGTCATTTTGCAGTACACGGTAGCCCACACAAAATAATTTCAGACAATGGCACGCAGTTTGCAAGCCAACAGTTCAAAAGATTTCCTGAAGAATGGGACTTGCCTCATGGCACAAGTAGCCCTGAGTACCCACAGTCAAATGGTTTGGCAGAACATGCAGCTCAAACAGTTACTTAAAAAGTCAAAACAAGATAACAGTGGATGTTTTCCTGAATCTCTTGAATCTCAGAAATGTTCCACATGATAAACATCAAAGTTCACCTGCTCAGAGACTTCTGTCGTGACAAACCAGAACCACATTACCAATCAGCAGTCCATTGTTGGTTCCATGTGTGAAGAACAAAAGGTCAGTGAAAACCAATCTGTTGAAGAAGTGCTTAACCCAGACGTCCTATTACAATAAGACCAGTAAACCACTCAATCCATTACAAGAAAGAGAACTGGTAAGGATGCAAACATCCAAAGGCTATGATCGGATTGGTGTCATGGAAGAATATTGGTCCATAGCCAAGCTTGTACATTGTGGAATCAGGAGGGGCAATCTTTAGGGGGAATTGGAAACACTTGAGACCGGTGTCCAAACCTATACCACAGCATATAGCCTGTGAGTTGTCCGGTGTTTCAATTCCAGAGGAAGTTCCAAAGGACATTCCCGTTCCTGTGATGAATCCAGAAGCTCCCGATACGAGCTGTACACCACAGACTGTCCCTGCTGCTAAATTTGGTCCAGATTATTATGTCACGAGATATGGCTGAATCTCTAAACCCTTCAGCAGATATGAAGTACCTGGACATGAACATTGTGTTTTGTTTCTAATGTAACTAGTAATGCATGTCTAGCTCTTATATTGTTTTGTATAAATGGCAATCTTTTTAAGAGGGAGGATGTAGATCAATATGTGTGTGTATATACCTTTAAGAAGCTATCCAAGGGCTTGCACAAGTGCATAAATATTGAGCACGTGCAAGTCCAACTGCCATATTGTGATTAGCTGTTGAAATGTAAACATTATGTATGCAAGGTCTGTCTGTTAACTAGTTCGTTCATATTTACTGATGCTGCTATGCATCCTGATGTGTTTCTATGTATTAAAGCATCTAAATGAAACCCCAGCCTTCTCGTTATATGTGTTAGAGATGAACAAACAACAGTTATGGAAAGTAAAGTGATTACTAAATGCATACAATGAAAGCTTGGAAAAAGAAATTTCCATACAAGAGTTGAAGATATTTTAGGTAAAGTATCATCAGATACTTCACCAAGTCCTGTTGGACTTGTGTTATGAATTTCATAAAAGTATGAACTGATCTCAAAAGGATCTTTTTGTCAAAGTATTAAATGAATGGTTAACATATAGGATAAACGATGACGTCTGTGATGGTGTGATTAAGTTTCATTTTTGAACATAAAGATAAGAGGACACATTAAAGACTGGAGATCAATCACACTAAAACAGACTGAAAGATCTTCTTTGTTTGATACAGAAAATGTATCATGATGGACTCTCTGGCATAAAAGGGTTAAGAACTTGTTAATAAGGGAAAATGGATTCTATTAACAGATATAAATTTGGCACACATCTTAATTTCTGATGTAGACAAATCTTTTGATTACGTGGATCTTGAAGGTTATGAATTCGACAGTTATAACATTAGTGTTAATCAAGAATGGAATCATGGATACCTGTAAGTGCACAAATAGGGTGGATGGTCAAGTGAGAATATAGATATTACAAAGAGAGATGAAGCAACACTGTCCATTAACTTGAGCTCTGTTTAGTTTAATTATTGATGCTAAGATTGTGGAATGCAAATCCAAATTTACTGTAGCAAAATGGAAATTCTTGACAGTAATTTCTTATTATGCTTATCTTGTACAGATTATTTAACCGAGACAGTAAAAATACAAATTGCATGAAAAAAAATATTACCGATTTTAGAGAAATCATTACAAGATACAGAATTATCACTGAATACAACAAAATTCCAAGTGTGAGGTGAATAAGAACTTATGCAAGCTACTGATTTTGTGTTAGAAGATATTACTGTTCTAGGTATAAGGATTAGACTGCCAAAGAAGGAAAAGCTGCAGTGGGATAGTACTCTAGAAAATATAAAGAAAATCATATTTGTATTGAAAACTTTCAAGTTATTCTTTTTTCATTAAAAGTGTATTTGTTAAATTCAGTAATTTTAAGCAGACTGGGATACGCAGGAAATGATAATCTCTTTCCAGTTTGTAAAGAAAAATAAGTTTTATAGTTATATTTTGCAAGTTTATGGAGTTCAAGATTAAACTCTATTAAAAGAAAAGTAATATATCGTATAAAAAAAGATCAAGGATTGGGCCTCATAAATCCCACTTTGTCATTGTTAAATTTATACTGGAGATTATAGGAGCTTCAAAACTTGCATACTGATTTTATAGATCTATATTATTCCAAAAAAATGATATGAATAGGTGATGTGCTATGGGGGGGGGGGGGGATTATGAGGATACAGCAATAAAAGATAAACAAAATAAGACTTTGGTGAATAAATCCAGAGGATACATTACCATGATGTCAACTGAGGTATATTTTAACAACATATATAACTGCACTATCAAATGGCCAAAAAGGAATTGGAGAGGGTCCCTTTTGCAGCATCTTCCTCAGAATTTACAGAGGAATTTTATCCCAGTCATATCATTTCTCCTCCTCCTCCAGCAAGCAGCAGATGCATTATTGTTTGTAATACCTGGGCTGGAGTGAAAGCTCCTTCCTGTCCACAAGCACCCTCAGGGTGTTACGCAGTCCATGCCCCAATGGCTGATGTAGTTGAACATTACAACCAGTCTGTCTGACATGTGACACTGACACATAGCAGCTTACATAACTCCCTCTGGGACAGCTGAGCAGACCCCCATCACTGCTGTCTGCAGTGTGGACCACTGAGGTTAGATTAGTATACAGGAAACTGCAACACATCTGAAACATATAATGAACTGTGTTAGGTTAAACTCTCCGTTCAGAATACAAAGGCTCATCTGCACCTCAGCTGTGGTTCATTTAATGTTAGGAGAGGTTCCCACTTCCCAGTGATCTTAAATGGGATAATATCAGTATCAGAGAATAAATAAACAATATGAGCTGCAGTCTCTATTAGCTGGCAAGATGCAGCCTGATATGTGTAAAGATAGTATATATACATATACACACAAATGCAGATTACATATATAAAGAGAGAGAGATGTGGGTGTGTGTGTGTGTGTGTGTGTGTGTGTGGTACAGTTAAGACTGAACGCTCAGAAAACTGAGCACTCTTTCCTTGTTCATCAGCTTGACGGCTGCTTTATACAAGACATCAATTTGCAGTAGGGTCAGGGAATTTGCCTTTATGCAGCTGTTGTGTGACCGTGGAGATGGTATATGTATAATTAGTAAGATGTGGGGGGGATGGTGGGGGGGCTTGCCCTCCTGCCAAAAATAAAATTCTTGTTTTAAGTACTATTCAATTACTTTAGATTTGCTCTAACATTTGCTCTTTGATGTGTTTGATATTTTGTAGAATCACATACATGTGATTATATCAAACGTTTCTGAGACTTTAAACCATCACAGGTACATGATTTGATTCCCTCAGCCCTCATGTTCCTACTATGTGACTTTGAGCGAGGTACTTAACCAGAAACCGCTCTTGTGTCACCCCTGAATGAAAAGGGACTGCATGTCCAGTGGGCCTATCTGATTAACAGATGGGTATTATGATTTTAATCCAAGTGCTCACCCTGGCCATAGAAACTGTTAAGATAAGGGGCATTTACATGTAATCTTTTCTGGATGGCTGTTAAATGGATTTTCAAAGGAACATATCTCCTTGGAGAACTTATTCCCTTTCATAGGTAATTATTAGGCAATGACCCCAAGTGTCTTTTTAAGCCTAACCCAAGTCTTATTATTGGCGAGACAAAAATAGAGTTTGCACCCTCTCAACAAAACTATTTCTGTCACAATTTCAGTGACGACTTTTCTGTCCTTAGACAGAATTTGTCACATGCAGATACTTTTCAAGCTGGTAGCAGGCAGGACTACTGTGATGGAAAGGAGTTCCTCTTCTTTGCAGGATCATAAGTCCTGAAGTGTTCTGATGCTACAACATATAAACATTATGACAAAGTTTCACCACGACCCAAGAAGTCTATGGAACCAGGCAGCTCACTCCTTGTAAAAACAGTCCATATAATTCGCATTCCCCACTAAATGGTAGGAAGGACCAGTACAAAAGATGAAGAGGGAAGACGCTCTGTTTTCTGTCAATCCCAGACTCTTATGAGGGATAGTTCAAACTTCAGGAGGACAGCACATATGGCATCTACAAAGGTGCTCAGCTTCTGGTCTTTATCTCCAGCCAACCTGCACATAAATCTAAAGGAAATGTTAGCAGTAGCAATGTTTTTTGCATTGTTCAAGCCCTGTCTGTACCATACTGTCCTTCAATATTCTGAAATAATACAGTAGTATTGAGCCTACACAGACAGGAGGGAACTTCTTCATACCAACTTTACAGAATGACAAAGAATATGTATAAGACAATGCCGGAAAACGTTAATATTTCTCATAGGCATTTTCATTCATATGGTCAAGCTTTTTTTCCTTTCTCCTCAAAAGGTTTAGCTCATTTTCTGACAATGTCATAGGATGAGAGAGAAAAAAAAGCAAGGCCTCACACATTTCCAATACCCCTCCATCCCTAACTATTGTAATTCAGATCACACAACTTTGAGAGTAAGGAGAAACTTTCTTACCCCACTGCTCCAAGATCAGACTTGAAAAAGAAAAGGAGTTGATGAAACTAGTTTTAGAATTCATGTTTCATCTGAAAAGTACCCTATGATCACAAAGAAACCCCAAAGGATGGTCCTTTACTGAACTGGAGAATGGGGGGGGGGTTCTCCTGTAAACCCTCCCTCCTGTACTTCTAGTCAGAAAGTGTTTTTGAAAGCAATGAGGGAGAAGTATCAAATGATATCGATAGCTCTTTTCTGCTTGTTACAGCAATGGTTCTCCTCTTCTAAGCTAACTTTTCAGCTACTTTGCTTATCTCTCAGGAAATAACTGCTATATTAGAAGGAAATGGAATCATCCATTCAACCCTGCAGTCTCTTCATCACGGTTTGGGGATTACTTGAAGTCATAATTGTTCTGATTTCTCTATTATTATTAGTTAGAACATTGAATAAAGCCAGAAAACTAACAGAGGGAGTCTTATTCATCAAACTGAAAGTGAAGACTTGTGCATCAAACTAAATATTCCCATTTACAAATAAAATGGCTAGTGGCCTTGAATTACACATCTCATATTTACCAGATGGTGCTGACTTGCTTCTCAGTGGACGTCTACATTTTAGCTAGGTTTCTCCTTCTGTGGGATCATCTGCTATTCTCTTCACGTACTGCAGCAGTTTTCAAAAGGTGTTATTCCTTTTCCAACTTTTAGTTTCTTTTGCTCAAACTACACTTTATTATACTTTCTAGGTAGATCAAAACTAATGGGCTTTCAATGTGTATTTTTTCCTTATGATCTGGAAATTTAATCACTTCCTTGTACAAACATACCAAGTTTACCTTTAGACTAAGACAGTTGCCTCTGTGGGCCACTTTAAGCCCAGCCAATTTCCCTCAAAGGTGAGAGTCAAACCATGTATATTTTCTCTGTGAGGTAAATAATTTAAACAAGATAGTTACCAAAGGTGAGAATCAAACCCTGTAACTTCTGCCATGGAGATAAACCCCTTAATCATTAAGTAAAAGTAAGGTAAAAAATATAAGAGCGTCTTAAAGAATTGTCAAGGGGTTAGCCACAGAGATAGAGAGAGAAAATTATTAAAATGCAATAACCAGCCTGAAGGCACAAGGCCATAGAATCTGAGCATTCTCCTCCTTTGATTGCCTGAATTTGGATACCAACCTAGATGCCAGACGTCTGGACAGGAGAAAGAATGATTAATGAGTGGTAGGTCACCATTTTGTCTTCTTCAGGGAAGTTGAGACATTAAAGCACAGTGCCGAATGGTGGTTGGGGAACGCTTGCCTGATAGCCACTTTGAAAAAAGTAAAATGGAATAACAAACCATGTTGTGGGAGGAACTGCATGAAGGAATGGAATAACAAACCATGTTGTGGGAGGAACTGCATGAAGGAACACTTGCACCTATCCTGCCCCTGGACCACTACAAACATTGCTCCAGACTGGATATATAAAGTAGTTGCAACAAAAAGTATCTCCCCCTTACTCCTTCAGTATAACAACCCTGAATATCAGGTACTGACCTCTCACCTTTTAGGTGAAATATGTGTGCAATAAAGGACGATAAATGCAGTGCTGCCAAGCCTTTGAGTGGGGGAAAATGAAGACATTTCAAAAGTTATTTTAATAGAGCATATCTACTGTTTGTACCACTCTCAAACTGCAAAATAGCACTACTGAATGTGAAGAGCTCATAGAGGTTAAACAGCCCCATCCCCAAATGTTAGCAATATAGGTACAAGTGTTATTCAAAACAGAATGGTGCTTTCATGGCCAAACTTAGTAATCATTTTTTTCTGTCCATATAACTTTTATTGTAGCCCTTATGCCAAGTCCTAGCATGACATAAGGAGATGTGGATGACCAGAAACCCTAAAACAATGGTATCAGACATTACAGAGGTGCTGGGTCAGTCTTTATCTCAAGGCTCTGCAGGGCATCACAGAATGTTTTTATATGGTCTGCTGGGGATAGTAATTGCTTATCTCCTTTTACTAGCAATGCTGAGACACACTACAAGCACTGATTTAGACAAAAATGTATTCCAGTAAACAGAAACATTATTTCTCCACGGTAATAATTTACATAGAGTTTGACATTTGTTTACTACATGCCATGGTCTTTGCAATAATGCAACAAGAGTACTTGATTACAGGTTCATAGGTAAATACTAGGCAATCACTCCATTACATGCCTAATTAAAAAAAGGAGTGCGGCTAAAGGTGAGAATTAAACACTGTACATTTTGTCAGTGAGGTAAGCACCTTAACTTCTCTACAGTAATTACTATTTTTTTACTTTAAGTTTGCCAATCATTTTGTACACGTGATGGTCTTCTGCACTTACAGAATGTGGTTATTGGTACATATTAGGCAATCAGAATGCAGACTAGTACATGTCTAGCTAAAAATAAGAGTATGATGACCACAGGTGAGAATTAAACCCCTTGCCTTTTCTCTGTGAAGTAAACATCTTAATCCTTTATATTAATTGATGCTAAGGCGCTCCCCAGTAGACATACTACCCCTGGCAAAAAAAAAAAACATCCTGCGGCATGTCTAAACCCTTGACGGCATGTAAACATTTGCTTCACTGTCTACGAAGATAATAAAGAAAACTAGGCTACTAGCTAAAGAGCAAAACTTGGGCTGCACAAAGAGTGAAGCTT
This sequence comes from Protopterus annectens, assembly GCF_019279795.1. Lineage (NCBI taxonomy): Eukaryota > Metazoa > Chordata > Ceratodontiformes > Protopteridae > Protopterus > Protopterus annectens. The sequence goes on from NC_056735.1 coordinate 1,404,751,149, forward strand.
TGGAACTGTGTCACTGGGCATACCTTCATTATTAAGAACTAAATCATAACACTAAACATGCCAGCGCAAAACTATAAACGTATACATTACATAACTGACTGAATGGACACCAGAACCGCACCTGCCAATCCTGGATTCAGCTGTTGTAGCAGTGTCCAGTTGCAACCGTGTGTTGCCAGCGCCGTTCTCAGTAGCCATTGACATTTACTCTTCTAGTATGTGTGTGTGCATACGTACTACCATCCAAGCGGAGAAAATGACACAACCAAAACAGTCTGAAGTAGTATTTGGGAATTAACTCGGCTGCCACTCAATAAGCTGCAGCAGTTTCTGCCGTACAGGATACCATCCCAATTTAAAACTATCCCGTCAAAAAGCCCTGATCCCAAGTTTGCCGCCGTTATGATGGAGGTGCCCGCACCTCGGAAACCTACTCCAAAGTTCAACTCGGAGCTCGACTACTTTCCACAGTAAGAAAGTAACACGTCTGCTGCCAGTTGTCGGCGGCAATGCGTTAGCTATACTGACAGGGTACTCTGTACAGGGCAGAGTGGCAAACATCCGTGGTGTAAAGACGAAACCATGCTTTTCCTAGTTGGGAACAAGATACATCGACAGTAGTATAGTGAATATGCACTTAATTCCACTTCGTACTTTGCTAGTACCTCCAGTATTTCCCAAAAGCGGTTGTCACCTTGCAACTTCGAAAAGGAGAGGGATTGCGGCTGCGCTATTATTCCATTATATCTCTAAGTAAATACAACATATACACAGGTGCAAATTACTCTGCTTCCATTCGCTTTCTTCAAAACAAAGTGTATTACTCTCACCGTATCTCTTTTCTCTCTTTTTTTAATACCTCCCTCCCCCACCCTACTCCAGTTTCTTTCCACCTTCCGAAAGTCGCTTACTAGGTGCCTCTCATAGTTGTCAATCTTTTCCAGAAAAAGGCGGGGTTGGATCTCGCTGGCAACGAATCGGTCACGTTCAGCGCCTGGCATTAGCATTCCCAGGGAAGGTGGGGCGGAGTGTTCGGTGCAGGAAGAAGCTATTTTGAGAATGGGGTGGCATGGTTACCCAGGATTTCTAAAAGAGATTTAATCGCCTAATTCTTTTGTATTGCCTTTTATTTCTAGAACTGCGTTGTTTTTTCTCTTTATGTTTGTGACAGGTAGGGATTCCTTAGTGTTACTGTTACCTTATGCGTGGATTTGTTAATCTTTTAAGAGGTGAATGCTTTAAGGGGAGGGAGGGTATTTAATAACACGAAAAGTACTGTACGTCATGCGATAAAGAATGGTGGTATTTAACGACTTTTTTGAGGAGGTAAGTAGTACAATAAGTGCAAACTTCAGCACTGTCTGTCACAGAGAGAAAAACAAAGATGGAGATTAATAACAGGGAAAAATGAATAACTGAATTAAAAAACTCCACGTAGTCATTTAGTTTTTTCCCTTGAGATGAATTAGCGATAAGTCATTGACATCTTTGCTTTATAAAGTATTAGGTGTTCGCACCAAATACAATTTTGCTTTCAGGCTGCTGAACACAACATTCGATCATAGGACTCCAAAAGAGAAAAGGTCAGAATAAATAAACTAAGGAGCAGTCATATGTCTCTGAATGATTTTTTTTTTTTTTTTTACTTTTTATTGCTTTTTAAAACAACATGAATGAGTAGCTCTCATCTGTCCAGATTTTGGCAGAATGCCCCGATGTTTGCCTCATATTGGTCTGTTCCTCATAAAATGTGTGTTTTGCCTGGCAAATCACTGGGATGATCTGAGGACTGAAGTCACTAAGTAACGACTTGCATTTGAGTTTCAGACTTCATATCCTTCAGAAAATGTTAAAAGGTAGCTGTTAATTCTGACGTCTAAGTTTATAAGAACAATATTTAAAATATGTCCCTGTTTTTGACCTTTGTTTCCCCATTTAGTCTGGCTTTGTCCAGATTTCTTGCACTAAGAGATGGAGATGTATGGTTTACATAAAGGCTGCAGATACTGAACAGTAAACATAGCAGTAATATGAGGCTGTTACATAGACAAAATTAGTATTTTTTAAACAGAACACCATTATAGAAAGCTTTTCTGGAAGTGAATGTAGAAATTAATGTTGGGCACCATGTCATGGGTGAATAATTCATATTTTACCCATACTGGGATATTGTTTGGTGTTGAGGCGAGGAAGGGCAGTCCTTTGGACCAAAGTAGACACTCTGCAATGTTGGTAAAGATAATAATTACATATGACCCTTCCACGGTGTATTGTGATTTATGCTGTAGCATTAAAAAGGGCAGCAAAGTGGAACAGTGCTCCTGACTCAAAAGCACTTATTTCTCCAGTTTGGTTCTTGATAGGGATGTCTTCCTTGTGGCCTGTGCATATCTTAACCTGTGTCCATATGGGCTTTTGTCGGGCACCTTGGTTTCCTCAGACACCCTATTCACATGTTGTAGGTGAATTGATAATCATCCAAATTGCCTGTAGGTATACATGTAGTGTGTGAGTATGTGTCTGTGCATGCAGATGTCTGTGTGCATCCTGTCTGGAATTGGTTTCCCTGCCTTGCAACCATTTCATCCATCCACAACCCCTTTTTCCCCGTTTTGCACATGGGATCGCAGTGACACTTCAACAGTGACAGTCATCTAGAACCAAGGTTTGTACCACCAGGTGGTTAGCCCTTCTGCGGTTGTTCTTCCATAATACACACCTACAACTATGGCCAATGTAGAGTGTCCAGTCTTCTTATTGCATGTCTTTCAAATGCTGAAGGAAACTGGAGCACCCAGAGTAAACCCATGCAAACACAGGGAGGACATGCGGACACCGCACAGAAGGCACCCTAACCTAGAACCAAAACAGGGAACCTCTTGCTATGAGTTGACGATGCTGTCCAGTGAGCCACTGTACCACCCATTTGCCTTACAACCACTCATTGACAGGATAAGCATCTGTTTTCCTCCCAATCTGAAATGGGTAAAGAAGGCAACTGGAAAAAAATTAGAAATGTTTCCTTTTCTAAATAATGTCATTTCCTTAAGCATGTACCTTGACATTTTTGTCTGTCAGAATTGGTGCAAGTTAGCTGGATGGGTTTAAGACTGCACACACACGTCAGTCAAAATGGCAACATCTGCATATTACATAATTTGTGCGCAGTTTCTGACACTTTAACGATGGATTCAGAACAAAAAATATATAGTGTTAATGTGCAGGACAGGCATTTTTTTAAACATAAAATCATTTTATTTTTAACTGTATTACATTTCAATTTGAGGATGAATATCAACACACAAGAAATAAATATGTTTTATTTCTTTCACCACTAAACTGCAAGTAGAGATGGAGGCCATACATTGTATGGCAGCTGCACACTGTATTCTCTGGTGTGTGTTAAGTGAGCGCATTGATATATATTTTTTCTTCTTGCCCATGGTAAAATGTTTACCACAGCTCTATTTTACTGCTTATATGATCATAGGTTAGTTTTCTAAAATGTTAATTGTTGTTGTATAATTAAACAGTATTTTGATAATGGAGAGTCTATAATGCTCTGTTTAATTACAACAGTGAGAATTATCCCAGAGGTTTAAACCCCGGGTTAGTTATTGCTGGATGGATTAAGTAAGAAAAAGCAAAAATGAATTGTCATCCAACCTTGTGAAAAGGCAAACACTAAAAACAAAATAAAATTTGAGAATAAAATTGTCCACATGAAACTTATTATACAAATATTAAGCACTTTTGTCTTGTATACTATAAACATCTCATCAGAATACAAGATCAACCCGCCCCAAAGCATTTAAAACATATTCCGTAAAGTCACATGACTTAAAATTAACCACTCGCAACCACTCAGTTAATTCAACTGAGCTTCAACTTCAACACATTAAGAGGAATATTTTCATTTAACCCTGGAAATTCATCTGCTCCACAAAACAATTTCCAGTATAATTTTTGTTATGAAGTCTTCTTCCAATCCCCTTCCCAAATATCTTTCAAATTAAAATATTTTTTATATACAAATACAGAGTTCTCCCTTAAGCCCTCCCAAACATCTGTCATGAAGGGAAAAAATGCCAATGGTGTTTAGTAATATATTGTATGTTCCTGTTATTCAGGGAAAGCCTGAAACACATGGCACTATTAAATATATATGTATTCCTGTCTAAAACCTTATCGTTTATTATTATTACCCAATGATTTTTCTCAAAATAAGGGCAAATTTATCTTGTCTATTACTCACAATTTCTCTATAGATTTCATCAATAAAATTTTTGGGATATGCCATGTCTTCAAACATTTGTTTCAGCACATCTATATCCTTAAAAAAATACTTCTTCCTGATACCATCTTGGCTAACCATAGAAATTGTCATTTAACTATCTTATGTTTCATTCACTTTGGACGGGTACTCTGAAAATATACACATGAATTATATACTATATCTTTTCTTATAAATAGGTGGAGTTAAAATTCTTTCCGTCTGCACTCTTAAAGATTAATACAAAATGGCATCCAGGTAACATAAATATAAATCTACCCATTTAAACAAGTGAGAAGTCTGCACATGTCTTTTCCCAAAAACAAGACTAAAACAGCAATGATGGGTGTGGCTGCTGCACCCATCACAACAACAATGATGAGTGTTGCTGCTACACCCATCACAACAATAGAACATTGCTTCTAAAATTCCCCTTCAGAAATAAAATAATTATTATCTAAAACATTTTCCACAAACTCGCATATTAAATCAATATCTATTGGAAAAATAACTTTCAGTTGTAAAAGGATATTCCTGAACCAGTTAAGGCCTATATCTTGGGGAATTACTATGTATAAATGTTTAATGTTATAACTAAAAGAGTATCCTTATTAATCTCTCCATCTTTTAAATGATTCAAAAACTGTCACTGATCCTTTAAAATTGTAAGAATTATATCCATTATCCCTTTCAATTTTTTATCAATAAATACAGTAAAAGTTTCAGTTCTACCATACTGTCCCTAATGGAAATAATAGCCCTAAATCTTAATGTCTGGTCTTTTTTGTGCATTTTGAGAATGCCACGCATATATGGAAAATTAGAAATTTAGCTATTAAAAAATTCAAAACATTGCATAAGTATTCTACCTTTCATAAAGAGTTATTCTACAGATCAATTTTTGATATGCAATCTCAGCTTTGTTGTTAGATGCTACTACACATAAGGCATCAGTTCTTAACATATTGAATATAGAGCTGTTATAATCTACAGAATACATCAACACAACCCTCACTCCTTTATCGTCTTTCATAAACCATATAGATATGTCCCTTGTTGATTACATTAATAACTTTTGTTCATCCTTAGTCAAATTAGGACATACTTAGAACATTTTGTATCCAGTAATAGCCAATATCACATTCAAACATGTTTAAATGTGAAGGTAAAAGGGGGTTGAATAAACTTCTCCTATTTAAAACTGCTTGCTTATTATTACGAATAAACATAGAAGACACATTTAATTTTCTTACAAAAAGTTTTAACTAGTACAATGTAGCTAAAACACTCACTTTATGAGCAGGAAGAAAAGTAAAACCCTTCTGAAACAAAGATTTATGTACATCTGATATCACCACATCAATAACATTGAAAATAATACAATCTAAATGTCCAAGTGACTCAATGTCCAACCTTTCCTCAGAAAAACACTTCACCTGTGTGTATGCACAAGAATCCCCAAAAGTATTTAATACCTCCATTTCACCTTGTAATAGTTCTTCTGGTTGTATGGGCGAAAATATTCCTTCTTCTGGTTTTATCTGTCATAATTTTGATTGGCAATGAGTCTACATATTCTTACTGGTGACCTGTCTAAAAAGCAGTAACATCTCCGTTTAATGAATCTAATTCACCCAAATCATCCAAATTATCCAAGCCATGTCTCAAATTAACATTAATATTATAATTGTTTTTGTCTGTTGTCCCATCCTCACCACACTGTATAAAATGTGCTTTAACAGATTTACCCTGTGGTAAGTGATACATCATTTTATTGGCAAAAAAGTCATGACCATTGATAAGCCATGTAGCTGAAACAGTTGATGTCCTTAAGGGGCCATTTGCATATATCCCATGGACCTCCATTACTGGAGTTTTAAGGTATCACACAGTGAAACTCTAGCTTAGCTGTTTTTTTTCTTGAAGTTTTGACTGAATTGTTTATGTGACTTTTTTACCCTTTGGTTTGGATGTTTGTTGTGATATTTTGCAGACACCTTAGTCTTTATGGGCATTAGTTGTGTTTATAGACCCTGTGTTTCTAAAGTATAGCTAAACTATCCATTTATGTTTGCTTATGAGGTCAATAAAAAGGCCAACACAGTGATGTCCACAGCTAGTAGTATTACCTCTTCTAGCCTGAATGTAACTCGTAAAGACTTAAAAAGTACAAAAATCATGGGCATTTAGAAGCCATGTAGTTGAAACTTTTGATGTCCTTTGGGGGTCATTTGCATTTATCCCATGGGCTTCCATTACAGGATGTTTAAAGCATCACACAGTGAAAACTCTAGCTTGGCTGTGATTTTCTTGTAGTTTATATAGATAGTATGTATGTATGTATGTGTAAGAGTATATGTATATGTGTATATACATATATATATATATATATATATATATATATATATATGTGTGTGTGTGTGTGTGTGTGTGTGTAGTTTCCTGGCAGTTTCTCTAGTTGATGAACTGCAGATTTAACATTAATGTTAAATTTGAATTCCAACACACTGATTATAGTGCATGCATAGACACACATCCACTGCTTTTTTCCTGCAGCAAAGGAAGCAACAGTTAATTAATTGTCATGCTTTCACTTGCTCACCTTCAGTTTTGTTGATATACTTTTCCAGTTCTTTCTGTTTCTGTGTATTCCATTTGCCTGTTTGACCTCTGAAATGACACATGACATTACTTCCGTATTAAAAGTGACACTGTTTCCTAAGTTATGTCACTTCAAAGATCAGCTCACAGGTCAACCTAGAGAAACAAAAAAGTTACGTTTAATATAGTATCTCTGTTTTGTATTATTTTATTTTACCCCACTGGTCAGTATCTTCTAATTTAGCTAGTCATTGGCTCACAAAGTGCAACTCACCCAGGAGATTAATACAGCATAACCCTTGCTTTAGTCTTACACTGATACCATGGAAATTCCAATAGATTTATTTTATTATCAGTAGTTCTGTGGTGACTCTACCATATCAGTGTGATGAAAAATATAAGAAACAAAAATAGAAGCACCATATAGAGGACAGAGAAAAAGAGAAGGGAAAACAATGGCCGTGAAGCAGTCATATATAAGTGATACTTAAAACACAGTGTGCATGTCTTTAAGACAGCTAGAACTGTATGTGTGTTTGTGTGTGATGTGATCTGCTACCAGTAGCTTTAAAGCATTATGGAATCCTCTCAGAAAACTAGAAGCTGTGGACTTAATTTTTACACTGCATGTCACTATGAGTGCAGTTGTGGATAAGCCCACACAGTGTGCAATGTTCTTTTATGTCACAACAAGTAAGAAGTTAAAGAATTTAGCACTTTCAACTTTACTGAAAAAGAAAGAAGAGTTCCATCTTGAAAACTAAATTAAAAACATAGTGTGTCAAAGAAGATTTTGTCTTATCTAAAGCTATTAGGTTTTTTTTTGTTAACAAAATTAAGGGGTGTAGAGTGCTTCTGCAACTCAATAAAATCACAGAGCACAAGGCTGTGAATTTGGCAGCCTCATTCTTTAATTACAGAAAGAATTGTTTGCAGAATCATAAATGATTTGCTGTTGAAGAAAATTGACTTGACACTGAAAAAGTAATCGATGGGTGAAATGTGAGTGAACTTTCTAATATTTGGTTGAAAAGCATGACTGAAGAGTTTCAAATATGTAAATTTGAGGCTGTAAGAAACAGAACAAAATGAAGGCTACAACTGTGAAAAATAGAAATGATAAAAAACAAAAAATGCTGGTAACTGCATGGCACCTGATAATAAAAATTTTGCAAAAACTATATCATTTAACAGTATCTGCAGACTTTTTGGATGTCATAACTGTTTTCCAAGTGTCTGTACAAAGTGAAAAAGTGTTGCAGCAATATGTAAATGTTGTATACTCAATAAGTAGAACAGAATTGAAATGTTGGCACTGTTAACTACATACTATGAAGACAGTTGCACAATTGTTTTAATCAGAAATGGAGCTTTCAGGAGCTACAGCCGTAATTTGCATGTAGTTCAAAGATAAATGTTGCTCAGAAAAGCTTAGGATTAAAGGAGTGTCTCTGGTGTTCAGATTAGCTATATGGAATGAAAATTATAAGTAAAATGACTTAAAATGCACATGAAGAAATGGCACACAGACGTTTTGTTGAAATCAGTAAAACTTCTGGCACCTTGGGAAAACAACAGCTTTCTTAGGAATAAACGATCAGTGAAAAGTAGCATATAAACAGAATAATTACATAATGAAACAATGAAATGCATTCATCAAAAAAGAAAGACCAGTCATTAAATATAACCAGTTACATTTGTTAAGTCACCTCCCCTTGGCCGGGAAAAGGTACCATTTCTTCAAATCTATAAAGTCATTTTGTAAAGCAGCAAATCTTTTAAAATTATGACTGCATCTAGCATGTATTCTTGACTATTCCGACTGCAGCTTTTAGATATCTTTAAAAGCCACCATGTTTTTCCAAAAAACAAAAAAGTGGGGGAGGGTGCAACAAAATTTTAAATCCTCCTGTTTTATGTCATTGATGTGTTTTTCAAGTCTTTGTTTAAACTGGTACTTTGTTTACCCTACATAAAACAAGTTACATGGACAGATCAAGGCATAAATTACCCCACAGAAGTATAGGAAAAACATTTATAAAAATCAAAATGTTTTCAGTTGATATAGCCAAAACTTTAAGTCACATAGGAGCTCACTAAGCAACCATCATAGAGGAAAGCCCCATGTCAGGTTTCAGAAAATGGTGATGATCTGTAAAATGTGCAACACTATGACACTTACTGTATGAAAACTTAGGACTAGACTTCAGTTTATTGTGAAAAATAGTCCTTGAACAACGTACCACATGCCCTTGTCACATTAGTAACTCTGTGGCACAAGAGTACATTGTTGTTGTTTGTCTTTCGGCTTTTTCCCGGTAAGGGGCCGCCACAGCGGAACTCCAGTCCGCTAATGATTGGCAGTAGATTTTTATGAAACGCCGAGGTGACAGCTCGACGCCCAACCTTCAATGAAGGCACGCCCATTTACGCACGCATGTCTTTTGAACGCTACCCAACCGCGGGGAGAACATGCAGAATCCACACAGAAGGCACTCCCAAGCCACGCCGAGAATCGAATGGGAGAACCTCTTGCTGCGAGGTAACAACGCTACCGCCGTACCACCGCGGCATTGTGTTGTGTAATAAAGAACATGTCAGTAGGGGCACCAGTGCCTCTGCTGGCAGCATTCTTAACCTGACAAATATTAATACTGTTATCTTCACTCTATGGTTTTGAATGCGAGGCAGCTTCACTGAACACATAGTAGCATTATAATGGGAATTCATTGCAATTAACCACCTAAGCAACATTTCAAAAATGTATATGCCTCCTTTAGATAATCCAGGCATTGGCTACAGGCCCTTTTGGCCCATAGTAACTCCCCATATAGGAGTACCCAGAAAAGGTGAAGATGAGGAAAGCTTTTACCTTAAAGATGGGCAAAAGGTGAAGTATGTGTCCTATATAATTTAGAATCAAGTGCCTTATTGTCTGATCTAATAATGTGGGAGATGTCCAGAATGTTAAAAATACTATTATTATTTGAAGTACATTTAAAATCTCTACATTTTTCAACTAAGCTCACTTGAAATGACACTGAATTTTGTCTTAATTTAAATTAATGTTTTTATTCAAAAAATGTACAACAAATCAACTTTAAATTTAAGAATGTGATGGATTATAAATTGTATCTTAAACAAAACTAGTAATATAATTGGTTTTGTATTGTACTAAGTTCCAAGAAAGTTTAACTGTAATAGTGAAGAGTTAGCACAAGAAAAAAATTCAAATCAGATCAGCAATTAAAGACACAATCACATTAATTTGTTCTGTGTTTGATACAACATTCCATGAAAAGTGATACATGAAATGTAATTTCCTGCATAATTTAAATTATTCAATCGCATTTTGTTATGTGAGACAATAAGGTAGGAACAAATCTCAGTAGTACCATAGCGTATTAAAAATGTTCATATTGGCCATACAAACAAATTTGCAAATGGTCCATCAGTTAAATCGTATTCTGACATATTAAAATGTTCATCTTGGCCATAGAAACATCATTCTTATTAATATTGCATGAGGGAAGAAAATAACTATTAGCTCCTGAGCTACTCTTGCTAATGAATGAACTATCAGAGTCTCTGGGTAAGGCATCCCGTCTTCCAACATTGACATCCATCACAACCATGTCATCTTTCAAAATGAGAACCTTCTCATTTAAGTCCTGTTTGAGTGTTGTATTTTTTTTCTTTTAAAGTATAATCTGCACTTTTACATTTTTTTAAATGTTATTGGCTAATTGGGACATCTCTTTTCTGCCGAACGACTGCTGGAGCCACACACTTACTGTTCCAGTCTTCCCAACGAGATTTTGCTGTTGTATTGCGTCTCTTTCAGTAAGAATTTGAATCAATTTTTGGGCACAGCTGTGAGACAGAGATCATCTTAATAGCAAAATCTTTATCCTTCTCATCACTGGTGTCAAAAGGATTAGTAGGAGTTTTCAAAATCCTCAGACCCAATGAAAGGTCATAATATCAAGATGTACCTTCCCTAACATGAGATTCTCTAATTTGTAATACAGTACCTTTTTATCACTCTGTAGTCCCAAGAAAACCTTTCTACAGAAGAGGAGATGATAGCACCATTCTTAAACTAGTGCCAAAGGAATCCAAGTGCCCAACATTCACTTGCATTATTATTCACAACAGATTCTGAATTAGATTGTAGATAATCCAATATGTTAATTCTAAATATAAAATTATTGGAGTGTCACCAGTAAGATATGTGTGTGTGTATGTCTGTGTGTATGTATATATATATATATATATATATATATATATATATATATATATATATATAGTGTGTGTGTGTGTACACACACACACACACACACACACACACACATATACATTATATATATATATATTTATGATACACACGTGTATATATATATAAACACACACACACATATATATATATATATATATATATATCTGTATATATATATATATATATATATATATATATATATACACACACACACACACACACACACACACACACACACACACACATATATATATAGACACACACACAGACATAAATATATATGTGTGTGTGTATAAAATTACATAAAAATGCACATGAAGGAAAAATGAACAATCAAATGGTAAATTATTATTTTATTAAAATCAGAGAAAATTACTGGAACCTTAGCAAAGCACTAGCCTTCTAATGATAAACAATAAAAATGGTGTATAACTAGAGTAATGATATAATGAAGTGGTAAAAGACAATCAATAAAAAAGAAAAACAATATGTGCAGTTGCATTCATTACTGAGCCACCCAGATGATAAAATACTACATTTTAAAACCAACAGACTTGCTTTGTAAAGCAAAATCTTTAATGCCATGACTACATTTAGCACATAAGCTTGGCTGTTTTAAAACCGTAACATTTAGACCTGCAGAGAGATCACCATGTTCGTTTTAAAGATTGGGTTGTGATAGAATTTTTGGACTTCCTATTTGTTATGTACCTGATATGTTTTGTAAGTCTTTGTTTAAACTGACAATTTGTTTCTTGCATTTTAATTTCTTTATGTCTTTTGGGTTTCTAATACCATGACAAGAATGGACCCTATTCCTGAGTCACAGTACAATTCAATTCATGAAATTAGTATTGTTTCAAGTTTTCATGTAGCCAGAAATGCTATTCGTAGCACTCACAATGTGTCCAGAACTGATTCCTTCTGTAATTATTACAAAGCCCCCTTCAACATATAGCTGACCAGACATATGCATCAGTTGGAACACCCACACAAGTTCCTTACCAGGAGAATATAGGGTGTAAACACATTATCCTATATGGATTGCCTTAAACCCCCATCTCTGTACTTAGTCTCCTACAAATTGCTGAGAGGCGATCTATGTCTGGCATAGAAGGCATCCTCTGATCCAGCTCTGATGGATCTTTTACACATCTGTGAAACAAACATCATCAGAACCACTAATTCTATGGATTTAAATTTTGCTTGTGATTTAAATAAGTTATGTTGGTGAGACAGATATGTGTCTCAGAGGATTCCCATGCACTGAAAAAAGACTCCCCATCCATATGAAGCAGAGTCCATCCCTGACACTATTTAAATGTAACCCTGATCAATGGATCGGAAATCAGACTTGTTGCTGCTACTTCTATTGGAGCTGTCTGGGTACCTTTCTTTTACATTGCTCTTGTTTCTGCCTGCAAATCCTGGAATTTTGTGACTTTTTGTCTCTCTCTGTATACAAAACACTGTAATCAGTGGGTGCAACAGTTTCAGTGATCAATGCTAATTTTGTCTTTTTTTTTCATGGATGAATTTATATGGTTTTCTTGCATCTGCTTTTGAACTGTTGGTAATGGGTGATCCCATGTGATATAACCTTCATCATTCTGTATAATGCTTTGTAGTTCATGTTTCCAATGCTTCTCAGCTACGTCTATATCGTAGTGTTTGCACAATCCCGAAAGAAAAAGACTTGCCACATTATTATGCCTTTCAGTATACAGGCCCTCTGCCATGAGTGTATCACATCTAGCAACACGTTGTGCGACTGTTTCTAGTTCTGTTTTATAGAACCTGCACTTGTCTGTTTCTCCCACATATTTAATGGACTTTGTAAACCAATGTATATGGAATCCACTATCCTGGGCCACCATTATTAGCCTTTCATCTTTTGGTTTCAATCACTTTTCCTAAACATTCCTGCATCAGATCTCGGTCAACGTGGTTGTTCTAGGAGATCTCTGTACTTGCCACAATATTGTGGATTTACAATTTTCTTTCCTTCTTTTATAATCCTTTCCTTATCTTCTTTCTTTTATTTTTTGTCACAATCAATTGCTGTCTAATTTTTGTATTCTTCTGATTTGATTTCCATTCCCACTTCACACTGAAATTGTTCTGCTAAACTAAGCAAGTAGGTCATCTTAGACTTCCTATCCCCATGCTTTAAAACATTCACTATGTTTGGATCTGGTGGGATTAGCAGATATGTATGCAGTCCCACAATTGTAGATCTATACATGTAATCAATTTCTAGGATGCCCATACTTTCTTCAGAGCGTGGAAGATATAATCTTGGTATACACTGATTTTTATATATTATTTGACATGTATGAAGAATTTTTTCTTGTTTTCCAGTCCAAATGATTCAGTACTTTTTTGGGCCAGTCAATCACCCCACAACTGTAAGTTAAAAACAGGAAGAGCAAACTGGTTTATTGCTTGGGCTTTCTTCCTAGATACCAAGGCAGTTTTCAGTATTAGCTTCAGTCTTCTCAAGTGTTCATTATTGACTTTTATTCTCATTTGTTCATGTTTTATTGCTGATTTTTCATCTGTTCAAAAATATGGCACTTGTGTATTATCGCAACCAGATTTTCACGGTAATACCAGTTGCTTCCCGATGTTCAAATATAAACAGTAATGAAGTAATAATGTGAATTACTGTGTTTTCTTTCACAGTGAATGTTGTTTTAAGCAGGGTTATCATTAAAAATGTGGAAATTAATGTTGCGGTTTACGTATGCACTTTACGGGCAGCATGCCATGTTTTCATAATACCGTGCATCCCGATGTTAAAATATTACCAGTAGTGCTGAAATGTGAATTAGTGCGTTTTGAAGCTATGCATACAAGAAGACAAGGATAAAGGCCCAGAAGAATGAAAGCTGGAATTATGCAAACCATGTACTGACATAAAAATGTAGCAGTCCACATCTTTTCAGCCGTAATACATGCCCATCACCACAGAAGACCAAAACAGTGCCATCAACTATTCAAGTCCCAAACACCTGTTAACATCATCCACCATCAGTTCTGCAAAGCTTTACATCTTGCAAGTTTTCTGTTACAAATGTTTGATAAAGAAATAGTTTACCGTTTGAGAAAGAAAGACTTCACCAGAAAGCTTTTTCCAGCAGTCTGTTTTTTTTCTTCTCAGCATTGCTTCTTAACAGTACAAGAAGTGCTTTTGTCAGTAAGAAACCAGCCCTGGCAACTGAAGCATGCATCTGTAATGCACGCAAAACAGGATGAAGATTTCCACGATTGATTTTCTTTATGAATGTAAGTGAAACTAAACACATAAAGTAACAACTTATGGTGTTTCCCACAATTGTTTTCAAGCCAGTATGTGTATTATTGCAACCACAAAAATCTGGTTGCGATAATACGCAAGTACCAAAAATATTTATATATTTCTTCCTGTTCTTTTATATCAGATTTCAATCACAGATTAATATTTTCTTGGACCTGCAAACTTCATGTTCTAATTGTTGCTTTTATTTTTTTTTTTTTACATTTCCCCAGACTAAATGACATTCTCCTATGTATAACACCTTATGTAGACACATCAGGGCATGAAATACCCCCACAGAAGTATAGGATAAACATTTATCGGAATAAAAATGGTTCCTTTTAATCTCCCCAAATGTTTAGAAACATAAAGACATACTGAGCGGTCACTGCTGGGAAAAGCTGACCTTCTAGTGATCCTAAAGGGCATAACATTTTCCTCTGGTCTTATAAAATGGGAATGTACTATAAAGTCTGTAATGCTCTACCTCCTGTAATATGAAGCATTAAGAATAGATTTCAATTTACTGTATAAAAACGTTCACTGAACATCATATCACATGCCTTCCTACAACAGCAACTGTTATCCATGATAATACATTGTATTTTCTATTTCACTGCAAGTACACTTGCTGATAAATATACTTGCATGCACAATATTCCTTCCAGTTACAGGCAAGGAAGCAATTAAAATAATACTTTTCAACCTTATGAAGAAGTGAGAGGAAAATATTTGACTAGAAAACTAAATTGAAAGCATAGTGTAAACCAAAGAGGTGCTTTGTGTAAAGTTTGTAAATTTTTAGTAGAAATCATGGCATTCAGGGGTCAGTTGATGCTTTTATGACTGAAGTAAACACAGATTCAAAACTATTAGGAAACCTGTTAGAATTTATGTGGCTTCAGAAATGATCTGGTCAAAGGCAGGCTATTAATGGAAGTTGACCTGACAATTGAAAAAATAATTAATGTGGGTGAAGTGAGTGAACATTCTAACATTTAGTTTAAAAGAATGACTGAAGACTTGGACATATGTAAATCTGAGGGTGTGAGCAAAAAAGAGATCATAATGGAAGTCTAAAACAGTTTAAAATATTAAAGAAAAAAACAAAAATGTTGGTAACAACATGACATTCAAGATGGTGCCTGACAGTAAATGTACATTTAGAAACCACATATACTGCAAGCAGAGTGGCTACAGACTTGAGAAGACATTTTACAGAGCATTTGACAGAGTCTGTCAGCTTTGTGGAGATCATAAACCTTTTGAAAGGGTTTGCATATAGTTAAATTAAGTGTTGCAGCAATTTGTACATGCTGTCTAAAAATAGAAAAAAACTGAAATGTTGGCACTACTTATCTGCATACAGTAAACACAGCACATATTTTAAACTGTGGTAGAACTATCAGTAGCTACAACAGGGATGTGAGTACAGTTCAGAAACAAATACTGCATAAAAAGGCATGTCTGCAGTGTTCAAATTAGATGTAATATACTGTCTGAATCAATATTCAAGGTGCTGAATTAAAACAGTAAGTGTTCAGGTCAAAATGTTTGCTTTTGATTTATTCAGGTCATAAATTAAGAGAGCTGGATGAAGTCAGTACAAATGTAACAAGTTCAGACTACTGTTTCAGCCTAGAGTATGTCATTTCAAGCTCAGTTAAAACATTCAAGGTTGCTTCTGTGTGAAATACATGTTGTAATTAAAATAATCTTGCTGTATAAATGCAAAGCTAGTCCCTGAATGGTAAAAGCTTCACAGCACACCCTAAATGATTCCAGGGAGAAACAAAGCACTTCAATGGACATACTACTGATACCAAAATACTTTCTTCTACTGATTTCTCAGACGTTAAGGACTTCCTACCCTGTTTAAAATTGTCATCTAAAACCACCATAAAAAATACTCATTCATTTCCACCCGCAGTCAACCCTACACACAATGATGACAGCTGAATATGTTGTCCCCTTCTACTTCACAGTTATTACTTTTCAACAGATCAAGAACTCCCTCCTAAAACTCAATTTATCTGGCTCCATGTTTAGTACACTACACCCCGCCTTCCTTAGTCTCTCAGCTGATTTCATCACTAGAACTTGCACAGACATCTTCAGTATTTCGCTTACTCTGTCATTCTCCCCCATTCAAAGTTCCTAAATCCTCATACCTTAACTACTATAAAGACATATTTATACTAAGTCCCATTACAACAATGTTCGAAAAACTTCATGATCAACTATTAACATGTATAAATAATGATGGGCTATTATGTGATTAGCAGCATGGTTTTAGAAACTCCTTTAGTACCATCACTGCCCTTACCACAGTCACCAATACTTTATACAGCAACATTAGGAATAGCCTCATCTCAGCAGCCATTTTTGTTGACATTACTAGGACCTTTAAGACTGTTGATAACCTTCTACTTTGTATATTGTACAGATTAAACTTTAGAGAAAACACAATTACTTGATTCCAAAGCTGCCTCAAAGACCAAACCTTTCAAGAGCTTATTTGATAAGAGATCACTTAATGTAGGGGTCGCATAAGGTTCTGTATTGGGACAACTGCTCTTCTCAATCTTTATAACTGACATGTCTTTAGACCTAAGATAGTGATGTATGCAGATGACATAACTTTGACCGATTTTAATAAAACCAACCAAACCCTACAGATTCAGTTATATTCACAATTTTCTAAGCTGAACTCTTTGCTACCAAAAATAAACTTCTATTAAATTCAGCTAAAACTAATGTAACCATCTTTGCCACCATTCAAAAACTCACTTACAGCCCTCCTATCTCAGTCAAAGACAATATCTGTAACACTATTCCAAATGCCTCGCAACAAACTTAGCTGGGTCTTTCTCTTTCTGTCTTTCTCTCTAGCTCTCTCTCTCTTGATACCTCACTCACCTGTAGATTCCTACTGAAAACATTACTTCCATGGTACTTATGCAACTGAAGCTCTGCTACCATATATATTCTACCTTTTAACACCTGCTGCTTATACATATATGTTTAAAACATCCTAATACCTACATTGGAATATGGTCTGCCATTAGAGCTTCCATTCAGGACAAAACACATGAACTATAAATGACTGAGAATAACACTTTTAGATTTGTGCTGCTTGCTATTACAATTATACACTATGGGTCCTGGGGAAAAAACATCAGTTGGCTCCCTATTACAAACAGAGCGATGTGTCTAAACGCTAGTTTAATGTATAAAATGCTTCAGTCGGACTGTTGCTCACCTCTCAAGAGTACTAATAGCAAAACAGATAAATATTGTCTAAAAACACACAAAATGGCTTCTTCCTCCTAACCTACCCTAAGTTTACAAACTCTAAACACAAAAGACCCTTCTCTACATTAGGACTTGCTATTTGGAATAAGCTACAAACTAAAGTCAGGAACACACCAGACTTAACAACATTTCAAATCACCTCTAAGAGAACATTTAAGTAAAGATGCAGAGTGTTAAGTGCTTGGGATTCTAGCTAAAATTGTTTATTTCATGTTATGGGCAATTTATGCACTTCTCTGATTTCTCTGTCATTTTTTCTTATGATGCCCTTGCTTTATTTACTTTATTAGACTCTGCTTATACTGTTTGCCAACTCTTAATGTGCAATACATGTGCTGTAAATATTTTATATATGCGTTTAAACCCTGCCTATACTGCAGAACATTATCTTACATATGTTTTATACCCTGGTTGTGACTGAAAGGAGTCAGTTGACCTGCACAATTGCCTAGTTAACAAATTTAAATAAATAATTTGAAATAAATTGCAGTACAGTGAAAGGTCAGAACAGTAAATCTAATAGCACTGAACAGGTATAGTGTCGGAAAACATGCAAAACATGTTTACACGCAAGATGTTTGTGCAAAAATACATGCTGTTCCTCATAATAATGCTGCTGTGTTAATCAGAACTATTAAAATAATTTCTTTGATTAGCATAACACTACACGTAGAGAAAAACAAGTCCCAGAGTCCTGAATGTATGCTATAAGGTACTGAAAACATTTTACAGAAATACTCTGCTTTGTCTGAAAGCTTGAGTTGTCTTTAAGTTGAATATTCTATAACAATTTCCTGTGAGACAATATTAGGATATCTTTTCTCTGAGAGGATATATTTTTGTATTTAGAGCTAGAAATGAGGAAACGTTAAAGTGCATGGAAGCCACAGAATCATAACTAAATAGACCAGCTAACTGAATGAGTAAATTGATGGGAACAGTCATGAATTATGACAGGTTAAGGATATATATCTATCTTCAAGTCCTAAATAAGTGGATCAAAAGAACGCTGTCCTCTTCATGGAATTTTAGAAATACTAACAACAATGCCTAATGTTGAATTATTTTCCGTATTTGGTGCTAACCGAGGGCTATAACAAATGAATCCAGATTAAACTTGTTTCATGTTGGGCATATTTAATGATTTTCAGAATGGTTACAGATTTCTGAGGTTACCATTTGCAGTTTCCTTTTGGGCTTCAAAGGTATTCCAGAGGCCTGCAGGAAATATAGTTGAAGAGCTAAACATGTTGTTGACACCAGTGCTTATAAAAGTGTGTGGTGTTCCAAAGCAGAAATATGAACCACACTTAGTAAAACTACCAGATAGGCCTAGGCAGAAAAGCTTAAAGCTAAATAAAAACAAAGTACATGGAACATGCTTTGTCTTCTGAAGGATGCAGACATTGATGACGTAGTTAAAGCAGCTCTAAGTTTCATAGTTTCATAGTAGTGTACTAGGCTATCTGTCCTGGGGCATTTACAAGCCTAGCCAACAATGATGTGGCTTCTCTAGTAGTGACACATGTGGGACCCCATTATTTAGTAAACTATACCTCTGTCTAGTAGTGACACTGAGGTGACTAACTTACGATCTCCCATCCATGCATCGAGATTTTTCTTGAACAGTGCCAATGAAGGGCTCTGTCTCACATGAACTGGGATTTTGTTCCAGAGTGGTAACCTCTGTGTTATGACTCTATCCCTCCAGCATGTTTTATTCATATTTGTGCAGAGGTTGAAATCTTTAGCTCAAGGTGGTTCTGGTGGATCTGGATTTTTTGAGATGGAGCATGTCCATCAGTTCTTGGCTGGACATGGCCCTATATGTTAGGCACAAATCACCTCTGAGCAGGCGGTATGCTACTGAATAGAGCTGGAGTTTCTTTAATCTAGCTGGATAAGGCACATGTTTGAGACCCATGATCCTCTTGGTGAGGTACGGTCTTTCCAGTTGTTGCATGTGCCGGGTGAGATACATCCCAAATGGAGCATTATATTCAATCATGGGCCTGACAAGGGAGGAATATAGAGGTACAATGACCTCCTTTGATCTGGATGAGAATCCCTTCATGATGAGATGGGCAAGGTAGAATGCCTTTCTGACCACTTTGGCAACATGGTTGTCAAAGGAGAGGTCACTATCGACTTGAGTCCCCAGGTCTCTGATTACTCAGTGGGTATTGTCTATGTGATAATTTGTGGGTACTTTGTTTTTCCCAAAGGATGACTATACATTTTGGCGTTAAGTTTGAGGCCATGATTCCGCACCAGTTGTCCGTTTCAGTGAGACCTTTCTGTAGGATGTTTGTGTCAGCAGGTGAATCAACTATGGCACCCAGTTTGCAGTCATCTGCAAACTTTGTCCGCCATAATCCTCCCATATTTGCTTTCACATCCGAAGTAAATGCTGAATAAGAGTGGTCCCAAGACTGACTGTGGGACACCACTGACTGGTTTTGAGTCTGACATGGCTCCAGCAATTTTGACCTTATGGGTTCTGTTTTGTAGCCAGTTTGCTACCCATCTTGTGACATATGGATTTACATTTAGGCTGCTGAGCTTGTCTATGATGCCAGAGTGTGGTATCGTGTCAAAGGCTTTAGCCAAGTCCAAGTAGGCAGTGTGGACAGCTGGCACTAGTGACTGTCTCAAGAAGTCAACCAGGTTTAAGAGGCAGGATCTGCCTTTTACAAAACCGAACTGGGTGGGATCAAGGGTCTGCAGATCTCCAGTATCGCCATTTATGAGTTCCATGATGATTCTTTCCATAGCCTTGCAGACCAGGCTGGTCAGACTTATGGGGCGGTAGTTACCAGGGTCAGTAGAATTTCCGCTTTGTGGAGTGGGACCACTGTTGCTGTGCCAGTGTTCAGGTACATATCCTGTAGTGAGGCTAAGATTGAATAGCGTTTAGGTGCGGGTTTAGTTCATCTTGAAGTTCACGAAACACGCAACAGGGATACCATCGGGTCCCATAGATGCTGTGTTTTTTGCTTTGTCGAGTGCTGATTTCACCTGTATGTCTGAGATGACAGGTAGGTTACATTCAGCAGGGATAATTACTACATCTTTAGGTGAGGGAGGAGAAATTTGCACTGAACCTATCTGCCAGAATATTGGCAATGTCGGTAGGGTCAGTGAATTTTTGTCTACCAACTCAGAGCATATCTGAGAATTTCCTCCCAAGGTTCTGACATAATTGAAGAAGGCCTTGTGATTGTCTTTGGTAGCCTTGGCAATCTTTCGCTCAAAGTTGGCTTTAGATGTTTTTATGAGAGAACGTAGTTTTTACTTGATCAGGGAAGCCTTTCCTTTGTGGGATTTGGCTTTGTCCTGCAGTAGCTTCCTTCTTTTGTTGTATAGTTTGTTTATAGTCCGGGTCCACCAAACCGGCATTTTCCTTGGTGGAGAGGGTCTTGGTTTTAGTTGGGATTGCTTGATCCATGCATTCTTGGAGATGTCCGAAGGCTGTTGTGTAGGATTCAGCATTTTGGGATGTGGTTTCCATTAACCCAGTAGGCGTAAAGGATATCATTTCTGACTTAAGGAGTGTAAAGTCAGCTTTTGAAAAATTTTTCACTGTACTCTTTTGTTCTCGGGGTGGGGTGGGATATGTACATCCAACGTGATCAGTTTATGGTCAGATTTTACTAGTGAGGGGTTTATATCCCATTTGGACCCCATGTTTGTGATAATCAGGTCAAGTATATTATCTCAAGAAGTGACCAGTTGCTCAGCATTTGAGTTAATGAATTCCAGGAATCTTTGTGTTAGGGCTAGAATAGTGGGCCCAGTCTATGTTAGTAGTTGAAGTCACCCAATATGATGGTGTTTGGTGTGACATTCATATCTTCCAGTGTTTTCAGGAATGCTTGATGGGATTCCTGGGATTGGGAGGGTGTTCTATAACATGCACCAGTTGTATGGGCAGTTTGCTATGGTGAGTAAAACTTGTATGGTTTCTGATGCTTCATGGTAGCCACCAATCGAGAGGTGTAGGTGTCCTTTATGTGATATGAGGTATAGCCTGGTAGCGCTGGAGTGCTCTCAGGAGCCTTGAACCAGGTTTCAGTTACTGCACAGACATCGATGTTCTCCATACTGAGAAGTGCGTGCCTGCATCTTGAGATTTAGACTTCTGGCATTGAGCAGCATTACCCTTAATTTTTTCCATTTTGTTTTTACAGAGGTTGATTTGTCTTTTGAGCATTGCCTAAAAAGGCACGCCAGTATCCGGAAGCCCAGTGGTGACAGGTGCAGCATGTCATCCCAGGCTGACAGACATTGATCCCCTAGAATGACACCAGTGATTAAGCCAATTGTTAAAACTGATGATTTTGTCTTTGTACTGAGGCATCATTCTTGGTGAAGGCAGGATGCTGCTCAGGGTCAGGGTCATACCAGTCTAGCTCCTCAATGTCTCCAGGTCATTCACACCAGCATGGACAATGACTGCATCATACTTGTACTTGCTTTGGAGTGACCCTCCTTATTCAGCCTGGTAAGTGTGTCTGACTATAGAGTCACCTATTACTAATGTCTCTGGCATAGTGTTTTGCCTTAGTATTTCTGGGTCTCTGCTGGAGGCCTCTGTTGTTTTGGTGTTTTTATAAGAGCCGTGTTCTTATGTGTTTGGTTTGTAGTGGTGGTGGTTTTACTCCTCCTGTCTGGCTATATAGTTGCATCTCTCACAAGTATTTGTGTTAGTAGGAAGGAGTACATGAGACAATTGTAACATTGTCTTAAGATTGTTAACCAGCTGAACAAGAGAGGATGCTAGTGGTCTACCACGTATTCACAGGGGGTAGTGGATGGCTGTAGTGCTTACTTTAGTATAAGAGTGCTTACTTTATTATAAGAGTGAACAAGTGCTAATATATACAGCTAAATAGACTGAGTAGAGCTTTCAATAGTTTAAACCTGTATAACCACTGCCGCTACATGCGCCCAACCGCAAAAACCCTGAAATGGTCCAAAGCAACCAAGGCTCCCACTCCCACTGGTGAGCTCAGAAACTTCCTTCTATCCAAGTAAGGCAATGGCCAACACAGGAACTACACACAGCCCAGCACAGCAAAAAGCCTGTATACTGGTCCAAACTAGTCGAAAGCAAAAGAAAAAAGGAGTTTTTTTTTTTTTTTTTTTTTTTTTCAGGAAAGCACACAAAATGCAATTAAGCAAACAGTAAAATCGATTAAATGCTACTTTAGAATCAGCAGATAGACACTTAAATGAAAGCCAGAGTATGAAGAAGCCATGTTAAATCATCTGTTATGCATTTCCTATATATCTCTAATTTCTTAGTTATAAAATATATCATAATGTAGCATGATTTTAGAAACTGAAGGAAGAAAAAAGAGTTGAAATGTGTAAATATGTGGTTACTGCAGAACCTGCACTTAACTTCTGTGAGGTGTTCCAAACTGTTACTGTACAGGTAGATTCTAGCCAACAGAGTCTTTGCCCAGTGCTGTTGCAGGAAGGTAGTCAGATAGTTTATTAGTCAAGAGCTTGGTCTAATGTCCATGTACGTTATGCTTAAAACAAGAAGGAGATGTTAGCTGTAGCCATATGCTTGTCAGAAATTTCCTGATTGAATTCCAGGTAAAACAGTCATAGCAGAATTAGCTTATAAAACGCTCAATCACATTCAAAAAGTCTTTATATAAAGCACCTTCAAGACTCCAAAGAATTTTATTTTTGTAAATGTATGACTTGTGTGTTTAGTACAAACCTTGCAAATTAATACATAAGTAGGGCATGGCTACATGAACATAAGGGAGATGTGTTTAACAAAAATGTAGAAGTATCTTGGATTTTTTTTCAGTTGTTATTCTCTGAGAAACTGTAAATTTTTAAGACATATGCAAGATGAATGAGTTATATTTACTTTGTGATATTACTATGCCAGGTTGGCCAGGTAATGCTGAGTCTTCATCCTGTTAGAGCTTAATTTCCATTTAGAGGTGAGCTTCTGTGTATTCAAGACTTACTGGTTAATTGAGTCAGATCCTACACAGTCGCATGCTAAAATGAGTGTAAAGAAATGGTTCATGATGTCTTGTGTTAGCCTGCTCTATCTGAACAAATAGAGCAGATGGTGCAAAATTGTGAGATAGTTAACCTGGTCACAGATAAGATCAGACAGAGGAGCCTGTTTCATTTATAGTACTGGACATAAGGAAACTGTTGTGAAATTGCTACAAGAAATTCAGCACAAACAGAAATGTTATTTTGGCATAACATCATGAAATCTATCTGTTATGTAAAAGGGGAAAAAATCAGTATGAAAGTTGGTCATAATCAAGACAGAATTTTAAAAGTATTTTTGGAGCTTGGAGCTTTTCTCCTCAGGTCTCCACTGAAAATAGGCCTCTGGCTCAGTTGGACTAACCTGGCTAACAAATGTCAAATAAATAAATAAGTAATTTAAAGTACAATTTTAATTTCAAGAGAATGTCTTAGAGCATATCTTGTGTAGAATTCTGATGTAAAAATTGAGAGAAAAAAATTCTCCTGAAATTACTCGAATTTGGATCAGTTATTTATTTGGCAGGATCTCCTCAGTCCACTAGCAGGAAAACCATAATAGATCAGCAGAAAGAAGAGTTGTTGTCCAGCACAATGTTTGAGAAGATGGTGCAACTGTCTTCTTAGAGAATGTTTAGCTAACTATTAATGAGTTGCAACAAGAATCTATACTTGTAATTGATATTCAGGAAGATGGAACTAAACCTTTACTTGACTACAAAATAGCTCCACCGTCTGTTAGCAATGACTTTTGTGATCAGAGGAGTGACCATTCTACCAGGACTGAGATTTGTAAATATTCTAGGCTTGGTAGACTGATACAGAAAACCCATGGATATAGAAAATATACATGATAGAAAAATGTATGTTGAAATATCTGTATTTGTAAAATCAAGTAAATGTTTTGTGTAATTCATAAAACACGTACCCTTGAATTCAAAAAAGGCTCCCTTCTTGTGGTAATTGCCTACCACAGGTAGATCAGTTATTGCAATAGTGACAAAATGTGATTCAGAGATAGTTTACAGCTGCAATAAAAAAGACCTCATTAGTATGTCTCTGAATTACACTGTACCCAAGACACACACACACACACACACACACACACACACACACACACACACACACACACACACACACACACAAGGTAGCACCCCATCTCCATGCCTTCTTTGAACTTACCTGCATTATGACTGTTCCCACAGAAGTAAATGAGTGACCACCATCTTTTGACAGTGCTCACTGTTTCCTCAAACAGTGAAATTTTACGCAGTCCAATAATTTTTTGAATTGCTGTGCAACATAAATTCAGAGATGCTGGCATTTTCAGGGGAGAACACGTGTAATTTGCATTAGCCACTCCCCCAGATTACCATATTAGCATACAGCTCTATCACTGAGACTGTTGTCTGTGCTGAAGCCCCTGTTAGTGGAAAAATTGCAGAGTAGTCTAACAATCAGAAAGGCTTAGCATGAGGGCAGAACATGTTCATGTTAAAGCTGTCCCCCTCATGGTAAGCCTTGCCTTAGAGTACACAGAAAGTTTAAAGAAGAATTGGGAACTTACTGATTACTATAACCCTAGCATGTCAGACTTGAGACAATTACTGCATGTTTAACTCCCCCAGAAGTGCACCAGAAAATTCTTGCTGAAGCTAAGAGGATGTAGAGCACTAAAGTAAGAATCTCACAGAGAAAGAACAACATTGGTGATTGGAAAATAAAATGCCTGGCCTCCTAAGACTGATTGTTGTAAAATGCATAACTAAAAACACAATAAAGGACACTGTCCTGAAAATTATTTAGAAGGATTTAAGATAATTTATGAATGTTATGTTATTCAGGCATTGCAGTCCCCTCTGTGGCATCTTCCCAGGCTGATGCAGCTGCTTTTGTTCAAGGCTTACACCAACCAATTTAAGCACCACTAAAGCAGGTGTGCTTAGACAAGCAGTCAAAAGATTTGAAGGAATTAACTGATTATGTTAATCATTTGGCTGTTTGTGTGGGAAAGAAGAAGGAGAATCAGGAAAAGTTAATGGAATTTAAAACTTAAAAGTATTGAGGCCCATAGAAGGTGGAGGGGAGGAGGACACGGGTGAGGCATGGGGAGAGGTACTAGATGGAGAATGGGTAAAACTGCATCAGCACTTCCTGATAATTCACCAGGCTGATTTAGCCAGCGGCAGACTCAGCGTAGTGGACCACCCAAACCGTGAAAACCTTGTTTTAAATGTGGAAGAACATGACACTTTTAAGGGAAATGAACTTACAGGCACAAACAAGGTAGAGACACTTGATCCAAACCGTAGATTGAGTATAGCAATCATCCTTTGCCCCCCCACCCCACAATCTTTCCAAGTTGGATGGAGTCTTGAGTCTCCAAATGAAAATGCTCAGATAGTGAATAAGAGGTAAATTTAAATCTCCTTGTGCCAACATATCAGAAATTATTTTATGTAAAATTAAGTTTAGGGCAAAAAGAAATTCCTTTCTTAGTTGATACCAGAACAGCTAGAGTAATCCTGAAAGTTGCATCTCACACCAATATTCCAGTGTCAGAAGACCTTTGGAAATGGCCAGTACTTCTGTTGTTTATGTAGTTTCTGAGCCAATACCTATTTCTCTAGGACCCATAGAAGTAGCAGAATCTCCTCTACCAAAAATGCAGAGAGACAGCTTAGAGCTTCCTTGAGAATAGTTGGATGCTACCAGCAATGGATCACAAGTTATACTGAGATTACAAAACCTTGTACTAGTCTTAAAACAAGAGATCTCTCAACTGCTACCTTGAGGAAAGATTGAGCAAAATTCTTTCCAAAACATAAAACAAGCTTTAGCTGCAGCCATTGCTGCTGGTTTAGCACATTACAAAAAAAAAAAAAAAAACTTACTATTTCTGTCATGATGGAAATAGTTTTACTCACGGAGTTCTAACACAAAAGCCTGGGGCAGATATAACTGCCTAATCTTGGTTCATTTTGCCACAGCCTTGGTGCTTGGATGCAAATTAATTTTATCCCTTCTTCATTCCGTAGCTACTGTTCTTTTATGAATGAAAATACAAGTGGCACCTATTTCTCAGTTAACTAAGTAATTCACTTTTACTGCTGATGCTTCAGTTATTTTGAAGCAATGTCTTTTTCTAAATCCCTCATTTTTATTGCTAATATTTGCATATGACAAACTGCATGATTGTATTATTATCACTAATTATTTGGTTTCTCCTAGGGAGAACTTGATGTATGCAAATATATCAGATTCAAAAGTTAGGCTGAGGGTTCTACTGCAGGAACCAGGAAGAGCAGGTAATGATGGGCATAAAGAACTGCACAGACAACATTGTACTTTTTACAGAAACTGGAGAGTGACATCAGCACAAGTCACTGAAGTTGTAGACTTAACAAAGCCTTGTGAAATTTCTAGGGGGAGATTAGCTAACATTTATGGTGATTTCAGGTATGTTTCTGGGGATGTGCATGACTTTGTTTAGCTGTGGAAATAGAGTGAAATTTTCACATCCTCAGGGACAAATATTAAGAATGCAGAATATATAGGTTCTCTCCTGAAGGCTTTCTTGCTCTATCATATTATTGTAATTAAGTGTCAAGTACACCAGCAAGTAATAAATTCTCTTACTAGAGGCAACAATTTGGCAGATACTGCAGCAAAACAGGTTACAGTGAATTCAACCCTTGCTCAGATTTATGAAATGAGTTTATCAAATTATAATAAAGAATCTGTTTTTGATTTCAGTAAAATAGTGAAATTTCAGGATACTGCATCAGAGAAAGAAAGAAAGAAAGAAAGAAAGAAAGAAAGAAAGAAAAATGTATTCAAGACAGCCTCCAGACGTTTCAGGTAAAATACATGACTCCTTTATGATCTTCTTAGGATGTATGTGGCATGTGGTTCTCTGCTGCTAGAAGTCTTGAAATTAGCTGTGGCATCATCTGGATGGATGGATAGTAGCCCAAAAACAAACCACTTCCTTATTTGTTGAGATCTTACTTCTTGCCTTGCCACTTAAGTAAAACCACTTTATTACTTTATTGCAGTTAATATCTCAACACTGATATGCACCTTTTCTCTCTTATTTGATACTAGAGTATGTACAGAATTTTGCAATTTATTTAGAGAACAATGTTTCTAGAAGTATTAAGTATGTACCTGCAGCTTTCCTGTCCTATTGGTGCCCATTTTTAAATTTACTGTAGAACCTTATCCAGCTGCCAAAAGTGAAAAAGTTTCAGTATGTTTTAGTGATTCTTTGCATATTTCGCTGTTGGGTTGAAGCTTATCCATGCAGTAAGATGCTACTACAGTGGCAAAGAAATTATTGGAAGCATTCATTCAATTCTACTTTTGGAGCTCCATGTGCTGTTACTTGAAATTAGGGCACTCACTTCACTGGCCAAGTATTTGAGGAGTTTTGCAAATCTATGAATGTGAGACTGCAGTTGCATCTTTCTCAGTCCTTCAAATTGCTCAGTTGGATTAACAGGAAAATGAAAATCAGGATGACCAAGATATGTAGTGAAACAAATTTAAAGTGGCCACATACTTTTTTATTGGTATTGATAATTATACAAGGAACTTTGAACTCTACCAAAAAAATTGAGTTCACATGAATTACCCTTGGAAGGAGTGTGAACCTACCCAGCTCAAATACAAATCTCATTTTAACTGATGATGTACCTCTTTTGTATTGCTTAAAACTTATTTCTGTTTTACAGACTTTTCATAAGCAGACCAAAGAGTCCCATCTGAAGCCACTTGATTCTTACTGCCATGATCAGAAGCCTGTTGATGGGGTTTATATCAAGTCTGTCCATAAGCAGTCCGGTCTTAGTCCTTAGTAGAAGGGGCAATGCCAAATTCTGCTCACCACTTAAACTGCTGTTCTTTGTTCTGGTGCACATGTCTGGGTACATGTGATGCATTGCTGGAAAACCTACTGCATGGTAATTGCAGATTCTGAAGAATGATCTCCCACGTCCACCACTTTGGAATGCAGAACAGGTAACAAGAAGAGTATGCCATTAAGTTCCTGAGGTTATTTAAAACCCTCCTTGCTTTAAGTTATGTGCCTGCCTGGCATGCAATGTTCACTTTCTTGGGTCTAATCCAAGCATGTGCAGATATGATGAATGTGAGTGACTGTTGAGTTTGTTCTCATTTACCAGCTGCTTATCATTGGCTTACAATGGTTGCAGGCCTTTGATACTGGAAGAAGCATTAAATCTCAGCAGCATAGATCGGATGATTAAAAACTAGAATACGGCCTACCAGTTATTTCAGTGCCCTCAAAAAAATGAAAAAAAAAACCTACCCAAACCATGTCAAATAAAATTTGCAGATTTATTACTATTTTCTCTATTCAGGAATATCATTGTAAAATGATAACCAAATCCAAGTGTCTTCCTCTTCAGCAAAGGGCAGACTTATTACTTGCCTCCCAACTATTCAGACTGCTACACTCTGATAATTTTTCTCATCTAGCTGCTAAACTCTCACCAAAAATTCCAGTCTGTGGCCTAAGAAACTACAGCAACAATTGGCATCAATAAATTCCTTTGACTAAACTACGATGTATCATATACTTTAGGATCTAAATATTATGAATTTTTCCTTCATAACAGAAAGAAATAACCTTCTTTCCTCTTGCAAAATGAGTTAAAATGGCATATACAAATCAGCCTCTAAATAAGAATATATGAGAGATCCAATTAGTGTGTGGCAGATTTGTGTGGAAAAGCAAAAGAGGAAGAATCATAAAGGACAAACTTATGGCTGGGAGGAAAGAAGGCAGATGTGGTATGCCAAATTTCAATGACATGTGTCCACTGTAAATATTGCTGAAAGGCTGAGAGGTATAGGAAATAACATGGGTTTGCCAGAGAAAGGTGCTGAAAGATGGTAGTAGAAAGTCAATGAGCAAGGTAGAAGATGGCACTGCTAAGATGATTAATAGGCTGGTAGGTTGTCGGTTGCAGTTCATATATGAAGGGGACATAAGTATTAGCGATTTATGGTGGAACTGTCTTAAGGTGTTGGAGAAAAGGTTGTTAATTGTGGAAGAAAGGGGCATTAGAAAGATGAGGGACTAAAGGATAAACAGTTAAATAACTTGTTATTGTTTTTATTTCTGTACAATATCATTTACAGAAAAGAGATTGGCTGTACTACTGGAGAATTCTTAGAGTAAGTAATCAGAGGACTGACAAGAGCCAACACAAGACCAATAAGAAGCATAAAGATACAGCAGTAAAAATAGTAAATTATGAAGTAGGCTTTGGTGTAGGGAAAAATTGGAGCCAGATAAAAAGAGAAGAACCAGAATCATTTGCAGGCAATTGGGGATCACTGGAGTAAAGAAGAATGGTTTTGGAAAATATTATTAATAATGATGAAACTGTTACAAGTGGTTAGTCCTACTGAGAATTAATAGAGAAATATGGTACACAGGTGGTACAGAAGACATGTAAGTATACACCATGAAG
The DNA here is from genome assembly GCF_019279795.1 of Protopterus annectens. Taxonomy (NCBI): domain Eukaryota; kingdom Metazoa; phylum Chordata; order Ceratodontiformes; family Protopteridae; genus Protopterus; species Protopterus annectens. The sequence continues at coordinate 1,404,781,451 of NC_056735.1, forward strand.
GATGGATCCACTCACAGAGTGTCAGAGATGTTTGGAGGAAATGCAAATCACAAACACATGTGGTGGATATGTAAGATGGATGTACCATTATGGCAGGGGAAAGGGAAGCCTGGAGAAAATTACTGGGAAAGAATATATCAGATCAGTGTGATGTATGTCTTCTTGAGATGTACAAGAGGAAAGTATGGGCTGGAGATGAAATACTGCAACTTCAACTGCTCACCAGAGCATTGAGGGTGATGATAACTAAGGCTTGGAAAGGGAATGATCTGGAAGTTTACACAGAAGGAAGAATGAGTATCTAAATGCAAGTGTTATGAAAGGGTGGTGCACAATAGCTGCCAAAGAGGTGTAATGGGGTTTTCAGCAGTGGGCAGATTGATCAAGTAAAGAGGCAGAAAGGTGAGGGATGCAACAAGTGAGTATGCAGTTGTTGTATAATTGGAATAATAGCACTAAGTACATGTACAGAGTAAGCAGAGATAAGATACACTATGTGATGGGGTTAACCTTCTACAGCTCTTTGGTTGGGAAAGTACGCTGTACTCTGCATATGGGGATTAGTACATGTGTAATGGGTAAATTGAAGAGAAGGAATAATACATCTGAAGTTATGGTGGAGGGGGTTGTGGTTATGCATGAGGTGAGAATGAGTAAAAATGTAAAGAAATATTTGTTTTATTGAAATGAGATGTAAATGTTGGGTGGTTATGCTATCTGTATTATGGTAATGCCTTGAAAAAGATGATAGGCAAAAGTGGAATGAACATTTATATGTGTAAATGTCAAAATATTTTGGTGAAAAGTTCCATTATATTTGCAATAATAAAGATGATAACATTAAAAAATTATATTTATTTGGTTTTGCTAGCATTAAAATGTTTCTTATAGCAATGAGCCTTGAGTACAAGGAGTGAAATCTGACTTATATTTTGGAGGTAACAGTGTTGTATGTTTGAAAGCATACTTGCATTCCCACAATGATTAGTTATGTCACTCACAAAGAGTGTATAAAAGTAGATCCATCATTAATTGTGCACAGTCTTCTTCTTTAATGACCATGGTTTTGGGTTGAGTTTCAGTGGGAAAATAAATTATGTTCAGAGAGACATTATGGACCTGTGTGAATATACGTCTCAGACAGAGATGTGCTTTGCACTGAGCAGCATTCTACCTTCACCAAGGATGATGTCACAGTATGAACAAAAGTGATTGAGTTTAACAGTTGGCTTAATTTCTGGTGTCAGTCCAGGGGGATTCAATATCTTTTAGCCTCGGAGGACATGGTCAGCAGACCATGTTGCTCTGCCAAAGATGGCCTGCACCTGCCCTCCCAGGCTTCTGGATTTTGGCTAAAATTGTATCCAGCCCATTAGATCCTTTTTATGTAGTGCCAAAGTGACAAACCTACTGACATAACAAATAAACCCAAAGGAACCTAAAGTTGTTACTGCTCAATGCTAGGAGCCTTAACAAGAAACTCCACACCCTACAAGCTCTCCTCACTTTAGAGAATATAGACATCTGCGCTGTTACTGATACATTGTTTAAAACCACAGGAAGTACTCCGGCAGTGTAAGGCTACAGTTCCTTCCACACATTTAGACCATCAGCTGCACAGACAAGGACTGAAGTTGGAGGTATCTTGATCTGCATTAACTACAAGTATACTTCAAGGTTGGTTAAACAGGATGATTCACTGGAGTTCATCCACAAGCAAATCAACTCAGATGGAGTCTCTTCCCAAAACCTAGCAAGCTATAGATCACCATCTGTGTCAAAGGAATCACACAACTCTTATTTAGACCTACTGAAGCCACTGTCCATCCAATGAAGTGGTCTATTTATGGGAGAATTTACCTACCCCTCAACAGACTAAGAAACATACAGTGCCTCCAATTTGCAAGCACACTGTTTCCTGCACTAATAGTAATGGTCTTGATTAGCTGGTGCACACTTCAACCAGAGGTTGAAACATATTGAATCTTGTTCTTACCAATGTGGGAGAGTGCTGCAGCCCCCCCCCCCCCACCCACACACATCACATCCTCACTGGAGAGGTCGGACCCAAAGCTGTCTCATTTGAATTAAAATCAGCCTGGAAAACCTAGCAAAACCTGTTACACTTAAAAAACATTCTAAAGCAAACTACACTCTATTAAGTGACAATTTGTCAAAATTCAGTGCCTTACCCAACCCAGAGTTCACAAGAGCCTATGCAGAATTATTCACAGAAACACTGTACAAACATTTTAATGGCTGCATATTGGCTGTTGTACCTACCAAAAGTAAGCCCCAAAAAACAAACAACATTGTTGGAATCCTAACCTTAACAGGGTATATAACAAAAGGAAAAAAGGCATGGTCAAATTCAGAAAGAGCAACTCTCATAAAAACAAGAACTCACTTATAAAACTAAACAGGAAACTAAGAGGATTAATTAAATCCAACAAGGGCAATTACAAACTTAAGATAACTTTTCAGGCTAAAGACAACCACAAGGCCTTCTACAGCTATGTCTGAAACCTCAAAAGTAACATGCAACAGTGTGCAGAACTGGTAGTAAATGGTACCACCTTCACTGAGCAGAATGATATAATGAATCTGCTAGCTAACAAATTCAGCTCAAACTTTACCTCCCTTTCCCCCTGCAACCCCTTGTGAAATCCCTACCAGCACAACCCACCAACTATAATCAGGGAGCAGGTCATAGCAATGCTTACTAAGATTAAAAACACAGCCTCAATGGGATCGATTAGTATCCTAGGTTGTCTCCTAAATAGCCTGAAACATTACCTATCAAGGCCATTTGAGTGACCTTTCAACTTCAGCCTCAAAACAGGTTACGTACCAAATGAATGGAGGATAGCAGTGGTTATCCCCTTCACAAGGGTGGACCATCAACAACTGCAGAAATTACAGACCCATTAGTCTGACTAGTCTAATATGCAAAGCCATTGAATGAACTATCATGGAAATATTCAACAAAGATATTGGCAACCTTGACACACTGGGCCCATCCTAGTATGGATTCTCTTTGAGAAGATAACCAAGGCAATGGATGAAGGGAAAATGGTATATACCACCTACACAGACCTGGCTAAAGCATTTGACACAATACCCCACTCAGGTATTAAGAGAAACTCACCAAAGTAGGCATAAACACCTACACAACTTACTGGATTGCCAGTTGGCTCACATATAGGTCCCAAGAAGTCAGAACTGGTGAAATCACCTCCACCAAGAGGTAGGTTACAAGTGGAGTGCCATAGGGCTCCGTGCTGGACCCACTCCTGTTTGGCATCTACTTATTGAAGGTCAAGGCTAATGTTAAAGGCCACTGGCTCACTGAGTTTGCACATGACTGCAAATTGGGAGCTATTATGAATTCCCCCTTGAAACTAACATTCTGCAAGTGGGTCTAGCACAGTCAAATGGCTGGTGCCAAAGCCATGCATTAAAACTTAGTGCAAATAAGTGCATTATAGTGCCTTTGAGAAAGTGTCGACCCAGGCAAATTACTGCAATTATGAGACACCCATAAGAGCTGACCAAGTAGTTAGAGATCTGGGAAAATATGTAGACAGTAGTCTGGCCTTTGACCAACACATAGCCAAAGTAGTAAGAAAATTATTCTGTGTCAACCACCTTATATGTAAAGGTATGGAAGCTAGGTCCAAGGAGGTTATAATACCATTCAACTTATCCCTTATCAGACCCATCATTGAGAACAGTGCCCCCTTCGGCATGCACCTGAATAGGCATTTTAAACAGTTGGGATGCCCAAAGAGGCTCCTCACCAAGAGAATCCAGGTTATTAACACACTGTCCTATACAGATCACCATAAAGCATATAAAGCAACCTTAGGTCCAGCCCTGATGGTGCTTTTGCACATCCACAAAACGAGCAGAACCAAAAATCCTAGATCCAGGGATTTGAACTTTTCTTACAACATAAATAAAACATGCTGGCAAGATAGATATGTGACTCAAAGGATCCCTATGCTCTGAAATAGGCTTCCTATCCATGTGAAGCAGAGTCCATCCATAATCCTAGTCAAACATAACCTTGACCATTGAATGGGAAATCATAAATTCATCCTTGGGCTGAGCCCCATATCTCTTATAGACAAAGGACAACAGTAAACATTCCCTTACTAAATACCCCCCAAATAACTTTTTAGAACATCCTAACGTACCCCTCCTAACAAACATACTTCCCCAATTAAGACACACATGTTACAAGGGGATGCAACTGAGTTGGGTTGCGTTGCTAGGCTTATGAAGGCCTTGGTGGTCATTAGCCTAGTATATACCTGTCAGCCCATAAAAATAATACTACATATTTCTATTTGTTAAAATTCATGGGTAAAATCCATTCCTCAGACACTTGATATTATTTTTTAAACACCTTTATGGAATTATCACTTGTGACATATGCAAACTTGTATTTATATAAAAGTAATTAAACCATATTAACAAGTTCATATTTGTAAATGATATACATCACGTATATTGTTTTATGTCATATAATCAAAGCAACATTATATAAATTGTTCAATTCCTTGCCTTCCGTTAAACCTCATTCTTCTGCATGTATTGTTCCCACAATTTCCATTTTTTCCTTGTAATGTAATCCTACCCATTTCTAAAGATCCCACATCCTGTTCTATCTCTATTACAATATTCATTACTTCAAGTACAGTTGGCTTAGATTTTGATTTCCATTTTCTAGTACTTGCTTTTTTGAAGGCCACCTGAATTAACCTTAACAAGGCCTTACTATGTCTAGGCAATTCAGATCCTGTATCCCAGTTCAAAAAAATATTTCCTTATAGGTTCATAGGTTCATACTAGGCTATCTGCCCTAGGGCATTTATAAGCCTAGCCAGAGTGTGTTTGGCTTTCGCCACCCATTTTAAAATAATTTTGCTATGCCCTTTTTCGAGGTTAGTATACTGTGCCTCTGTCTAACAGTGACACAGAAGTGATACCCAGGGTAAACCTACGATCTCCCATCCACTCATCAAGATTCCTCTTGAAGAGAGTCAATGAGGGACTCTGCCTAACCTGGACTGGGATTTTATTCCAGAGTGAAGGGAGCCTCTGGGTTATGAATCTGTCCCTCCAGCATGTCCTATTTATTTCAGTGCTGAGGTTCAAGTCTCTCGAGCGCGTAGCTCGATGGGATTTGGATTTTCTGAAGTGCGGCATGTCCATTAATTCCGGGTTGGACATGGCTTTATACGTCAGGCACAGATCGCCTCTGAGCAGGCGGTATGCCACTGAGTAGAGCCAGAGTTTCTTTAACCGGGCAGCATATGGCATCTGTTCGAGACCTTTGATCCTCTTGGTGAGGTACTTTTGGGGTCTTTCCAGTTGCTGCAGGTGTCTGGTAAGGTACATCCCAAAAGGGGCATTGTACTCAATTATGGGCCTGATGAGGGATGAGTAAAGAGGCACGATGACCTCCCCTTTTCTAGATGTGAATCCCTTCATGATTAGGTGGGCTATATAAAATGTTTTTCTAACCACTTTGGCCACGTGGTTGTCAAATGAGAGATTGCTATCAACTTGGGTCCCCAGGTCCCTAATTACTTCTTCTGTACTTAATGGATTACCACCTATGTGGTAATTTGTGGGCACTTTGTTTTTGCCAAAGGGGATGACTATACACTTTTTGGTGTTTAGCTTGAGGCCATGGCTCTGGCACCAGTTGTTTGTTTCTATGAGGCCCTTTTGGAGGATGCTTGTGTCGGCTGGAGTGTCGATTATGGCGCCCAGTTTACAGTCATCTGCCAACTTGGTCAGCCACAGTCCTTCCATGTTGGCCTGTACCTCCGAGAAATATATACCGAACAAGAGAGGTCCCAGGACTGAGCCTTGTGGGACGCTACTTGTAACTGGTTTGGAGTCTGACATGGCTCCAGCAATTCTAACCATGTGGTTTCTGTCCTTGAGCCAGTTTGCAACCCATCTAGTGACATAGGGGTTTATATTTAAGCTGGTGAGCTTATCTATAATGCCCGAGTGGGGTATTGTATCGAAGGCTTTTGCGAGGTCGTCAATGGCCTTAGTGACTGTTTCAAAGAAACAACCTTCGCATCTATGGGCTACCAGAGAAAACAGAGGGAGATAACATGGTGACTTTCCTTACTACCTGGTTACCAGAAGTTTTAAAATTGCCTGAAGCTCTTTCTTATGGAATTGAAAGAGCCCACAGATCCTTAAGAGCTGCTTCATCAACCATCAAATCAAAAAATCACCCGAGATCAATAATAGTAAAGTTTTTTTCATCACAGGACAAGGAACTTATTTTAAAAACAGCATGGTCAACTTCTCCAGTTAAATACAAAGACAACATAATCAGATTTGATAATGATTATTCTGCTGGAGTTATAACTGCAAGAAAAGAATGTCTCCCTCTGATAAAAGAATTGAAAAAAAGACAACTTAAAGTCCACTTGCTGTTCTCTGCAAGAATAAAAATATTTTTTACTGAAGGTCCTAAAACTTTTGACACTCTGCAAGCAACGGTTTCTTATCTTTCAGCTAATAAAACCTTGGATAATGTGGAAGAAATGGATTTCTCCCAATTTGGGGTTAAGCATCACTTAGAAAAAAAATGAATGGAGCACTGCTGACAAGAAGAAGAAGAAACGATAAAAGACATATGAAAAACACAAACATTATTGTCTTCTATTTGCTCTGTAAGGCAAAAAGGTTCTTTGAAAGCATTCATGCTTTACACATGTGTCAGTCTTTGAAACAATATAAATACAAGATAAGCAGGGCATTTTAAGCAAGGTAACATATCTTTCTCCATTACAGTGTAAATACTTACAGTCATGATTTTTCTAACTCTAAATGATGTTTAGATAGTTCATTTATAAATTACCTGCCTTTTACTGCTAGTATAGAATATGATGTATTTACACTGACATATTAATGTGGTGTGTTTAAATGAGCATGATTCCTTTTTATTTACACTAAGCTGCATG
>NC_056735.1:1404790951-1404858451 GCF_019279795.1 Protopterus annectens
ACAAAAAATATATTAAAATAAAAGATTTTCTTTTACAATTTAAAAAAAAAACAAATAGTTAAGTATTAAATCTATGTATAGTTGTGTTGCCTTAGTGTTTTATAAAATATTAAAAATAGATAAAGACTGTATTTAAGTAATCTGTAAAGACAGATACATGTATACTTAAAAGATATATAGGATACTTTTCATTATAAAACTACCATATGGCGGGGCCGGGGGAGGATGCTGAAATGCAGACTTAGAGAGATCGCTTGAATGATTAGATCATTCAAGGATGAGATGTTTTTTCTCATGGAGGGATTTGGTGGTTGTTTATCTTATATTGTTCTCAGTTATGATCTTGTAATTTACTTTTACTGGGTGTCTATAATCTATTGTAATACTGTTGGAAGAAGAAAGAACAAGTCATTCTCTTCATGTACACACATCTACACATTGTTACGAGTATATGAATATGGATAAAAGCAAAGCTAATATAAATCCAATTGCAAAATGTATATCTCTTAATGTAAATGGTTTAAATAATAGCTGCAAAAGGGAAGTCTTTATAGATATTTAAAGCTATGTGAAGCGCAACTAGTATTTTTACAGGAAACACACCTTACACAGGAAGACATAAATAAAATAAACAATAAAAATTATACAATACTAGTAAGTTCCACCTATAATCAGAAGCAAAGGGAGTAGCAATTTTGTGGAAAAACACTACTTTAATGCCTAAAATCATAAACACGCTCCATGACAACTCAGGAATGTTTTGTCTAGTGACAATATCTATCAATGAAATGATATATACATTAGTGAATATTTATTGGATACCAGGACTAGGTGTTAGAGTGGCCAAACAACACTTAGAAGACATTGTACAATATACCAAAGGCAATTTAATCATAGCTGGAGATTTCATTTGCATTATAAAAGAAACTGACACAAATACTAAAACTACACGTAAGAGATCACCTTTAACAAAGTTGTTATCTGAGCTTGTTGAAACTTTTAATATAGTTGATATAAATGAGTATGCTATCCCAGATTCACTATTCTTTACACATTTTTCCCATAGACATAATACATACTCTAGAATAGATAGAGTGTACATAACAAAGGATTTAACCTCTAAATTAAATAAAGTCAAGACAATTTCATGTCCATTTTCAGACCATAACACCATAACGTTTGAGATAGACTTATGTTTCAAGAGAAGGATATCAGTAACAAGAATACCATCTTACTAGGGGCGGCTCGTGGCATAGGGCTGCCGGACTGCAGCCCCCTCAAAAATAAAAGAGAAAGAAAAATGAAAAATAAAAAAAATTATTTTTTCAAAATTCGCGGACTTCGCGCATGCGCATAGACCGAGTCCCGACTACTGTCGGTCTATGCGCATGCTCAAGGCAGTCCGGCCGTCCCCATAGGGGGACACAAGGAGACATCTATGCACAGACTCGCCAGGATTATGGGTCGCGTCCGGACTGCAAGAGCAGCAGCAGGGACTCGGGACAGAGCATTACCGTCGGGAAGGAGCATTAGGATCTCGTCGGGCAGGAGCATTAGGATTAGGATCTCGCGGGTCTTTCAGTATTGCGCGGGAAGGATGTACGTTAGCTGGATGTATTCAGGTAAGGTGCCTTTTAATTTACAATGTTTATTTGTGTATGGTGCTTGTGCTTATGCTTTACTGGAGTTTGTGTGTGTATGGTGCTTGTGCTTTACTGGAGTTTGTGTGTGTATGGTGCTTGTGCTTTACTGGGGGGTGTGTGTGTGTGTGTGTGTGTGTGAAAATGCCCCAGGTGCTTATGGTGGTGTGGTAGGGAATGCCTCAGGCTTGAACCCTGTACCCTGTATGCAGGTGTTAAAGACTTGAGTTTCCTACCCACCACCATTTGTAAAAAAAATTCAGATTTTTGCCTCATATTCGATCTGATCTGTTCCTCATAATATCTGTGGTTTGTAAATGTTGCAATGCTTGATATTTGATGGTGTAGTAGTAGCATTGTTGCCTCACAGCTGCAGGTTCTTGGGTTTGATTCTTGGCTGGAGTTCCTTCTTTGTGGGGTCTGTATCTTCTCCCTGTGTTTGTGTGGGTTTGCTTTTGTGTCCTCCCATGTTACAAAGACATGTCTGCATTATTTCTTACTGGGCCTCTACTGAAAATTGTTTATTTGTTCCAAGTCAGACTGTCCTGATTAAAAAATGTTAAATAAAATTGACAGGCATTTGAATTTCAGACTTAAGGGTTTCTGAATGTTTAATTCCTTGCGTATTTGATGGTGCAGTGGTAGTATTGTTGCCTCACAGCTATAGGTTTTCTGGTTTGATTCTTGGTTGGGGTGGCTTCTGTCTGCATCTCCTCCCTGTATTTGTGTGGATTTGCTCTGGTGCCCTGCCATTTTACAAAGACGTGTCTGCAGTATTAATCCCTGCGTCTCTGTTGAAAATTGTTTTTGTTCTGTCCGCAGTAAAATTGACAGGCATATGAATTTCAGACTTCAGGTTTCTGAATGTTTAATTCCTTGCATAATTGATGGTGCGGTGGTAGTATTGTTGCCTCACAGCTATAGGTTTTCTGGTTTGATTCTTGGTTGGGGTGGCTTCTGTCTGCATCTCCTCCCTGTATTTGTGTGGATTTGCTCTGGTGCCCTGCCATTTTACAAAGACGTGTCTGCAGTATTAATCCCTGCGTCTCTGCTAAAAATTGTTTTTGTTCTGTCCGCAGTAAAATTGACAGGCATTTGAATTTCAGACTTCAGGTTTCTGAATGTTTAATTCCTTGCATAATTGATGGTGTGGTGGTAGTATTGTTGCCTCACAGCTATAGGTTTTCTGGTTTGATTCTTGGTTGGGGTGGCTTCTGTCTGCATCTCCTCCCTGTATTTGTGTGGATTTGCTCTGGTGCCCTGCCATTTTACAAAGACGTGTCTGCAGTATTAATCCCTCGTCTCTGCTGAAAATTGTTTTGTTCTGTCCGCAGTAAAATTGACAGGCATTTGAATTTCAGACTTCAGGTTTCTGAATGTTTAATTCCTTGCATAATTGATGGTGCGGTGGTAGTATTGTTGCCTCACAGCTATAGGTTTTCTGGTTTGATTCTTGGTTGGGGTGGCTTCTGTGTGGAGTGTGCATCTCCTGCCTGTGTTTGTGTGGATTTGCTCTGGTGCCCTGCCATTTTACAAAGATGTGTCTGCAGTTTTAATCCCTCGTCTCTGCTGAAAATTGTTTTTGTTCTGTCCACAGTAAAATTGACCGGCATTTGAATTTCCAACTTCATGTTCTTCAGAATACATAGTAGCACAACCTTTTTTTTTTAGCAATTTTCGAAGTTTATAAGATGAATATTTTAAATTTGTCCCTATTTTTGGGACTGTATTCCCCCATTATTGGCTTCGTCCAGGTTTTTGTGCTAAGGTTGACAGCTATGGCAAGAACTGAATTCACTGAATATGTTTGAGGGCTGTATTCCCTCATTACTGGGTTTGTCCAGGTGTTTTGTACTAGGAGGTTGACAGCTATGGTGAGAACTGAATTCACTATGATAGCCATTTAAGTTTCAGTCTTCCTCTTTTTTACAAAGCAGCTGATGTGGCGTAGTGGTATGTTACTCTGACTGTTTTTTGCTCAGGGACCTTGGCAGTAAAATATATGGTGGCAACACAACATTTTATTCTAGCAACTTTCCAAGATTATACAAGCAATGTTTAATGTGTCCCTGTTTTTGGGCTTTTGACCCCCCCCCCAAATACATTTTGGCTTTTTCCAGTTTTCTTGAGCTGCGAAGTTGAGATGCAGTTGAGTATTGAGTAGATTTTACAAGGAACTGAGAGCTGCAGGAATAGAAGTTTAGTGCTTTGCCAAGTTAATACTATAGCACAACAGGCTGTGTACTTGCTTTTGATGCAGAAGGTTGTGGGTTCTACTCCCACAAGGGGTAGATGCTGCCGTACTGAGAATGTTCTCCTTGGTGAAGATACTAACTATGAGTTCGTTATCAGTTTGCCATCCATTTCCTCTTGCAATATTATTACTAGCTTATCATTTTTTAATGTAATATAGACAATTTATTCCTGAGGGCAACAGACACTTTATTTTTCGATGAAACCATGAAATATAAAGGTGATTGCTAGCAGCAACCACTTCATTAGTTACAGATTTCTTTAATGTGGAATTATTTAGATGACTGACTTCAGAGATTGTGCATATTTACTGATAATGGACTGTAGAATTGTGCATATTTACTGATAAAGGTGGACTGTAGAATTGTGCATATTTACTGATAATGGTGGACTGTGGAATTGTGCATATTTACTGATAATGGTGGACTGTGGAATTGTGCATATTTACTAATAATGGTGGACTGTGGAATTGTGTATATTTACTAATAATGGTGGACTGTGGAAGTCTGAGTAGACTTTTTATGATAAATGTTCTCAACTGGGCAGTTTTGCCATTATGGGTGCATATGGTTTGTTTCATTGCTTACTGGAAAAATGTTCAAAACAAATTTAAAACATCCTGTAACAAGTGTACTGTATTGTACAAGGAATATAATTTTAGTACAATGAGGAAGGTGTATCAAAGAGCACATGTATGTTTCATATGCAAGGAGCCTATGATTCGAAAACAGCCCAAAATTAATCTTTATCTGCCACTGGCAAAATGTATTTTCCTTGAATGTGGGTTTCAATGCTGTTTCAATGAATGTGAGTTTCAAGGGCAGAGAAGTTTTAATGCTAAGTTTTCATTGTGAGACTGCATTGCTTTGTTTAACAGATGACTTAGTGTTTGTGCTGTAAAATACAAAATAAAACTTTCAAATGAAGTCCAACTCATCATAGAAGTAAAGCAGTATGCACATTAGTGTTTATGGTAAATGGAGTGAAATAGCCAAGTATAATGGTTCATTGGAATGGCTGCAGAGGCTCCATTCAACCATTATTTTGTCAGGGGGGGAAGGGCAGCAAACTCAGACAGGCCCAGCTGAACTATACCTCCCAACTGTCCAGATTTTCAAAGAATGAATAGATTTTTGCTTCTTATTTTTGGTTTGTTCATAAAATTTGTAGTTTTAATTCCTAAATGATTTGCCAGAAGTCACTGTAAGTTTCAGACTTCATAACCTTCAGAAAAATGCATGTTAAAGTAAGAGCTGTTCTATCAACTGTCTCAATTTATACAAGAGCAATTTTAGTACTGTTTATATGTGCCCCAATATATTTGGCCTTGTTCAGATTTACTGCATTAACAGGTTGAGAGGTACATGCAAATAAATTGCTTTATAGAATTAGGCATAGCCAACCTCTCAACTGTCCCCAATTTTTGGCTCAAAATGTTGCTCTTCCCCTTATAATCCCTCCATAAAATAGCAATTTTGGAAGAAAACATGGAGGGTTTACAATTAAGAAATAACTGTAATAATCAAAGTTATAGATTACTTGAAATGCATGTAGATTCTTTTATATTTTGTCAGCTGCTCAAGGTAGCAGTACTAATATTAAAATGTCCCTTCTTTGACAGGTAGCAGCTGTATTGTGTGTCTATTTTATATTTTTGCATCACGTTTTTGTCCATGTTTCATAAAATTGTGTTTTTTGGCAAATTAGTGACATCACTAAAGACTGAAGTTAGAAAATGACAGACATTTGAGTTTCAGATTTTATACCCTTCAGAAAATTCATACTAATGCAAGACCTATTCTATTATCTTTCTAAGTTTATTAGAGCAATATTTAAAAATTGTCCTTATTGTTGGGCCTTTGTCCCACTTCTGTGTATGGCTTTGTTCAGATTTCTTGCTCTTGAGGTTGAGAGGTATGACAAATGTGTCAGGGCCATCACAGTCAGCCAGAGAGATTTCAAATTGTGACATGCTTGTTGCACCCCACTCCCTCATGTAGTGACTCTGGATGTGTCCAAGCAAGGCAAGGAGTAGTTGTATCTACCTTGGATGGGGAGGACACACTGCATAAGTACTACAGTGGCTTTTCATCTGTCCTTGATTTTGCAGAATGGTCTGGTTTCTGTCATATTTTTGTACTGTTGATTTATGCTTATTACTCAAAGTGCCTGTTGCTCTGTGTTTTTAAGTAGCAATGCTTTAATGACCATAAGGAAAGCTTGTCTGAGATCGTAAGATGCAAGTAAGCTTTAATAAGCATACTGTTAAAGAATTGCCAACATTGAGAGCCTTTCTGTTGTTGCCATGCAGAGAATACTTGACTAGATAATGTATAAGCCTTGGGTATTAAAGGACAGGATTCCATTATTTTAAAAAGCTCATTACACTTGTTGGAGACTTCCAGTCATCTCTACAGACTTTACCCATAAACTAAACAGAATGCCAATCATGTGTGGTCCATAACCTGTACAGTAATCCTTTAAGCAATGTATCTTGAGCTTGTTTCTTGTTTGCTTTTCATTTTTACTTTTATCATGTTTTCCCCATGAAACAAGTTGTCAGGCAGCAGGTCTTTTTGGATAAGAAACATTTTTACAAGTGGGGCATCACATATATTTCTACTTTCAGCATGTTACTTGGTACTTTAATAAAGCTGAATATATTATAATTAGGACTGCAGTGCAAGGAGAAGTGGTTTGAGTTGAGTGCTTCTGGTTTTTCTTATACTTGATTTTGACTGGCATTCCAGTAATGTATTTAAAAAGTAATTTATTTTTCATGCCTCACAACCTTTTGTTTCCATCTAGATATTAAGTAAGCTGTCATGCAGCCAATGCATTGAAATATTTTTATTCTTCTACACTTATTTTTGTCTTGATTGGACTTTCATAATGATGGTTTGCCACCCAGGGCAGCGTATTTAATTAGTTAGTTTTTTGTGGTTTTGTGCATAGCTCCTCCCCTTTCTGGTTGACCACACCCCCTCCCCTTGACCCCACCCATTCATCTGTCTCCTGCAGCCCCCCTGTGATTTGAAGTCACCAGCCGCCACTGCATCTTACATAACAAATCTCAAAGATTTTAAGGAATTTTATATTAAAGAGACACAAACATTCCTAGATATCAATCTTACAAAAGATGTATCTGAAATATATTTATGGGATGCATTGAAAGCATACCTATATGGAAGAGCGGTGGGATGGTATAAAAATAAACAAAAACAGTGGAATAAGGAATTAATGGAATTACAGTCAAACGTAGATAATTTAAAGCTTGATATTCAAAATGGAAACACCAACTTAATAAAAGAACTAGAAGATACTAATAAAAATACTCAGAGACGCTACACCACAAAACAATAATCAACTTAGAAAAAATTAAACTATGTTACTATTCAATGAACCCTAAAAACCAATGAAGAATAGCAAATAGGACTAAAAAGATTATTAAAACAAATCAAATCAAGGAAATACATAATATAGAAACCAAAAAGAAAGTATCTGATTTAGAAGGAATACTAGAAGCTTTTAGGCTATTTTTTCATAAACTTAATAATCAAAATGAGAAAACAGAAAGCACTGAAAGCTTTTTTCAAAAACAATGTTAAAGTTAGGTTATTAGAGGAGCAGGTACAACTATAGATAAAACAAAACAACAACACAGAACTTAAAGCTGAAGTAAATAATAAAAAATTAAAAAAAAAAAAGGGTATCACCCCAGAAATGTTTAAATTACTATCAAATGAGGCTTTGCTGTTGTTATTGAATGTCTTTACATCAGTTAAAAATGGTAAAGACATTCCTCCTTTTTGGAAGTACATATTAATATCACCAATTCTAAAACAAAATAAAGATCCCAGTGAATGTTCATCATACAGACCCATTTCACTTCTTAATATAGATTATAAAATTTTTATGGCAATACATGCTGCTCGAATAAAACAATTACTACCACTTTTGATAGAGGAGGATCAAACAGGTTTTATAAAAGATAGGAACACTTATGACAACATTAAAAGAATTATTTCCTTAATTGATTATATAAATGTCACAAAAAAACAAAATGAATGTTATTAGCTTAGACATAAATAGCGCATTTGATTCAGTGAACTGGGATTATCTGTGGTTAGTTTTAGAAGAAAATGGCTTCTCAAACAACTTCACTTTGTTAATAAAATCATTGTATGAAAAATCATTGGCTTATATAAAACTGGGATCATGTCTGTCTAAATCTATTAAAATAACTAAGGGCACAAAACAAGGCTGCCCTCTTTCTCCGTTATTGTTTGCGCTAGTCATTGAACCCTTAGCAAATAATATATGTATGGATAAAAATATTGAAGGAATACAACTAGACAACAGCCTAGAGCTTAAAATTCAACTTTTTGCTGATGATATTTTAATTACCTTAAAAAATAATAATAGCAGTTTAAAAGCATTATGGGACTCAATTCAAAACTTTCAAAACTTTTCAAGTCTTAAATTTAATGAGAACAAAACAAATGTATTGCTTATAAATACTAATAAAAAAGATCTAAATAAAAAATACCATAAATATATCTGTACCAATAATATAATTAAATACTTGGGAATTATAATAACTAACAACCTAGATACTACAATTGAAACAAATTATAAAGAGACCTTAAATAATATTAAAAATCTAATACAAAGATGGAATAAATTCTTCTTTTCAATGGAAGAAAGGCGTTATATAATTAAAATGATCATATTTCCAAAAATTCTTTATGTCATACAAGCTTGTTCTTTGCCACCAGCTAAATCGCACCTAAAACAATTAAATGATTTAATGGTAAGATTCCTATGGTATCCAAAAAAAACAAGGATAGCTATGAAGTATCATCTAGATGATTGGGATATAGGTGGCATAGTTTTACCAGACATAGAAATATATTTGCATTCATCCATTATTAAAACAATATCATTATGGCTAAATACAAAATATACATCAAAATGGAAGCTAGTTCATGAGAGAATCTGGTTAAAATCAGGATTTGTAGTAGCAAAAAAGTATACAGATTTCATACCAAACAATTTTCTATGGCTGATGAAGGAATATATGATGATACATAAGAATAAAAATATAAGTTCCAAATACATTACTTATACATTAAAAATTTTCCAAAATCTTATTAATAGCAATCCTGATAATAAAGCATGGTCATTTATTTTATATCCAGTAGCGTACATACAAGGTAATATAATAACATTTAATATGGAAGTAGTCAACATGCTTAAAGAAAAGGGATTAATATATTGGCATCAATTGCTAAACTCTGGAAAACCTCTGACAATAGACCAGATTAAACAGAAATTAAATATGGAAGATAGTTTGTGGTTACATGTACAAGAATTAAGACAGTGTATATTAAGCAAACAAGAAACAATGCAACCATCAATAAGACAAAATGTTCCTAACCTTATAGAACATATAATATTACTAACAAATCAACCCATTACTAGAAAGGGATACTTAACATCTATTTATAAAACAAACAAAAAATAAAAATGCATAATAATGACAAAATATGGAATTATTATAGATCAGTTAATGGACATGTGCCAAATGACAGAGATAAAAAACTAATTCTTCTCTCTCCAAAGCAGACATCACTTTCATTACATTGGAGACTTTTTACATGGCAATTCATACACAGATCTTATGTAACCCCTCATAAAATGGAACTTATGTTTAAGAAAAATATTGGCTGGTGGAGATGTGATTTATCAATAAAAGCAGACTGGCAACATATGTTCTATGAATGCCATTTGATTAAACCATATTGGGATAAAATAAATTATTTTCTGCAAATGGTATTCAATGATAAATTCCAGCTTTCCAAATCTATTATTTTGTTTAATGCACCTGTACCTGACTGTGTGCCAAGAACAAAATATGTAATCTTATGGACTCTCCTAGCTATTGCAAGGAAGAACATTACATCAAACTGGAAATCCAAAGCTTCTCCAACTTTTAAGCAATTAATGAATATGGCGTCAGCAGTATCACAATTGGAAATGAACACTATTAAAGGAAGAACTGAAAGAACTACATCATTATACGTAGCATGGCAAAAAGTAACTGAAATACTGGAGAATAATGACTGCAGCAGATTATAATCAGGAAACAATTGTATAGAAAGTCAATTATATGTCAACAATAGACACCCTTGTAAATACTTTATTTTGGTTTTAATGTTTGATATCTGTTTAGAGGTTTTAGCCTACCTTTTTAAATAATTTGTAAATACTTCATTGTCATAAATAACCTGCATTCATGTTTTCTTGTTTTTGGAAATGAATAAAAATATTTAAAAAAAAAGAACAAAGAACATATAATCTTGGTTGTGAAGATAGGTGAAGGCTGCCAGCCTAGTCAGATAGAATTTTGTAGATAATTCTGTTATTTGTAAATATTAATATAAGCCACAGGCTTGTTCTCTTAAATGGAAGAAAATGGTGTTAAATGTGGAACTGCAAAAATGTAACAACACTGCACTCTGCTGTAGGAAAGCTGGTAAGTCAAGCATTGTGTAATTGTTTGATCACAAAACCTGGAGCCGAGATGTCTGGAAGAAGGAATTCATGCTTTTTGAGACTAGAGTTAATTGCTATAATTTGAATATATAATGTATTTCATTGCTGTCGTTTCTTGACCAGGTGCAAGATCAAAAGGGCTGTTACACTGCGAGCTTCTATTAGCCTGGGAAACAGAAAATAATGATGTAATCTGAAATGAGTCAATGGTACTGTGTTATCAATTTAAGGTCAGAGAGACTAGGAGCATTTTGCATTTGTCTTGAGAACATCCAACATCACCAGCACTCTACCTATCCTCTATATGTAAGTTTATTTTAGAACTGTGTTTTCTGTTGGCTATAGCTAGGAAATAGGAAGATTAGATTAGTTTTTTCTGTATTGATGTCAGAACTTCTCTACTGTATTATTTTAAGTATTTCTCTGTGATCTCTGCACTCTTGACTAGCACTGTGTAGTAAGAAGTATTGTTTTGTGTTTTTAGTATTTATTATTAAATATTTTTAAACCTTTCAACTGTGGCTGTTTTATGTAGAGATAATTTAAGACTGACCATGATCTCTGTGTGCTCTTAAAGGAATTTGTACTTTACTGTGTGTGTATTTGTTATCCTTCCCAATGTGGACACCCCTTACTGGTGTTAGTGGTGAGGATTGAGGTTCCTTGATTGCTGGGCCAGTGCATGGGTGTCACATTGGTATACACTAATTTTTATATATCATTTGTTAAGCATGAAGCATTTTTCTTGTTTTCCTGTCCAATTGACCCAGTACCTTTTGGGGCCAGTGAATTAACCCAAAACTCTTAAGTTAGAACAAGAAGAGCAAATTTGTTTATAGCCATCAGTGTTGCTTTCAATATTAATTTTAGTCTCTTAAAATATTCTTAAAAAATTTTGCTCACATTTGTTCATCTTTTATTGTGGATCCTTCATCATTTCCCAAATATTTATGCACTCCCTCCTGCTCAAGTTCTGTAATATCACATTCCTGTACCAGAATGTTCTAGTTTCTTTGTGCTGCAGGCTGGCAGCTCAACACCGTAAAAGACTCCACTGCCAATCATGAGCAGACCGGTGATCTGCTGTGGTGACCCCTAACCAGGATAAGCCAAAATAAGATGATGATGAGTTTGGCTTTCTCCTTTGCATAAATATTATTCTATATCAGATTTCTCTTTCTTTCACAGGTAAATGTTTCTTTTTTTATTCCTTTCAAAAATCTCTGTGTTTTTTTATTCCTTTCAAAAATCTATGTTTGTTGTTTATATTTTCATACTTCTTAGTTGCTTCTTTTTCTGAATGGCCCAAAGTTTCTTGATCTATATAATGCTTTTCATGAATCTATTGTATTAATGAACACAAACTTGCATTTGAAGCGTTTGACAGTTTTTCTTGTGTAAGTATTTTTCTTGCCTCTAATTTCTGTCTTAATCTTTATTGGTATCTTCTGTATGAAAATTCTGGTCTCCTTGTGTAGTAGTAACAATGCATTATTTCTTTCTTAACCTCAGTAGTCCACTCTATCATCTTTATGGCTATTTTTTGACCTCTTAGGTTTTGTGTTTTTTGTGGACTAGCACTTTCTTCTACTACAGAGGGGCCATCCTTCACACACAGAGGGGAGGGGACCAACCCCTACAACAGGGGGGCACTTTTATCGCTGTGGACATACTGTAAATAAAAAGTGAGATCTTTGTAACTGCACCCAGGTCTCTAGTTTTGTCTGCCAGCTTTACTGCCTTTTTTTTTTGGATTATGTATGTTATTTTTGAGTTTCTTGCTAAATAATCCCACATCTCATTTGTTTGTTTAGGCTGTTCTCAGTACACTGTCTATACTGTTCTGTAAAATAGTTCACCACTGATGTAGCTAGTAATAACTTGCATTCATTATATTTCATTAAAGTGTCTGGCTGCAGTTTGGAGACTTACCTTTTACAGTGAGGCATATGCTTCCTACAGCACTAAGATGCATTTTCCTCCTGTTCCTTTATAAGACATATTTCTCAACTCATTGTTACATCCCTCATCAAAACCTATTTTTGATTATGGCTGGTGTCTTTTAACCTTTAGCCTTATCACGTCACTGCCTGCATTACACGAGGATTGTCCGCTGAGTTCAATAAATGCAGCACTACGCATGTTTGGGATAAACTATGTTGATGCATTCCCTTGCTACATCTGCAGAGACATCACCAAAGGATGCAGTGAATTTGTCTCAGCCCATTTATGAGTCTTTTTATTAAAAAGCGGCCTGTGTAAGGAATTACTTGCAGGGAATTCATCATGGCACTTGATCTCCGTACTTCACAATGGATGTAAAAACTGCAGGCAGACACTTTAACCATATAGGATCCTAAGACTTAAAGTTCTACAACTTGTGAATAACAATGACAATGTAACAGATCCCATTGGTACTTCACCTGCAGTATCTGTCTCCCTGAATAATAATAAAACTAGTTTCACTCACTGTTTTCTATTGCACAGTCATTTGTGCAATGGGTTTCTACTTTGTTGCTTTTTATGTTTCAGTAGTGTCTATAATGTCAGCAGCAGGAAGCAGGATGGTGTCATTGCATTTTTTAGATCTCAGTATACAGAGCAAATAAACAACATTTAGCTATGGTAGGTGAAACTTGTTTAAAGAATGCCATCACATTTTTGAAACAACATATGACTTTATCAGTCACATTGTTTAGAGGTAGTACAGTTAGCTTCCCTGCGTCTCTTATTTAGTGAGACCACCATTCTTTACAGAAATTTTTTGTGATTATATATTAGATGTATTAATTTGAGGTTTGCAGAGACTAGTTTAAGTTTATTTTTGTAGCTAAGAAATGCAGTATCCTGTTCAAGGGGTTGGGCATACTACCATTTTCAATGGAATTGTTGAATAACTGTTTTAAGAGCTGTCCTAGGTGGTCTCTGATCTGACATAAATGCTCTCAAAATGGATTTGACGAGTCATAAAAATATCATTTTCAGTAGTTGAAGGAGCCTGCCCTTTTTAAGTCTAAAGTTTTAAAGCATAAATTGAATTAGTTTGAAAATAGATGTCGGGTATCTCATTTCAGTGAAAGTTGCTCACTTTTTTGGGTAAGGAGCTGCAGTCCTGTGTTCTCTTTCAAGATTTACATATATATTTAATAGAATGTGTTGTTATGTTTTACAATGGCCTTTTCTTAGATGTACCCTGATATTTTATTTACTGGTGGTTTCAATTTTAATTGGGTGCATATTAGTTTAATAATTATTTTGGGTTACATTTTACTGTTAGTCTTTTTTCAATGATATGGTGGTATGCTGTCATGTCACTGTATGTTGTTTTGAATGCAGACTAATGTACTTATTTAATATAACACAGAACATGCTTGTACTTCCGATTACAGCTTATTTTCTTAAATAACTCTTTCTAGTGGATTTTTAATAGTACACTGTAGTTAAGTAATCCCCTTTTGCTGAGCTTGGCATTAGTTTTAGCGATTTTAGGATTAACTTTGATTATGATCAAAATAGGATTGTGATCTGAGCCAGTAGTAAATGGAATAAGCCCAGGCATGGTACACTGATTAGACAAACTAATTAAAAGTGAATCAGGAATATACGTTCCTTTGCTGATGTTCTTCCAAGAAAGTCTATACTTGCATGATATATCTAACACACTGAAACAATATTTAAATTGCACATGCTTGTATTGATTGAAGATGACTAGCATTACCTAAATAAATGTATATCTCAGTTTTCTTATTGTTGAATTCACGTGCAGGATTTTTGAATTGCTTATCACAGGTATGGAGTATAACTACAAGTAATTGTTAACTTAAATATAATCCTCTGCTTAGTTTCTAAGCTGTGTGGAATATTGTAATCATTTATCTTGTGTATACTAATATCATCATCAAAACATGCCGCTACATGCAGACTATCATGTCCTTTAAGAGGTATTGTGCTTCAGAACACCTCTCAGACCAGATTAGTATAATATCTTATGTCTATCAGTTTTGACATAAAGGCCAAAAAAAAAAAAAAAAGAAGAAGAAAGAAAGAAAACAGATTGCACAAGATCAGTGGATTTCTCGACCAGGAGGTGCATTACAACAAAAAAATAGTTTTACTCCGAGTATGTGACATACTAAATGCCCCGATGCTGACATAATACTGCAGGACAATTTTAGAAATGATTGACTTTTACAATATCGGTACACTATGTGCAGTGGTGATAGTATTTTAATAATAATTTCTACACTGTCAGTCCTAATTAGGACATTAAATATTTTGTGCTTTATTTTAAATGCAGAACAATGCTTAACAGTATACCAGCATGAGTGATGAGGTTGCATTTCTCTGCCTTTTTAAAGTATAACTTTGCAGTCGTACTTGAATAGTTCCTTGATTTATTCCTTCATAGACATACCATGATGATGGTATGCCCTTCACCACCTTAGTAATGGGTGTTAACCCTATCCCTAATGCTGCCCCTACCCCTCAACCCTAAAGCTACACCTAACCTTCCTAAAAACCTTCCCATAACACTGACCTTCTAGCAACTATATTACTTTGATGAAAAGAAATTTAAGACCCCAATTTTTTTTTCATTCTCCTCCTCCCTTCTTTTCATTTGTACATGAACCTTCTTAAAAACTTGTGTACATATATTTCTATACTAGTTAATTAATTGTATGCCATATAGAAGCGCAAATGGTACATAGGTATTCTGTGTATCAAAATGTCTTATTGTATTACTACCTTGTTTATTTAACATTTGTCGATAGGGAAAATCCGATTAGGACTGAGACTATTTTCAGGGGAGGCCTGGGGAGAAATGCTACAGATCATAGGATCACAGGAGGTTACTAGGCTAATGACCTTGGGGCTCATTAACAGCTCATAGCCTCTGGTCTCTGCATTAACTTCCAGGTAAAGTCAGGATTGAACATTGAACCCCAAATTTATGAAGCAAAGATCTTATCACTGAACAACTGTTTTGTCCTTTTTGTAATGTTCCTCCAACCAGTACTATAGGGACCTACCACTGGATGCTTCATTAACTCCACATATAAAATTATCAGATTTTCTTGGGCCCTTCAGTACCTAGAAGTAAACCTGTGGCAGCATTTGCAGCTGTCTGGAAATCACTTGTTTCAAGATCAGTAATCCTTAAGCCACCTCTTCAGAAGCTTCTCCATCCAATCATGCTGTCTACCCTCTTGTTTCTTCTGGTAAGGTGTTGTACATTTTCAGAATGAATCAGGTAGCTTGTGCAAATGCTGTAGATAGAACACTGCAACATGGTAGAGTCATTTCCCTGAAGTGACTAGCCATTCTGTTTGAAATTAGATAGTATGTGTAGATATAGACTGGTTGAAGTTTAAATTGTTGCTTGCCATTGTCACTGGGTCTTCTTTATTGAAAGTGACATTCTTTTCTGATTTGACCATTTAATTTGTAATAACAGTTTACAGCCTTTCTGCCATGTCTCCTGATGCTGCATTTACTGACATTTATTCTACACCAGTTATGTGTTTTTGTAGACCACCTTGCAGACCTTCAGCATCTTCTGTTAAAATGGTTATATGACCCAGTTTGCAGTCAAAATATTTGGTTATCCTGAGCCTGTTTTCTGTTTTTGTATGTGACAAGAAAAAAAGTAGCTACAGTGCACAGCCCTGTTGGACACTACTTGTAACTCCCTGACTGGTTGCATCTAAGTTGCTTAACCAGTGTTTTACCTGTTACATATGAACTGATTTGTAATGCTTTTAATTTGTCAGTTCCATCTTGTGAAATAACGTTTTAGGAAAGTTAGGGTAATCACTAAGTACTCTCAGTTCTTCTTCAAGAGATGTTATTACCATTTCAAAGAATGTCACACGATTCAGAATGTACAATCATGTGTCAATAAACCCATACTATTCCATTTCTAAATAGAAGTAGCAGGTCAGCTGTGTCAATTTGGACAATATCCATTATCATTCATTTACATGAAATGCAGGTTAGGTGGATGGGTCTAAAAATCTTTGGGTCCAATGTGATTGCCCTTTTCTGAAAGATGCCACTGTGGCCTATTGCTATAGTTCATGGATTCTCCAAATTCTATTTTTATATTTAATATGATTGATAAGGGTCTTAGCTAGGTTTTCGTCTTTTCTATATAGTGAACCACATATTGCTGGTTTGTATTTTTATTTCTTGAAGGTGTCTGATGTAGTTAATCGTATCCTTTTTCATAAAAAGATTATCATTTACCAGCCATATCTCCCCTATCATGACTTAATCATTATGTGATTAGGTGTAAAAAGGTAATAAAATATAAAAACATTATATCTGATTTGCACTCAGTTTGTGCTAGCTACTACTGCTCCTACTGCACTAATACTACTAATATTACTTCTACTATTTTGACTACTTCTACTACTGATACTACTGCTCCCACCAATACTTTTGCCACTACTGCTATTACTACAACTGTAACTACTAACACTAATACTCTTAATACTACTGCTATTACTACAACTGCAAGTACAGCTATTTTGACTAGTACTAATACTCCTTTAACTACTGCTATTACTACAACTCTGTCTGATGCTAATACTAATACTTTAACTACTAATACCACTAATACTCCTGCCACTGCTGCTATTACTAGAACTGTAACTACAACTGTTACTATGACTAGTACTTCAACCACCCCTGCTACTATTTATAGTGCTACAACTACATTTGCAGTACATCATATGTTAGTACTAGAGTCCTTCCCACTTTAGTATATATACCTCCATGGGATATGGTACCAGTGCACCAAACCAAAGATCCTCAAGTACAGCTATGCCTCTGAAGTCAGAAGCAGTGCTAGTTGGTACCCATTAGAATAACTAGCTCTGTAGCACAGCTTACGACAGTAACTTTAGTAATAAATAAAGCCATGCAGTGCCTTCTTAAACATTCCCTGGAAAACAGTGACTGATACTTTAACATTTCATCTATTAATGTTTAATGCTGCAGCTTTAGAAATTATTCAGAGTGCAAAATACCTTGGCATTTCATTAAGCAATCAGTTTAGATTTGACAATCTTGTTGCATACACCATTCAAAATATGTTTGATAAGCACTACAGAGTAAAATGTTCCTAAACTCTGACTCTGTAAAGGAAGTAGCTGTTGCAATTCTTATTCCTAAGCTATTTGCATCAGTGCTGTTATACCACTCTCAGTAAAATTATGCTCAGCCGACTAGAAACTACCTAAAACAGAGGAACTAGATTCATTACCAGGGTACCTCCTTACACAAAATAGGACATCCTAAGCTCCAGAACAGGATATAAATATGCTACCTGAATATAACTCACAAAATGATTTACTTGGATAACCATCTTCTTTAAAACCACAGATTGATATAACACCTATAACGCTTATATTGATTAATGCACCATTATGAAGTATGTCATTTAGCAAACCGTGTCTGCAAAAGGCTCTATAATCGAGATTTTTTTGCTAAGTGATTTTTCCTCTTTTGCTCATTGACCTTCAATACATATATATATATATATATATATATATATATATATATATATATATATATATATATATCCACCACAGGAGGTTTACCGACATCATAAACCACAACCAATTCGGACCTCATTTCAAACACCTAAATGAACAGTGTAAGTGCACATCAGAACACAGACCATGTTACTAACTCTTATGGTTGCACTATTGCATTTATCCCAGAAAACCTTGGCTGCTTATTCTCCCAACCTCTGCAACAAAATAATTAATGCTTCCCCATGTGCTCTATCCATTCCTTAATATATATCTAATATTCTTGTATCCTGTTATTAGCTGTACTATTGCTGCACTTGTATTCTACATGTTCTACTCTCTTCACTGCTAAACCTTTCCTCCATATTGCTTATACTATATCTGTTTCTTTGCCTGGACCATATTTAACTCACCTGTAGGTTTACAGGTTCATAGAGGAATATTAAGTTAACTGCAAGAATTATTTAATTTCAGTTAGTAACCCCAGGTCAGAATCAAACTCTGTACCTTGTGCCTATGAGTTGAACTTAATCATTATGCCAAACCCACCCCTAACTCTTGTCTTATGCATTGTAAAATCCTGATTATATATTTTTTTTAAATCTTCTTGTAAATATGTCTATTTATTTGTTTACATGTATGTTATGTCACTATGCTTCATAGGTTCATAGGTTCATAGGTTAGTACTAGGCTAGCTGCTTTTGAAAGTCATTGTAAGCCTAGCCAATTATCCCTTGTGAGACTCAAACCCTGTACCTTCTGTTTGTAAGGCAAACACCTTAACCATTTGGCCACCCTCCCAACCCTAACCTCCCTAATTTAGTTTTAAAAGTGTGGATTCAGTAAAGCCTACATGGTCTGTTAAGACCTTTTTGTGACATCCAGATACTATCCCACTGAACTGCCACCAAGTAATGTGATGCCTGGACAATACCCCACTGGACTGTCAATAATGTGACATCTCCACCATCCTGAGTCAGTAACCAAGGAGCTTCAATCTTCACTACTGACTCCAGTGTGAGTGTCACTTAAGCAGGAGTAATATTCCACAATTTGCCCCAAAGAGCACAACAGGAACATGCTCTAAAACCTGGGACTGGGCTGTATTCTTCTGTCCACCCCTAATGTAACTCCTTATTACACACTTCAGAGCAATGTGTCCCAGTTTAAGGCCTCTGATACTCTCACACTTAAATAAATTAAATCTCACACATCCAAACACTACTGATAAAGCCTGACACAGATTTCCAGCTGTGTCCCTTCCACCAAAATAATACGATAATGCTGCCACCAATTAAAGTGTCACCATGCACTTTTAAAAGGGTGTCCAATTATGAAAATGAGATATTAAAACAAATGATAGCAAATGACCTAAGCAGCCAGGCTTTTGGAGTGGCCCGGGAAGTTATCAAGGCAAGTATAATCACTCTCAAATCACTAAAGAAAAACACTGTTTGACCAACCACAATGTAAGCTGATAAAATTATTTAATAATAAGCAAAATTATTAAAAATATAAAACAATAATTTCCTATAAACAAACAGAACTCAGTCACCAGCAAAATGAAATCAATACTGTAGGATAGAAATCCAACATTCAGAAAAAACTCTACCTTATCTAACTGATTAATTATAATTTTCCTATGTGACTAAAGAACACTGCCCCTGATCTAAACTAAATTACTACAACAGAGCTAAGGAAGGCTTACAATATTTGGTGAGTCCTTTTGGGAAAACACTGTGCAGCATAACTGGTAACTGACAAATGACAACTTTAACTGACAACTGACTTCAACTGTCTTCAGCAGGCTCTTTTATAGACTAGCCTAAATGTCACAACTGTTCCAGTTCTAATTTTCATCTCATATTTTGAAAATAAGCCAACAGCTGTTTTCTAAATGTCCTTCTTGTCTTTCAGCTTCTGACAGTAACACATAGCAACTGATAACATTCTGATGACATTATCTGCAGATCAGCTGAATCTGAGACAGGTTGCCTTTAGAATCCTTCTTCACAAGCATGCACAGTTAGAAATGTACAAGCCCACTGTTCAAGTCTTTAAAACATTTTGTACAAACAGATTATAAATCAACATATAAGAACTTATTTACAATATCACCACTAATCATGCTGTCATATAATACACAGGTTAATCTGAAATTATGTACAAAAACTCAGCCAGAAGGCATGCAGCACAGATGACCGTGTCTGATTTTCTTCATATTTTTGCACATTGTGGTGTGACATATACATGATAGCGTGCTGTTTTGTATTCAGTAGGTGGCTGTACACTGCATGCAGAGCTGCTCAATGCTAATTACAGCATAAGCAGCTGAATTGTATGCTAATTAACCAATCCAAGATGGAGGAGTGGAGGAGCTATTCAACAAGCTATAAAGCAGTCATGTAGACTCAGTGTAGGTCTTCCCTATTGGAACACAGCCACATAAATCTCTGTTCACAGAAACGATGTTAGGGGCTGCAGTTGCTTTTATACATGTGTATTTGCAACAAGCCCAAGTCTATGCTGCTGCTGCTAATAGACCTCAGCCAATAAGTAGAAGGATGTTTAGACCCTGTTTAACTATCCATGGTCTGCATGATGTGGAAATTGTAGAGCACGACAGGGTGGATAGAGACACACTACAGGAACTCTGCAACCTCTGTCATCCACAACTGACCACAACGGTAAACCGAGGGGAATCAACACCAATGGAGACTAAGGTATGTGTAGAACTTAGAATATTAGCTACAGGAACCTTTCAGAGGCCAACAGGGGTTATGCTGAGGGTGTCACAGGCATCAGCATGAGAATGCAGTGCTACATTTGCCAATGTTTATATACAGTTTCCCAATACACCCGAGGACAGAGTGGCAACTGTGCAGGATTTCTACACTGTGGCACATGTCCCTGAAGTCATAGGTGTGATGGACTGCATGCACATTTAAATCAAAGCACCACCTGGGGAACAGAGAAGGGTGTACATAAACAGAAAGCACTTCCACTCCATTAACTGCCAGGCCATGTGTAATGCTAAGGGAATCATCCTGAATGTGTGTTTTGGCAACTCTGGTAGTTACCATGACTCACATATCTGGAACAACTTCCAACTCTATCATAGGTTTTTCCAGGGGTGATATCCTACAGGGTCATTTACTTGGGCATGCAAGGTATGCACTGGAGCTGTGGCTGATGACACCCATCAGAAACATACACCCCCCCCGCTGAAGAATACTATAATGAGGTACATGCTCAAACAAGAAATGTCCTAGACCATGTGTTTTGGCTGCTGAAGTCACACGTCCGGTGTCTAGATACATCAGGAGGAGCCCTGCAGTACAATCTCCGTACCTGTGCTGAAATTTTCACTGTCTGTGCCATCCTTCACAATATTATTCTGAGAAAACAACTGCAGTTGGAACACCAGGAGGAAGGGGCACACATCCCACCACCACTGGTGAGGTCACCAAAGCCTCACCCAGGTGAGGAGTCAGAGGGGGAACCACCAGGTGCTGTGGGTGTAGGTTGATGCAAGCATGCACAATATGCTCTCGCCCTGTCCAAAAGGCAACAGATAGCACACATGCTGACCCCTTAAGTGGGTAAAACCTGTATCCTATGCACATACATGCAGTAACATTGATGCTAGGCAACACTCACGACAATTACTTACCCATGTAATGGATATGTGTATTGCTAGCATCACACAGACACCACCCGAAGTAAAACACTTGTAACTGCTGAACTATCAAGGTAAGTGTTCAACATGGAATAAGACGATAAATGTTTAAGAACACAAATGAATGGCAGATCCTCACACACTGTGTTACCTGCTGAAGTAACTAAGTATAAGGTTTATGATATAAGGTTGTTTTGTTTGTAACATATCATGCTCACACACAAACCAGTGTTTAGTCCAAAACAAGGAATACCAACGGAGTACTTTTATTGTTTACCATGAAAATACCAGGAAGACTCCACAATTGCAAGAGGAAAACTCTTGAAACACAACTTTTGCTGTGGCAACACACAAATAGTAATTGGCTCCCCCACCTCCAAAACAGTGAGAAAATGACAGTTCATACAATCCAAGGAATAACACATAATGCACTTGTTAAAAATGCTTTCCACACAATTGTCTCAAAATATGTACACATTTATAACACAAAAGTAAGGTGTATACAATTGCTAGTCACCTCTCACTATATCCAGCACTCCCCTGGTGATATCTATGGTCCATCTTAAAGCATAACACCCCTGTTGCATTGACAATATACTTTACATTTCCATGGAATGAGATAGAAGACTGTAAGGTAACCAGTTTTAACAATACCAAATGTAATGATAGTTCATAAGGCTGTCTATCTTTGAAAGTCAATGCATGCCAAGAATGCCTATGCCAGGAATTAACTATAAGAAGTGCATACAGATAACAATTTGCATATATATATATATATATATATATATATATATATATAAATGTTTTTTGTGTAAAATGTTAACAAATCTAGCATGTACTTTAAAAATACAAGTATAGCTTAATAACATCAGAAGCCTTATGTTCAGATAAATCAAAATGAATATCAACCCTCTGTGTTTTGCAAATACACAAGTTCCCTCACCTTCAAGTTCCCTAGCTACACAGTTACCTTCTTATTGTGTAGATTCAGGCCTCTGAGCATGGTGAAGATGAAAATGAGGTGTGAACTCATTAGAATTGTTGCATTCCAAAGATTTAGCATCATGTAGTTGATCTAAACATAGTGTAGGCACTGCCTCAGTGTTTGTTGCTAATGGATTGTAAATGTGAATAATTAGTGGGAGTGAGAAGGAATACACAACAACAGTTCAGACTCCCTACCTGCAGTGGGTGTGTCAGCCAGGATAGAATTACAAAGTGTAGAAGTAATTGTGGCAAGCTTTAAAGTGGAGGTGAACAACATGCATTTCTCACTTTCAGTGAACTAATAACCAAAATCTCCTATTTTAATGAAAACTCTATTTTTACTGTCATG
Source organism: Protopterus annectens (assembly GCF_019279795.1). Taxonomy (NCBI): domain Eukaryota; kingdom Metazoa; phylum Chordata; order Ceratodontiformes; family Protopteridae; genus Protopterus; species Protopterus annectens. Next base: position 1,404,813,956 of record NC_056735.1, read on the forward strand.
TAATATTGACATACATTTTAAGGACAATGGTACAACATGCTCTGTAGACTGCATGTGTGAGAGTACAGCATACATAAGAGAAGAATGAGCACAATACAAAGAGAAGACACAGCTGCACTGGTACAAAGAATACTCATAAATGGTTTTCCATCATTCATTGCACTAAATATGTAAGCAACACATGTAAAAACAACTGAGAGTGTACAAGTGTTATATGTCTTTATAATACTGTGGTAGGAATGAGACTTGCTTATATGCACAATGATTTTCATTCCTGCTACAAAGCTGTTTCTATGGCAAACAGAGATAAGACTCCCCCCTTACTGTATTTTGTAGGCTCAGTAGTCTGGCAGTTCAAATCCAGAGTTCTGTAAAAATATGTAATGTGTGTTAAAAAGTATTTTGTATTTTGTTATTTTTGTTATTTATTTTTCTTTTTACAATATTAATATTTGTGTGGTAAGTGGCTTAGCACAAACATGGTGAAATGGATAAATACAGTAAATTTAATGTGAAGTTACTTGTATGATAAAGGCTGCATAATTTATAGCTGTGAATCAAGTCTGTATGTAGCACACCTGGTAAACGCAATGAAGCGTATAGTATATAGTATATTTAGATTGTGGTTCATATCCCACATTTACCTTTTAATGATGAAACCTAATAAAACTTGTTACAATAATAATGCATATTTAGCTTTGCCTGTCATGTTTGTGTGTCACTTACCTTCATGCAAACGCAGTCTAATGTCCCAGACAATAAACAGACATTGTCAGTTTCAAAATGGATGCATTGTTACTGCTTTTGCTTTCCATCGTGCATACCAGCTAAGTGGCGTTGCTCAATGGTCAGCACGCTTCCACAACACGTGCTGGTCCAGAACACCTGCAAACAATAGACAGGCACTTGTCAATTTCAAAAAGGAAACATTGTTGCATCTTTTGCTTGCCATTGCGCAAACCCTCTAAATGGTGTTTCACCTGCAGACCCCAAGGAGACACTTGTCAATTCCAAAAAAGATACATTCTATGATATGTTGTTTGCCACAGTGCAAGCACACTAAGTGGTGTTGCGAGGCAGTCAGCACACATACCTAGTAATGAATGTGAAAGTATAATATATAGTTGTTCCTGTGACAGCAGGTGTATGTTAAGGTCTACAATACAGGTCAGTCTAGGTTGTAATACAGCAAAGGCCAAAGTTTTATTACAGCTGTTCCACTTTACTTTACATAAACATTATCATTAGAAAAGTAATTACACATTGAAATAACTATCTTTAGCAGGTGCAGTGAGGACACACAAAATATCAGATATAATATTAAATGTGCAACTGTGGGTATCAGAATTATGGTTGTACAATTAAACCTTTATTTTCTGAACTTTAATGTCAGACAAATACATGGGTAAACACTCAACCCTTTAATCTATATGTATAACTAATGAACAGGTCAGACAAACAAGGTATCAACTGCAATGAGCACTCTGCACAGTAATGAATGTAAAAAATACATGTATAACCCAACCTTACCTGTGGCAAATGGTATAAGTTAATGCTCACAATTCAGGTGAGACAGGGTTCTAGTCTAGCACACTCACAGTTGTATTAATGCTTGTTAACTCAATTTTAAAAATAAAGTACAATATAAACATAAATAACAATAACTGTATAGCACTGGATCTTGTATGAATTACATGTTTGACTGGGGTTTTGATGCCAGTTATGTTTCTGTAATTAGAATTGTCTTTTCTAGCCTTGGATAGGCATCATACTTCAATGATAGTCATACACAGATGAATGTATAACCCATGACCTTGTCAGGTCACACACATACATTGTTAACCCTTCACTCTGTCCTGTATATATATATATATATATATATATATATATATATATATATATATATATATATATATATATTTATGCTTTGTCTATTTTACATAGGTTTGAATCTCACATTGTTCAAATTGCTTTTATCAGTGTGTAAAGACACCAAAAATGTTTCAGGTCATAAAATTTTACCCCTAATACATGTCTGCAAAGTAAAATCAACTAACAGTTACAGCAGCATCCAAACCAAACAATATTGGCAAATGTCACATTACCCTTCCTAGTTCATATACTGTCATCGTCTCCTTTGAGGGGAGTGATGTCCCCACAAATTATCACATTAATAACAATGTTGTCAGCACGCAATCAGTCATATGGTACTTGGGCACCCAGGTTGATAGAAACCTGACTTTTGACCACCACGTTGCCTCTGTTGTAAGGAAAGCTTTTTACATGGCCCACTTCATTAGTAAGGGTATCTCATCCAGGGACAAGGAGGTCATAACATCCCTGTATTCTTCCTTTACAAGAGCCATTATTGAGTGCAATGCCCCTTTTGGCATGTGCCTCAGCAAAACACCCTGCCAAAAGAAAGACTACAACCATTTCTGACAAAAAAGGTCAAAGGACTAAGTTCCCTTAGTTATCCAAACAGACTAAAAAGCTTCTTGCTTTCCTCTCTCTCTCACTGGCCCCTATAAATTTCATCACTGACTTGCTTTCCAGGCTAAGAAAGATCCTGCCTTAAGAGACTTCCTCTACCTTAGAAATGCTGGTTATACTTAAAACACTCACTACAAAGACCACAGCCTTCACTGCAACATAAACAAGCCACTTTTTATGGACTGGTTCTTGACACAAAACCTTCAACTTCTGTAAAACGCTTCTCTCATTATCAAACAATGTAGTTCAGCAACACGATGGCTGGATGGATAGCCATAAATGTAGTCCTTGGGTAAGTAGCATAGCCTTCATCAAACCAGATGGAAAATCCACATATTAACCTTTACCAGCTGGATGGCTAAGATCTAATATTGGTTACTCAAGTCTAGTTGCCCAAGAAGAGGGGCATGTTTAACTAAGAATTCCATTTGCAAAATTATATTCAGTATACATATTAAATCTCTCTCTCTTACACACACACACACACACACACACACAAAAGCCCCTACTTGTAAAATAGGCAACCTCAGTAATCACATGACCCCCACTCACTGAATGAAATTGTATGGAAGTCAAAATATCTGAAAAAAATTCTTAATAGAGATGGATTCATCCATGTAATTTCCCACTACCAAAAGGACCATCAATAAATTAACAAGCAACTGCTCGGCAAAAAGTAAATCAATAAGAAAACCATAAACTATAATGCTACATACTGGTGTAAACATATAACTTGTGTCAATCCCCAGGTTAATCCATACCAAAAGATTGTTTCAGAGCTTCAGCTATGTACAAACAGCTTTCTCCTAAAAACTTAACTCATTGATATTTGCCTTGCTGTAATTATAACTGTAAAAAAAAATGTTTTTAAGTTTATTCTGTACCTCAATGATTCTCACTGTTACAAGATGTAATCTCTGCCATATTGGATGAGTACTACATCTGTAATTTGCTGTCTCTCTCTCTCATGTATTGTATTATATTGTTTTGTGTTATTTTTGGAGCTTTTCTCCCCGGGCATCCGCTGAAAATGGACCTGTGTCCAGTCGGACTTTCCCAGTAAACAAATGTAAAATAAATAAAAATAAACTTCCCTCCAATCTAAAGCCATTTGGCATTCAGACATTTTAATTTGTGCAGAAGTTACTCACAGACTGACAGTTTACTGAGCTGTAATGCTGACCTTCGCTTTTGAAAAAAAACAAATTCCCAGACTTTGTCAATAGCTCAAAGTGTAGAGAGGATTATTTATTTATTTATTATATATTTATTTTTGGAAAACATCTTTAAAACTGTTAAATTGATTACACACCCAGAAACACAGAAAAGTTATTGTGATTATGTAAACCACAGACTGCTGCAAGAAATCAGTCACATTAGCACTCTATGCTTATGTCCGAACAGATGAATCATACCTGTCAATTCCAAAAGAAGTAAAGTAGCTTAATAAGGTTATATGCAAGGTTACATGGCAGTTTATATTGGAAATAAGCAGAGATATTAAAAAGGCTCTGTTTTTCATAATTATGCCGAACAGTCTTCCAAGGTAAATACAACTTCTGATTTTGTATGGAACCATACCTCTCAACCTTAGAGCAAGAAATCTGGACAAAACGAAAAATAAAAGTGGGACACAGGCCCAAAAATAGTTATGCATCACAGACACTATTGAAACAACTGTAGCTGCAAACATTATACATCACATATAATCTTTCTATCCCATTATTGTCAGTTAAACATTATATGGCTCATTCAGTCCTGCCTTCTTTTGCATCAAAGAAAACCATGCTTTGAAATGACAAATACATTAAAAATAATAAATAAAACACATTGCATCAACATCCTGCAACTTCCTACCTGCAAACAACCACAGATCTTTCACTGAAACTAGGGCTGCTTGTTTCCCCAGAATGACAGCTCTCCCTAATTAAGTCTAATGGTATACAATCTACCAGTATCTGGACTACCTGAAATAAATTAAATTATGGCCTGTAAATTGAAAGTACACTTTGTTTAATTCAACTATATTTCTAAGCCCACTTACTATATTTGTTCAGTAACATCCCAATATCCATTTCCAGGTCACTTTACAAGACATTGGCAGTGGTAGACTTGGCATCCTTCAGAACCCCACAGGCCCACGCTAATACATTGTCCATTAAATGTAAATATCCATCCACTGTAAATGGCAAGAAGCTATGTCTTAAAAATCTACTTCTGGCATGCGTACTAAGTATTAGGTTTTGAAACAAAGAAACATATTCTCCACAGTCCGTGAAGTCTCTGTCTTTAATAATCATCTACTATTGCAGCACTCCCAACACATAAGCACACACACACACACTAAAATCCCCAACATTTAAAAAAATGACATTGTGCCCACTTGATTTACCAGTATTGATGATCCGCCAAGGCTATGCTTACTGTTGTCCAATCTACCACTGCTTAGACCCCACCAATGAAAAAACAGTACTAGGTGCTTTTTTGTTTGTCTGAAAAAACAATACAACTTTATATGCTACAGTCCCACATAGTCAGTCTACTACTGACCCATTAACCCTAGGCTGCTGTCTCATTCTTACTCCCTGGAACTGCATTACCTTGGATGACTACTTTTATTTCCTAAGCAAAAGACACAAATTAGAAGATAAGGCAAAATTCAGACATTCTTTGAAAATCCATACAGTTAAGAGGTATGAGTTCATGTTCAATACAACACTCTCCCTGTCAGGAAAGGCACAATTTAATGAAAGTGTACTCTTAATGTATGATATATTTGTGAGCTAACTTGTTTGTGTTCAGTAGGCAGATTGATCATTGCTAGCCTCTTTGTGCATGCGTCTCTCTCTGTCATGCACACACATACACACAGTCTTCTTCTATTTTCACGCACACAATTCTGCTTTCATGCATGCACTCACTCACTCCATACTTGCCTATTAACACAGGTAATTGCTGTCCCTTTCAAAGGCAACAGTGGCAAATCCATACATGAGTCCCTCTTCAACGAGAACACACACACACACACACTGATTGTTCGGCAAAATAATGGCGTCAACACACTGACCCTTTTGGCTCAAAACAAAACTAGAAGGGTGCTGGCTCATGCGCACACCGACATTAGCTTTACAAGTCACGGGAGCGAAAACACAAAACAAAAAAAGTGTTTTGGGGCATGCGACATCGATGTTGCAGTTAGAGGTTGAGGGCCACATGGAAGAGCTCTGAGGGGCATGCGGCCCAAGGGCCGCAGGTTGGACACGTCTAGTATAGTATATAGTATATTTAGATTGTGGTTCATATCCCACATTTACCTTTTAATGATGAAACCTAATAAAACTTGTTACAATAATAATGCATATTTAGCTTTGCCTGTCATGTTTGTGTGTCACTTACCTTCATGCAAACGCAGTCTAATGTGCCAGACAACAAACAGACATTGTCAGTTTCAAAATGGATGCATTGTTACTGCTTTTGCTTTCCATCGTGCATACCAGCTAAGTGGTGTTGCTCAATGGTCAGCAAGCTTCCACAACACGTGCTGGTCCAGAACACCTGCAAACAATAGACAGACACTTGTCAATTTCAAAAAGGAAACATTGTTGCATCTTTTGCTTGCCATTGCGCAAACCCTCTAAACGGTGTTTCACCTGCAGACCCCAAGGAGACACTTGTCAATTTCAAAAAAGATACATTCTATGATATGTTGTTTGCCACAGTGCAAGCACACTAAGTGGTGTTGCGAGGCAGTCAGCACACATACCTAGTAATGAATGTGAAAGTATAATATATAGTTGTTCCTGTGACAGCAGGTGTATGTTAAGGTCTACAATACAGGTGTGTCTAGGTTGTAATACAGCAGCCAAAGTTTTTATTACAGCTGTTCCACTTTACTTTACATAAACATTATTATTAGAAAAGTAATTACACATTGAAATAACTATCTTTAGCAGGTGCAGTGAGGACACACAAAATATCAGATATAATATTAAATGTGCAACTGTGGGTATCAGAATTATGGTTGTACAATTAAACCTTTATTTTCTGAACTTTAATGTCAGACAAATACATGGGTAAACACTCAACCCTTTAATCTATATGTATAACTAATGAACAGGTCAGACAAACAAGGTATCAACTGCAATGAGCACTCTGCACAGTAATGAATGTAAAAAATACATGTATAACCCAACCTTACCTGTGGCAAATGGTATAAGTTAATGCTAACAATTCAGGTGAGACAGGGTTCTAGTCTAGCACACTCACAGTTGTATTAATGCTTGTTAACTCAATTTTAAAAATAAAGTACAATATAAACATAAATAGCAATAACTGTATAGCACTGGATCTTGTATGAATTACATATTTGACTGGGGTTTTGATGCCAGTTATGTTTCTGTAATTAGAATTGTCTTTTCTTGCCTTGGATAGGCATCATACTTCAATGATAGTCATACACAGATGAATGTATAACCCATGACCTTGTCAGGTCACACACATACATTGTTAACCCTTCACTCTGTCCTGTATATATATATATATATATATATATATATATATATATATATATATTTATGCTTTGTCTATTTTACATAGGTTTGAATCTCACATTGTTCAAATTGCTTTTATCAGTGTGTAAAGACACCAAAAAATGTTTCAGGTCATAAAATTTTACCCCTAATACATGTCTGCAAAGTAAAATCAACTAACAGTTACAGCAGCATCAAACCAAAAAATATTGGCAAATGGATTACCCTTCCTAGTTCATATACTGTCATCTTCTCTGTTTGACACTGTTGCTTTCTGCTTAACACCACACAAACACAGTTTGCATGGTTGTTCGTGTCTGTGCTCTAGCTATAAAATGCAATATAATTGGTGGGAAAATGCAATAACTGTTGCTGTTGGACCTGTACGGACATGACATCAGCTAGAAGGAAAGTGCTCAATTTAGGGCTCAATGATGGGTGTGGAGGAGTGCAGAATATTCATTGCACTCATTGTAATGCACCACAGCTGTAGGCTACTGCAGGGGGACTTTACCAGGTCTCAGTACAAATTTGAGGCTTGGAATAGTTTGGCCTAGGGTTGTCTCCAGTGTGACTGGCATTCCACACACTGGAGAGCAATGACACCACTGTAACACCCTGAAAAGGCATAAGCAGGAACAACTCAACCAGTGGCTGGATGAGTTTGGGACTGCTGACATCCCACAGTTGTGTAAGTATACAGGTGATACTATTTAAAATTAGAAGTCTGGATATAGCTAGACTGCTATGCATAATGCTCTTCTACTTTTTCCCCATTTCTGTTATAGCCACCCAGGAGATAGCAGCGAACAGGAATACTCAAGCTGAGCATCTGACAAGACTGAGAAGCATGGGCTATGTATGCATCACAAAGGAAAAAAAAAATTTAGCTGAAATATTGCTCTTGAATGCATTATTAGCAAACTGAGAATGCATATCTTAACTGTCAAATCAAACATGCATGCTTCAGTCTGTAGCTCAAGCCAACTGTAGGAGTCAATTGTAATACTGTATTCAGATGTTGTGGGTCCAAATCCCACCAGTAACAAAAATATAGTGCAGTAATTTAAAAATATTACATAATAATTTCTACAAAATTAGCATATGCCATGCTGTTAACTTAATTTGTATTATTTGATCAACATATCTGCAATATATGCATATTGTAAGCATTATTTGTAACAATCGTCAGTCATATTTTGTAGGTGTTAAAAGGTATAGTTAATATAACAGTAACATTCTTTTGTTTATACTATAGTAATTTATTGTATGTCACATATGATGGTGGTACTAATTATATTCTTTTTTTCTCTTAATCCACCCATATCTGTTTTTTTTATTTTTATATGTGTGTTCACAACATTCTGATATCATCAATTTCTGCCAGCTCACAAAATGATTTACAGCACAGTGAGGTAGGCCAACCAGTATTCCTCAGCCTACCCCCCCTCCAATGGCTCCTGCATTGATGCCCAGCACATCTGGGACCCAACCTGGCAGTACTGCCTCTACAGCCCTGCACTACCTGGGTCCTCCACATCAGGTAGCATTACTCCAGCAGTTGGTGGTTGTGGTACTTTCTTGGAGTATTGGCAGAGGTGGTGATTTTTGTCATCTGCCAGGAGTTGCCAGGCATGGTGCATGAGGTGCGTAAGCACTATTGGTGCAGGCCTCAGCCAGATGGGAGCAGATGCTTACTGGAATGCTGGACAAACGAAAATGTCAAACCCTCCATCAGCAAGCTGTGGAGGGGGACAGTGATGACAGTTCTGTGGGTAAGGACTAGATTCTCACTGTCCCCACATTTGACAATCCTGGGCATCTGATGTTCCTCCTATCCCCAGTCATGGTGTCCCACCAACCTGTTTTGTCCCTCACCATCCCTGTCTCTTGTTTTGTTTGTCCTGTTTGTCTGCATCCGCTACCTCACCTACCCTACTTTCCTGACCCTGAAATACCTGTGCCTCTACCTAATATTCTCTCTTACTGAAATAAAAACTCAAAAATGCCATTACGTCCCACCCCAAAAAAATATTGTCCCATACATAGCTGTCCATTTCACACTTAGTCTTCTGTACACACTTGATTCTGTCCAATTGGCTATACATGATTGTTGTTGTCGCCCATCTTTGTTGAGGTGACAGTCCAAATTGTGCCAACATGCTTTACATATTCATTTTATACTGTTTAAGAAGTGGATAGTTATGGTTCTTCTTAACTCCCTCCTGCACATTCCTATATTGCTTACCCTTTGTTCTTCCATCTGCTTGTCTCCCCATTTCGCCACTTTCCTATCTATCCCATTTTCATACATTTAATCTGGTCAAAAATAGAATTACACACCAAACACATTGCATCAACATCCTGCAACTTCCTACCTGCAAACAACCACAGATCTTTCACTGAAACTAGGGCTGCTTGTTTCCCCAGAATGACAGCTCTCCCTAATTAAGTCTAATGGTATACAATCTACCAGTATCTGGACTACCTGAAATAAATTAAATTATGGCCTGTAAATTGAAAGTACACTTTGTTTAATTCAACTATATTTCTAAGCCCACTTACTATATTTGTTCAGTAACATCCCAATATCCATTTCAGATCACTTTACAAGACATTGGCAGTGGTAGACTTGGCATCCTTCAGAACCCCACAGGCCCACGCTAATACATTGTCCATTAAATGTAAATATCCATCCACTGTAAATGGCAAGAAGCTATGTCTTAAAAAATCTACTTCTGGCATGCGTACCCAAGTATTAGGTTTTGAAACAAAGAAACATATTCTCCACAGTCCGTAAGTCTCTGTCTTTAATAATCATCTACTGTTGCAGCACTCCCAACACATAAGCACACACACACACACTAAAATCCCCAACATTTAAAAAAATGACATTGTGCCCACTTGATTTACCAGTATTGATGATCCGCCAAGGCTATGCTTACTGTTGTCCAATCTACCACTGCTTAGACCCCACCAATGAAAAAACAGTACTAGGTGCTTTTTTGTTTGTCTGAAAAAACAATACAACTTTATATGCTACAGTCCCACATAGTCAGTCTACTACTGACCCATTAACCCTAGGCTGCTGTCTCATTCTTACTCCCTGGAACTGCATTACCTTGGATGACTACTTTTATTTCCTAAGCAAAAGACACAAATTGGAAGATAAGGCAAAAATTCAGACATTCTTTGAAAATCCATACAGTTAAGAGGTATGAGTTCATGTTCAATACAACACTCTCCCTGTCAGGAAAGGCACAATTTAATGAAAGTGTACTCTTAATGTATGATATATTTGTGAGCTAACTTGTTTGTGTTCAGTAGGCAGATTGATCATTGCTAGCCTCTTTGTGCATGCGTCTCTCTCTGTCATGCACACACATACACACACTCTTCTTCTATTTTCACGCACACAATTCTGCTTTCATGCATGCACTCACTCACTCCATACTTGCCTATTAACACAGGTAATTGCTGTCCCTTTCAAAGGCAACAGTGGCAAATCCATACATGAGTCCCTCTTCAGCGAGAACACACACACACACACACTGATTGTTCGGCGCAAAATAATGGCGTCAACACACTGACCCTTTTTTGGCTCAAAAACAAAACTAGAAGGGTGCTTTGGCTCATGCGCACACCGACATTAGCTTTACAAGTCACGGGAGCGAAAAACACAAAACAAAAAAAGTGTTTTGGGGCATGCGTACATCGATGTTGCAGTTAGAGGTTGAGGGCCACATGGAAGAGCTCTGAGGGCCGCATGCGGCCCGCGGGCCGCAGGTTGGACACGTCTAGTATAGTATATAGTATATTTAGATTGTGGTTCATATCCCACATTTACCTTTTAATGATGAAACCTAATAAAACTTGTTACAATAATAATGCATATTTAGCTTTGCCTGTCATGTTTGTGTGTCACTTACCTTCATGCAAACGCAGTCTAATGTGCCAGACAACAAACAGACATTGTCAGTTTCAAAATGGATGCATTGTTACTGCTTTTGCTTTCCATCGTGCATACCAGCTAAGTGGTGTTGCTCAATGGTCAGCAAGCTTCCACAACACGTGCTGGTCCAGAACACCTGTAAACAGTAGACAGACACTTGTCAATTTCAAAAAGGATACATTGTTGCATCTTTTGTTGCCATTGCGCAAACCCTCTAAACGGTGTTTCACCTGCAGACCCCAAGGAGACACTTGTCAATTTCAAAAAAGATACATTCTATGATATGTTGTTTGCCACAGTGCAAGCACACTAAGTGGTGTTGCGAGGCAGTCAGCACACATACCTAGTAATGAATGTGAAAGTATAATATATAGTTGTTCCTGTGACAGCAGGTGTATGTTAAGGTCTACAATACAGGTGAGTCTAGGTTGTAATACAGCAAAGGCCAAAGTTTTATTACAGCTGTTCCACTTTACTTTACATAAACATTATTATTAGAAAAGTAATTACACATTGAAATAACTATCTTTAGCAGGTGCAGTGAGGACACACAAAATATCAGATATAATATTAAATGTGCAACTGTGGGTATCAGAATTATGGTTGTACAATTAAACCTTTATTTTCTGAACTTTAATGTCAGACAAATACATGGGTAAACACTCAACCCTTTAATCTATATGTATAACTAATGAACAGGTCAGACAAACAAGGTATCAACTGCAATGAGCACTCTGCACAGTAATGAATGTAAAAAATACATGTATAACCCAACCTTACCTGTGGCAAATGGTATAAGTTAATGCTAACAATTCAGGTGAGACAGGGTTCTAGTCTAGCACACTCACAGTTGTATTAATGCTTGTTAACTCAATTTTAAAAATAAAGTACAATATAAACATAAATAGCAATAACTGTATAGCACTGGATCTTGTATGAATTACATGTTTGACTGGGGTTTTGATGCCAGTTATGTTTCTGTAATTAGAATTGTCTTTTCTTGCCTTGGATAGGCATCATACTTCAATGATAGTCATACACAGATGAATGTATAACCCATGACCTTGTCAGGTCACACACATACATTGTTAACCCTTCACTCTGTCCTGTATATATATATATATATATATATATATATATATATATATATATATATTTATGCTTTGTCTATTTTACATAGGTTTGAATCTCACATTGTTCAAATTGCTTTTATCAGTGTGTAAAGACACCAAAAATGTTTCAGGTCATAAAATTTTACCCCTAATACATGTCTGCAAAGTAAAATCAACTAACAGTTACAGCAGCATCCAAACCAAAAAATATTGGCAAATGGATTACCCTTCCTAGTTCATATACTGTCATCTTCTCTGTTTGACACTGTTGCTTTCTGCTTAACACCACACAAACACAGTTTGCATGGTTGTTCGTGTCTGTGCTCTAGCTATAAAATGCAATATAATTGGTGGGAAAATGCATTAACTGTTGCTGTTGGACCTGTACGGACATGACATCAGCTAGAAGGGAAAGTGCTCAATTTAGGGCTCAATGATGGGGTGTGGAGGAGTGCAGAATATTCATTGCACTCATTGTAATGCACCACAGCTGTAGGCTACTGCAGGGGGACTTTACCAGGTCTCAGTACAAATTTGAGGCTTGGAATAGTTTGGCCTAGGTTGTCTCCAGTGTGACTGGCATTCCACACACTGGAGAGCAATGCAGACACCACTGTAACACCCTGAAAAGGCATAAGCAGGAACAACTCAACCAGTGGCTGGATGAGTTTGGGACTGCTGACATCCCACAGTTGTGTAAGTATACAGGTGATACTATTTAAAATTAGAAGTCTGGATATAGCTTAGACTGCTATGCATAATGCTCTTCTACTTTTTTCCCCATTTTCTGTTATAGCCACCCAGGAGATAGCAGCGAACAGGAATGCTCAAGCTGAGCATCTGACAAGACTGAGAAGCATGGGCTATGTATGCATCACAAAGGAAAAAAAAAATTTAGCTGAAATATTGCTCTTGAATGCATTATTAGCAAACTGAGAATGCATATCTTAACTGTCAAATCAAACATGCATGCTTCAGTCTGTAGCTCAAGCCAACTGTAGGAGTCAATTGTAATACTGTATTCAGATGTTGTGGGTCCAAATCCCACCAGTAACAAAAATATAGTGCAGTAATTTAAAAATATTACATAATAATTTCTACAAAATTAGCATACATGCCATGCTGTTAACTTAATTTGTATTATTTGATCAACATATCTGCAATATATGCATATTGTAAGCATTATTTGTAACAATCGTCAGTCATATTTTGTAGGTGTTAAAAGGTATAGTTAATATAACAGTAACATTCTTTTGTTTATACTATAGTAATTTATTGTATGTCACATATGATGGTGGTACTAATTATATTCTTTTTTTCTCTTAATCCACCCATATCTGTTTTTTTTATTTTTATATGTGTGTTCACAACATTCTGATATCATCAATTTCTGCCAGCTCACAAAATGATTTACAGCACAGTGAGGTAGGCCAACCAGTATTCCTCAGCCTACCCCCCTCCAATGGCTCCTGCATTGATGCCCAGCACATCTGGGACCCAACCTGGCAGTACTGCCTCTACAGCCCCTGCACTACCTGGGTCCTCCACATCAGGTAGCATTACTCCAGCAGTTGGTGGTTGTGGTACTTTCTTGGAGTATTGGCAGAGGTGGTGATTTTTGTCATCTGCCAGGAGTTGCCAGGCATGGTGCATGAGGTCGTGTAAAGCACTATTGGTGCAGGCCTCAGCCAGATGGAGCAGATGCTTACTGGAATGCTGGACAAACGAAAATGTCAAACCCTCCATCAGCAAGCTGTGGAGGGGAACAGTGATGACAGTTCTGTGGGTAAGGACTAGATTCTCACTGTCCCCACATTTGACAATCCTGGGCATCTGATGTTCCCTCCCTATCCCCAGTCATGGTGTCCACCAACCTGTTTTGTCCCTCACCATCCCTGTCTCTTGTTTTGTTTGTCCTGTTTGTCTGCATCCGCTTCCTCACCTACCCTACTTTCCTGACCCTGAAATACCTGTGCCTCTACCTAATATTCTCTCTTACTGAAATAAAAACTCAAAAATGCGCACATGTCCCACCCCCAAAAAAAATATTGTCCCATACATAGCTGTCCATTTCACACTTGCGTCTTCTGTACACACTTGATTCTGTCCAATTGGCTATACATGATTGCGTTGTTGTCGCCCATCTTTGTTGAGGTGACAGTCCAAATTCAGCCAACATGCTTTACATATTCATTTTATACTGTTTAAGAAGTGGATAGTTATGGTTCTTTCTTAACTCCCTCCTGCACATTCCTATATTGCTTACCCTTTGTTCTTCCATCTGCTTGCCCCCCATTTCGCCACTTTCCTATCTATCCCATTTTCATACATTTAATCTGGTCAAAAATAGAATTACACACCAAACACACAAATAAGAAGTCCCCAATGAAGCCCTTCAGTTTTTGTCCTGTACATTTGCGTGACATTTCAAGTAATACTCCAATGCCTATCAATGGTGAATGGCTCTTCACATCCTATGGCATACTGCGGTTACCTCCGCACAATGCTGCTTAAACTCGCCACACTAAGAAAACACACGGTTAAAGCAGAATAAAGGCACTCATAGTAAAAATTTCATATAAAATATTTATTTAGACTGAATTTATAAATATTTAACTCCATATGTCTACTGTTGACATAAATCACTTGAGTACCATTTGTTTTTATACAGTACTTTACTGTAGTTATTCCCGCTCACATTTCCAGTAATTATCACATGTAAATATTTAATATCATGAATACATATGTAAAAACATTAGATAGAACAAGATTTGAACCCTGTATCATCTTTGCTCAAAATAAGAACTCATTGATTTTACACTGGCTGCCACAGAGACAGCTAGGCAGCAGGTATGTTTCTTCCACTCAGTACTGACCAAAGTGCTAATTGCCACACCACTCCACTTAGTGAGTTTGTGTGGTGGAAGGTGAACCAATATAACTCTTATAATTTTCTGAATGAAACAGAGACATGTGCTTGCCCTTCACTTTACACGTAAACAGGGAAAGCAGTATACATATTTTTTAAGGTTATACAATCTATGACACAACACATCTGATATGAAGTAGTTATGAACACCATAGTATCTGTTAGCTGTGTCCATCATAGCCAGTGTGGATAAGTACTTCTCAAGTTCACGTAGAGTCCTTTAATTTGTATCTCACATATGCAAACACTTAGCCATCAATCGCGCAAACCAGCTGTTCAGTGATGTGCTTTGGAACGTGATTATTAGCATGTATTACTTATGCTTACGGTCTAGCTAGTCTTCATCCCATTAAAGTCCATCTCAAAACACAACCAAAGGGAAGTCACTTTTTAATGACTGAACACATATTTACACTCAGTCATGTGTTACCTGCACCCATGCACTTGAAACTTGATATTTCAGTACTTGTTTCCAAATATCTGCTACACTACAGCAAAATGATACAAAAATGCATTGTTACATAACATGTACACCTTCATAATGACAATGCACATTCACATTGTCTTATACTTTCATTAATGTGGACAGCAATTCTTCACAAGTATGAACGCACAAATATGATCACAAAAATGTATGTGCCTGTCTATGACAATTTAAGTGTGTAATGTACACAACATCCTGGTAAACAGCTGCATATGTTTCATTTCTGCTACATGCATCTCTGACAGCTGTTTGTATCTAGTTGGACAAGCTGTCTCTTAAAGTATACCTGCACTTTGGAAACACAACAGGAAATAGTTCATCTGCACTTTGCTTACCATTGTCGTAACAGAATATGTTAACCATATTATATAATGATGATGGAATCATCTATAAAGACTACTATGACAAGGCAAATATATAATTCAGAAGAGCATAACTGTGTATCCTTCAGTCAGCAAGTCAGTCCATGGAGTGCAAATATTTTGACAGTCATATATAGTGACCCATCCAAAGCCGCGGTGGTACAGCGGTAGCATTGTTGCCTCACAGCAAGAGGTTCTCCTGTTCGATTCATCATGGCTGGAGTGCCTTCTGTGTGGAGTCTACATGTCCTCCCTATGGTCGAGTGGCCTCCGAAAGACATGCATGAATGGGCATGCCTTCACTGAAGGTTGGATGTCGTGCTGGCAATTCGACACCATAAAAAATCTACTGCCAATCATTAGTGAACCGGAGTTCCGCTGTGGCGACCCCTAACCGGGAAAAGACAAACAAGACAAACATATAGTGACCCATCCATTTCATACAAGCCTCACAACATCTTCTTTCAAACATCCAGTGATGATGATGTGAAGTCCCCTCACTGGGCCAGCAGTCAAGCAGCCTGAATCCTCACCACTGATACTGGTGAGAGGTGTTCACTTGGAACAAAAAAAGATACACACAGTATTTCTAGGTGCAGCTCTCTGCACCAAGCACATTTTCCCTTAAGAGCACACAGAGAACACACTCAGTCTAGGGTCTGGTTTCCCTCTCTCTTCCTCCAGACCCCCAATAACTGTCCCCACTAGCACAGCTATGGAGTTGGGTCCTCAACTGAGTGTCCCAGGCCAAGTCCTCCACCACACACACACACTCACACACACACTCACACTCTTTGAGATTTGATTTTCACAAAGGCTGAAACAGATTTACTAGCTATGCCCCTCTGCCCAGACTATAAGATAGATACTGCCACCAGGATACTCCAAAGCCAGCTACTCTAAGGCTGTTACAAGGGTACCCAGTTTTACTGAGTGAAATTAATACGAATACAAATGGTATTGTTTGACCAATGCAATAAGGCTTCCAGGAGCAGCCACAGTGTCACCAAATAAATGTAAGTACTCTCAAAGGTTAAAACATTCTCTAAAAGACCAGCCACAATCTTCTTCAGTCTTTCATTTTTTTCCCGGTTAGGGGTCACCACAGCGGAACTCCCGTCCACTAATGTTTGGCAGTGGATTTTTATGGTGCCAAGTTGCCAGCCTGGCACCCAACCTCCAAAGAAGGCATGCCCATTCACGCATGCACCCACCTGCATGTCTTTAACATCACTCAACTGCAGGGAAGACATGCAGTCTCCACACAGAAGGCGCTCCAGCCGAGAATCGAACGGGAGAACCTCTTGCTGTGAGGTGACAACACTAATCGCTGAAAGACCAGCCACAATGAAAAGTTTAAATATATGTAACAATAAATAATAAAAAGAACATAAAGATACTGAATATCTATCTACAATAAATACCAGAGTTTCAAACACAGGAAATATTAAAAATAACACAGATGGATAGATTCATACATTCACAGAAAAACAGTACTTAATTAATCTCACTATATTTTCTTGCCTGACCTGAAGAATTACTATTCCCTGGTTACTTACTAAAGCAAGGCAAGATGAAGTAGGTGTGTAGTCTTCCTTTGTCAGATTTCAAAAACAGACTGCTCTGAGACTTCTCTCTCATCTAGTATTAAAACATCATTTCAGTGCTGGATTACAGAATGACATTAAATACATCTGGTCATCTGACTCCTGGTTCCCATACTACCCCCCATTTACTAGAAAATGAACCAGAATCTCACACATATGTGTTACCATACACACAGATAGAGCTTTGCTAAGATGTGTTATAGCATCTGGAAGCCGTATAACCATTTCAGCACTTCTACCCTTCCAGGGTAGCAATTAGTTCACTGTTAAGGACAATACAGCAGAATTCCTAGTCTTTGTTTTCACAGACAGTTAATCTCTGGCTGCAATCAGAACTGTAAGATGCAATCTTTATGACCTGCCAGGTAATTTCATTACAAACTATTTTTCAGTTAGCTGGACTGAAATTAAGCTCTTTTCCTCTGTTACAATATTAATTTCAACAGTTATAATACAGTCTGACATACAAGTATATTTCTTTTTTCTGTCTAGCGGGACCCACTGTTTGTATATTTTTTTTAACACAGGTAGTTTTACAAATACATTTTCAACACAAGCACCTGTACAAATCAGTTTGATATAGAAATAACATATAACTCTACGAAACTCTAGCTAGCTATGCTGGCATATGTTACACACCCACTGCCCTGCTTCTCCCAGCATAGCTGGCAGTACCTCACATCATCACAGATATCATCCACTATAAGTTGTCTAGCAGCATTGTAAATGTCAGACTTGTGCCATGATACTTGTGTTAAGTACTGAGTTCTCTCACTGGTGCTCCATAAAATAAATCCAAACAGTGTTTAAAACTTTACATCCAACTTTATTAAAATAAATAGTATTAAAATAAATGCTTTCGTCTCTATACCCACAGGACTTCTTCAGAATAAACATTCCTAATAGCCAGTTATTTAAATAACACGCTGTATTATATAATATAATAAATATATGTTAAAATGTTTTAAAACTTTGTAAAAGTTTTTTTTAAACCCACCCCTGTTCCAAAAATTAAATGCAATAAAAAGGTAAACATGCATAAAAATGTTTAACAGAAGCATTCATGAAATTATAAAATTGCAAGTATGTCTGAAATGTTGTAATTATAACACAATGCACTTTGATAATGATGCACTGACAAATATTGGTTGCTTATCACTTTAAATGCTGGAAGGAAAGGTTTCTTGATGACCACATGACCAAGGTTTCTTAAGGATCATGTGACCACCATTTTGGAGGGGTATCCCTGCTTAAACACAGCCTCCAGATAGCCTGTGTTCTTGTAAAAGGTGTACAGCAGCAGTCATCCATCTGAACAGGGGAACATCACATGATCCATGGACCTACTGACCCATAATCCTGACTCTTCTCATTTGTGAGGCAGACCAATGAGTCCTCATGGACCTTATCAAGAAGGACACAAGCAATCTCCCAACTTTGTACCAAACCTATGTTTGACTTGTTATGGCTACATCATGTCTGTTAAATCTATTTGATGTCTTCAAGAAGGTCAGCAGGGGCATGCATGAGGAAAAAAATATCATTCTGCATAACTTGGCCTTGCCAAGGCATTTGACGCAACTCCACACTTGGGTATTACAGAGAAACTGTCTCAAGTGGGTATAAACACCTACATCACCAAGTGGATAGAGAAATGGATTGCATATAGGCCACATTATGTCACAGTGTGTGAAGCCACCTTAATCTAGAATCTAGTGACCAGGTCTGTACCTCAGGAATCTGTACTAGACCCTTTCAAGGTTTATTGTTCAAGTCTCAAGATTCCATGACAAACTTGAACATCCTCTCTCTAACCAGCTTTGTGGATGACTGCAAATTTTGGACAGTCATTGAAAACAAGATTTGTACTGGTATAATGCAGACAGTATTAACACACACAAAGGATTATTGCCAGAGCCATGGGGACACAGTAGATGAACACAAATACATGGGGGGATTATTTCCTTTATGAAAGCAAATACACAAGCAAATACAGTATAGACAGCATACACCTATAAGCAGTCCAAGTGGTATGTGACCTGTCTATTAGTTAGATGGTATGCAGAATGTCCACCAACATGTGCCCACACTAGTGACTAATACCTTATATGTAACACAACTCCTGAGTATGTGCGGGACATCCACATCAAAGGGCATTATAGTCACATCATTTACAGCCCTCATCACACCAGTAATTGGGTACAATGCACTGTTTTGCATGTACCTGCCATCGGCCATACCTAAGTATTCTTTTTGATGATAACCATTAGGAGTTGACAGTCCAGAACCCCTTTCAGAGTGTTATACAAGATGCATGTGTGCTACATGTCCTTGTGATACATACAGTAAATGCATATCTGATTGACAACATTGATGGCATGGAATTCATTCATGAAAGTGTGGATTGTGGCATATATATGCCATGTAAACCTGTCAAATAACCAGGATTGCTCATGATTTTAGCTATAGGTGTAACAGTGCCCCTCTTAACACCTCCAAAAGATGTTAATTTTTGAGGAAAGTGTGCTTGATTCCCCACAGATTACTGACAAAACATGACAGTTGTACAAGTGTGTTCTTGCAGAACCATATATAACACAATCACATATGTTATGTCAGTGACACAGATTAATAGTCGTATTATTCTGATATTGTCCATGATTGTGCATGCTTCTGTTTACAGTTGTCCATGAGCCTGTTGCTATGTGTCCCACTTGGTTGAGACCTATGCTTAATATTACTTTCATATTCAGGCAACTCATTTTGCACATCTTAACAATATGCACATACCACACATTGTAAATACTGTCCTTGATAAATGTCCTCTACAGTGATTTAATTCTTTATTTTATTTATTTAGTTGACATTTGTTTACTGGGATAGTCTGACTGGGTATCTTACCCATTTTTAGCAGACACCCAGGAATAAAAGCTCCACATGTAGAAAACATTTGTGCACATAGGTACCCATCAAGTTCCAAATCTTACACACATAGTAATATATATAGTAGCTAAGATTACATGTGGGAAAGCTCTGCATGTAGAAAAACATTTGCATACATAGTTACGCAAGAGTTCCAAACCTTACATAGTCATTTATATAGTAGCTAAGATAACATACATAGTTACACAGTTGTAATCAAGTTGCACATTTGTACAATATGTTATAGTAGTAATAGACTTACACTAGTATTTGACTATAATGCAGACACGCAGGGTTACATAATAGTGGTGGTAGAATCTTTAGATTAAATTTGCAAATGCTTTGTAATAGTGATTCATATGGTACTTACAGTGAGTTACAAAAACATGACCAGGTTTGTGTTAGACAGGTTACTAGTCCCCTGATGTACAGGGTTGTGGCCTGTTCCCAGTCATTCAACAGAACTATTTAGTTGAATAGCAAAGAAAGGGTGGTGAGAATATTGAAGGAGGAGTTAGAAGATAAGCAGAGTGGGTGAGAGAGGGTGTAAGGCAGGTGTGAGGAGGGGAGGAGGTAGATTAGCCTGGAGAAAGGCATGTGCATAACCATGCTCTGTTAAGATGTTCTTTTAGGGTGTTTTTTTAAGAGTGGTAGGCTTGGGGTTAGCCTAATGTTCCGTGGTAGGGAGTCCCAGATTTGGTGATTGAGTATGAATAGAGTGAATTTTCTTGGTTTCTGAGGGGTTTGTATGTTTCTAGAAGGAGTTTGTCTTCAGATCAGAGAGTTCTGTTAGGTTAGTAATGTTTGATTAGGTTGGCAAGAGCAGGATAGGCATTTTGTTTGTGAAATATATTATGAATTGTAGTTAGTTGTGTATATGTAAGCTGATTTGCTAGTTCGAGCCAGTTTAGTTCTTTTAGTGGTATACAGTGGTGTGTACTGGAGTTAGTTACACATTTTGATATTTTGTTGTAGCATTGTTCTAATTTGTTCTTAGTAGAGTTTTTTAAATTGATAAGTATGCAGGAGCCATATAAAAGAGAGGGTAGGAGGAAGATTTTTGCCAGGGTGGAGTTTGTCGCTCATCCAGTTATGATAAAACAGACAAACAGTTATGGGCTCAGTTCATGCATCTTTATTACATACAAACACTTCAGGATTGAGGCATATTAACTTAAACTTAAATAAGCTATAAGTAGACTTGACTACTGCACACATACATGTTAACACACTGTCTGTTCACTCAAAATGTAACTGCTGCCTGCACGTGCTCTCTATTTATACTCACGTGCCCTCACTTTGAAAGGCTTCTTAAAGTCACAACACACACTCTGATCTACATCCTCCCTCTTTGAGAAATAAGCCATGCACCGTAATAATGACAATAATCATTCACATGCAATTGTACAGAAATAATTCTTTGATATGCAATTATACAGAACTAATTACAAGTGAAAAAATTAATGTCCAGGTTGCTGTGTATTTTAGACTAGGTTTGGAAATGCAACCCGATCATGTGACTTAAAAATTAGGACTTGGTTTAGCAACAGGGACTATCTTTAATGAATGATCAACTTCAGGACATCTGGGACATCATCAGGATCGGGAATAGGTACTGAGACATGTCCTTCAACAGGAACATCATCTGGATTGCTCAGAGATCTAGAGTCTGTATCACAGGTAAGATGCTGTGATATAAATTCAGACACCAGAAGAAGATGCCTGCAATTTTTTCTGTATTCTATACCCTCAGATTCTATTAAGTTAGATCTTGGCTCAGCAGATACACTTCTTACTTAACCAATTCAATCAAAAAGGTTTTGCCGTTTATATCCTCAATATCTCTCCTTCTTTCAATGGATGAAGAAATCTGCTTGTTTTATCATAGTAGGACTTCGGGAATCAAAGCTTTTAGAATAGTTGGGCTTTGATTGCTCTGGTGTTTTTAGCATTGGGCACCAAAAACTGGAAATTATAGGCAAGGTTCTTCTGGTTTGCCTAGATAGAAGTCTGTGAGCAGGGGAGCCATGTAAATTGTCACAGGGTTTATTTCTGAGATTAAGCAAATTCAAGAAAACATCGGTATTGTCACACTTTGACCTCTCTAATAATTGCTTTGCACTTTATACTGCACATTCAGCTAGGTAATTTGAAATGAAGTTTCAACTTAGTAATGATAGTACTGGACATTAGGGTAGGTAGCAAATCAATCTCAATTCAATTCGAATACGAGTCTAGCAACACTAAGTAATATTGACTTATCAACTTAAATATGTCAGTGGCTACTGTTGACCAAGATAGTTCATGAATCTGGTTTAGCTGAAATGGCTCTTTTTGCAAATGCGATTTAGTACTGTTGCATACTGAACAAGACAAAAGTATTTTATCGATATCTTTTAACAGAGAAGGCCAAAATATTAGTCCTCTCACCCTTCTTTTGATAGCTTCAAAACCTGGGTGGCCACGATGCAAAATCTGGATGTACTCGTGTTGTAAGTAAGTAGGAACAACAACTTTAGGACCTTTGAAAATGATACCATCTTCCATCAACATCTCATCTCATCTCTGTAAGGAAAGTAAGGTTGCACCTCTGTTGGTACACAAGATTGCTTTGACAGCCATCCTGCATTGATGAAGTGGTTAAGCTTTTGCAAAACTGGATCAGTCTTTGTATGATCTCTGAGCTTATCAAGTCTTGTGGTAGAAGCAGTACACACTTTAATGACCTCATAATCAAAATTCTCTGTATCAAGCTTTTCTATGGTATTTCTGGGCAATCTGGATAAGGTATCAGCCAGATAAAGAAGTTTGCATTTTGTATAGATCATTTTGAAGTTGTACTTTTGTAACCTGAGCATCATTCTTTGTAGTCTTGCTGGAGCTGTATGTATATGTTTCTTTAAAATAATGACTAGAGGTTGATGATCAGTCTCAATCTGGATAGCTTGGCCATAAATATAATCATGGAACTTCAAACATGCAAACACAATTGCCAAAAGATCCTTCTCAATCTGTGCATACTGCATCTCAGTTTGGGTAATAGTTCTAGATGCATAGGCTACTGGTCTATTGTCTTGAAGAATAACTGCACCAAGACTGAACACTAAAGCAGCACAGGAAAGAATTACTGGTTTGTGGACATCATAGTATCTTAACATAGGTGGACTGGCAATTTTCTGTTTCAGGTTATCAAATGCTCTCTGAAGTTGTTCCAACTATGACCAGATAACATTTTTGCTTGTGAGCTCTCTTAAGGGTACTGATAATTCACTGAAGTCTGGTATAAACTTGCCCAAATAGTTAACCATACCAGGAAAATGCTGCAAGGCTTGGATATTGTCTGGAGCTGGCATCTCAAGAATGGCTGTTTGTTTGGAAGGATCTGGTCGTAAGCTTGAACTGGTAAATAAAGGACCGACATAAGTAACTTCTGGTAGCCTGAATTTACTTTACAGATGATTGAGCTTTAGATTCACTTCAAATGCTCTTTCTAAAACTTTCCTGAGGTTTTTGTCATGCTTTGCTTCATCATTGCCTCCGACTAGTAAATCATCCACTATTATAGTACACGGATAGCCTGAAAAAATTTGCTCCATTGCACTCTGAAAGACTTCACTGGCAGAATTTATTCCAAAAGGCATTCTGAGAAATCTGCATCAACCAAATTGCATACTGAATGTAGTCAGTTGTGAAGATTTGCGATTAAGAATTACTTGCCTAAATGAACTCTTTGCATCTAAGACAGAAAAAACAGTGGCATTTGGCATGAGGGTAGCAACTTCCTTGACTGTACCCATAGGATGGTGGGGTGTCTTTATTGTTTTACGTCTGTTGGGTCAATACATATTCTGATTATATCTGAGCTTATCTTATGAGCAACTACCATGGAAGACACCCGTTCAGTTGATTCTGTAACTGGAGAAATCACACCTTTCTGCATGATTTTATCAGAACTCTTCTTGCTGGTCTGACCACTGGACTGACCTCTGGGTCTAATTTCATGGAGTACACAACTGGAAGTTTACCTAGCTTGTGTTCAAAAATATCAGCATACTCTGAGAAAATAGCATAGGTGAAACTGGAATTAAGACATGTGCTTACATGATGGACTTCTTTTGTAAAGGAAAGCAGTTTCATTTTTAAACTGTCTCTGAGATTTAATAATGACTGTACAGGTTTTTTGACTACATAAAATTGCAAGCGGTAACTGTTCCCAGCTGAATAGCATGAAAGCTCTGCTGAGTCTTCAGTTTGAATCTCTTCACCTCCATAAGCAACAAGCTTTGCACAATTGGCCAAATTAAGTTGTTCACCAGCTCTTACTCTAGCAAATGTTTCTGCTGACATAACATTGTACTTTGAGCTCTGTGGATTTACCATTAATCAGGACAGTAAAAATACTTTATTTTTTGCCAACAAATCTACTGCATTAACCTTGTTTTTTTGAGTGACCTTTTCTTAATAAATGAATGAGGTTTGCTTGATTTACAAAGCTTTTCAAAGTGGTTCAATTTTTTACACTTGTGGCATTGCTGACCAAATGCTAAGCACTTTTTTCTTTTAGACTTGTGATTGGCACCACAATTATGACAGTTAACAATCAGACTTGACTTGGGTTTTGCTAACTCACTCTTGTGTTGCACTGAGTATGTCGGTTTTACTGAGCTAGTCTTAGAACTTGCTAGAAAGGTACGGTCTGTCCCTGGAAATCCCACAAGGGCTGCAGCTGCCTTGTGCTTGGGCCTGTTACTGATAGCCATATGCTGCATGCTGTCTATGTTTACTCTAGAGCCTGCTGAAACCATGCTCTTATCACTTGCAAGCATATTTGTGTGCCTTTCTGTAAGCTCATGTATTTGACAAATCTCTATGGCTCTGCTCAATGTTAAATCATTGTCTTGAAGCAAAATATTTCTCACTGCAGCATTATTAACACCACACACAAGTCTGTCCTTTATCAACTCTTCTTTCAAATCACCAAATCTGCATGTTTTAGCTTTGTTTCTCAAGTTAGTAATATAAGCTGCAAAAGTTTTTCCTGGCTTTTGGTCTCTTGTATAAAATAAGTGCCACTCCAATGTAACATTTGTCTGTGGGTTACACATTTCTATAAATTTACATTTCAAGTGCTTAGGGTCCTCCCTTGATTTGGCTTTTACAGCAATATGGCAGTTTTCCACTTCTGCATATACTGCTGGTGCGTACACAAATGAATGCTGTCTTTCAATAGCTTCTGACCCAGCTAAATTAAGCAGAATAAATGCCTTTATACGTGCATCCTTATCAGAAAAAAACTTCTTTTATGCAAATATCATATTCCTGCTCAAATACTCTCCAGTCCTCTGCAATATTATGATCAAACACAAGTGGACTGGGTCTGCAAAATGCCTCTGCCATGCCAGCATGCAGTAATAAAGACCCTTGGAGTTATGTACGAACACACACACATATGTCAGAAATTTATGCCAGAAACTTGTAATTATCCTGAACAGCACAACAGACTCTTCAAAATAACTGCACTTTGTAAAATAATTTTCTAGCACAAGAACACTTTGAAATCACTGCACTTTGTGAAACCCTTCTTATCAGTGTAAGAAACACTTTGAAATGACTGCACTTTGCAAATGAACTGTACACAGCACAATAAGCTTCTCAAAATGAGTGCATTCTGACTGCACTTTGCAGAATAACTGTACTTTGCACACAGTAAACTCTTCAAAATAATTGTACTGTAGTAAAGCACACACTACAAACACTTTGCACACTTTTAGGTACTTTGAACAACTCTAGTTATAATTTGATAGCTTTAGTCAATGCAAAATAGTGGCTCATATCAAAAAAACATGTTCGTTTACTAAAAAAATGCACTCACTTTACTTTTCCATTTTCATTTTGCCCTTTTATTGAATTTGTTATGCTTATTTGACTTTTATCATGACAATTATACTTTTCTTGTGCTCGCTTTACTTTTAACATGCTCATTATGCAAATCAAAAGTAATTCTAAACACTCTCATAAGTATTTCTAATAAATTTTATCAAATATCATAGTGTTGAACATTTAGTTTAATCAATAAAATGTTTTGTGCTTTTCATTATTTAATCAATAATGTGTTTTTGTGCTTT
Source organism: Protopterus annectens (assembly GCF_019279795.1). Taxonomy (NCBI): domain Eukaryota; kingdom Metazoa; phylum Chordata; order Ceratodontiformes; family Protopteridae; genus Protopterus; species Protopterus annectens. The sequence goes on from NC_056735.1 coordinate 1,404,840,471, forward strand.
GTGTTTTATTTATAATACATTCTGTGCTTTGTGAATGCTTCATATCATTTTCTTTACGAAATAAATAAGTTATACAAGTTTTAATTACCTGAACTTTGTTTCTGACCTTTTTTCAATCATTTGAGCAGGTTGGGAGGAGTCATTCTTTTATATACTACCATTTCTAGCTGTGCATCTCATGGCTTGACTTCTGGCTTCTTTCTGGCTTCTTGTTGCTCAGACATCTCAGTTCCGACACCATGTCTTTTGGACAAGCCACTTCTGACACCATATCTCTCATCCAATCAGGATAAAACAGACAAACAGTTGTGGGTTCAGTTCAGGCAGCTTTATTATATATAAGCACATCAGGATTGAGGCATAGTAACTTAAACTTAAATAAACTTATAAACAGACTGACTACTTCACACATACATGTTAACACTCTGGCTGTTCACTCAAAATGGCACTGCTGCCTGCACGTTTTCTCTATTTATAGGCACATGTCCTCACTTTGAAATGCTTTTTAAAGTTACAATACACACTCTGATTTACAGACTTGGTGGGGGTAGTAATAAATTGTCTGTTTTTATAGAGGAGTCTTAATTTCATGTGAGGTTTTTTCATGTTTTGTTGGATCTGAGGGTCGAAGTTTAGTTTGCTATCTATTATAACCCCTAGGAGTTTAGTTTCTTGAACATTTTCTAAGATGGTTTTTGTCAGTTGCAGGAATGTTAAATTGATCTGAGCCTGGGAGGTATTATTGTAGTGAAAGACTATAATCTGGGTTTAGAAAGAGTTGGGAGTTTGTCATCCATGATGATTTAGTGGATATGAAGGATTGCTGGATTTTGGTACAAAGTTCAGGGAGGGTAGTGCAGTGCAGATTAGGGTTGAGTCATCTGTATATTGGATTAGAGTTGCAGGGGAAGAGGCAATATGAAGATTGTTGGTGAATATATTAGACAGTAGGGATCCTTAGATGGACCCTTGGGGAACTTCTGTGGGGTTTTGTAGAAAGGGAGAGTGCTGGGTGGACCATTTGACTGCTTGCTTACGTCAGTGAAGGTAACTTTGAAACAAGTGGAGTGTGACAGTAGAGCATTCTAGTGTTGATAGTTTATCTAGTTGTAAAGTATGTGAAACTGTGAAACTGTGTTGAAGGCTTTTGCGAGGTCCAGGAAAATGGCAAAGACTAGGTATCCTTTGTCCCTGGCCTCATTAACTGTGTTTGTGAAGGATAATAACTCAGCAATACCTGACAGGACCAAATTATCTTCCTCAAGGAAGATTAAACCTGTCTGGCGGACATCAGCAATAGAAAAACTTTATAATAAAAGGAAAAAAAAAATGCTGTCCAGGACCAAGAAGGGGCAGGTGCTAAGTTGGAAGCAATCTCTCCTTTGAACAAGCAAATAAGGTGACCGGTGAAATCCTCTAAGGCTAACTTTGAGTCCAAATTGGCAACATCCACTAAGGACAATCACAAGTCCTTCTTCACATGTGTCCGCAATCTCAAAGGTAACATCCAAATCTGCTCTGAACTGGTAGTCAATAACACCACATACACAAACGCCATAGATATAGCCAACCTGCTGGCAGGCAGGTTCAGTGAAAACTTCACCCCCCAGTCCCCCCTTCAGTAAACCAGGACATCCCCAGCATCTGCCCCGCTCCCTTCATCACCAGAGAGTAGGTTTAATGCCCTCTCAAAGGCAAAAAATACAGTCTCCATGGGACCTGATAACATCCCTGACTGTATCCTACATGAACTCAGGCATGAGTTTTCAGCTCCCTTAGATACTCTATTCAACCAAAGCTTGAGCACTGGCTTCATCCCAGCTGAATGGAGGACAGCCACTGTCATCCCTCTACACAAAGGTGGAGCGCCCACTGACCCAGGCAGTTATAGGCCCATCAGCCTAACTGGCCTGATCTGCAAAGCCATGGAACACATTATCATGGACCTTATAAACAAGGACATTGGCAACCTTCAAACGCTTGAACCCGTGCAGTTTGATTTTTGTCAAAGGGAGATCATCCCTGTTAAACTTGGTCGACTTCTTCAAAACAGTCACCAAAGCCATGAATGAGGTGAAGACGGTGCACATCAACTACTTTGAGCTAGCCAAAGCCTTTGACACTATTCCCCACTCAAGCATAATAGATAAACTCTCCCAGCTAGGCATCAACCCATATGCTACCAGAGGGGAAGCTAACTGGCTCAGTGATAGAACCCACTCAGTCAAAGTGGGGGAAGCCACCTCTAGTAGTAAACCTGTAACGAGCGGCGTACCCCAAGGATCGGTATTGGGGCCTCTACTGTTTGGGATATACTTTTCTGACGTGCAAGCCAAAACCAGTGGTCTGTGGCTGACCTACTTTGAGCTAGCCAAAGCCTTTGACACTATTCCCCACTCAAGCATAATAGATAAACTCTCCCAGCTAGGCATCAACCCATATGCTACCAGGCCTGAAACCATGCTGAGTTTGAGTGAGTAGATTGTAATAGAGTAGATATTTCATTAGTTCTTGGTGAACACATTTTTCATGAGCATGTCAGGATGCTTATATCACAAAAAATCGTCTCCATTGATATGTTACCATGTGTGGCAGTCACATAATATACAATAACTGCGTGATGATATGATTACATCCACACAGGAGTTATAAACAGCAGTATGTACTGTATCATGTAGATATGTGATTACTGTTCATGCTACAACTGTCTCGTCTGTGTGGTATATGTACATTGACATGCCCTCATCAGCTCTACATTACCATATATCACCTGTCCTCTTCACCTGTGTTCATTCCTACAATTCATGTGTGTGTCCCTTTTCTCTACACACACTTCCCATAAATACATATTCGTAAAGCAGTCTATGTACCCTTGCTAATCACTAGCAAAACGTTTATTCCATATGCCTAAAACAGGTTTGCTCACTACTCTGCACTGACTACACATTCATATAATGTATTAGAACTGAATACATTCCTTTATATTAAACCCTGGTAGTCATAGCTTTCCACAGAATTTCACAGACCTAGTTTGCCAGTAGGTACATAGCTTTACATGTCTGCAGGTGTTTGTGCTGCTTTACACAGTTTTCTGTCCAGCAACACTGTTGCTGGCCATGAAACCACACTTGTATTTGTGTAAACACGAAGCGTGGCATGCATATGCAATTAGTACTGCTGCTCATTGCACTAACGTGTAAATGCATTGTAGGCTTCACACTAATCCCCAGGTTAATTTTAGTTTATTGATGTTACTACATATGTCACCTAGGCTAAACCTACAATTACTTATATCTGATGAGTGCTGTAACCCAGTAAACAAAATTAAATACATAAAATAAGGGAGGTGCATTACACAGTAAGGACTCCAGACTTGCTGGATCTTTCTTGTAGTTTTTACTAAATGGTTTGTGATCTTTTTACCCTTTGATTTGGATTTGAGATCATTTGCATTCATCCTAATGTTTACGGACATTAGGCTTATTTGTAAGTTCTGTGTCTCCAAAGTCTGGCCAAACAATCCACTTATGCTGTACTGATGAGCTCAGAAAAGGGGCAGAACATGGCATATCTACAGCTAGTAGTATTTGGCTTTATTTGTCTGAATGAACCAGTAAAGATGTAAAAAGGTGAAAGTAAAAAGTTATGGACATTCTGAGGCCATATAGTGAAACACTGGTATGTCATTAAGGGATTGTTATGTAGATCCCACGGTCTCTGCTGCAGGAAATTTAAGGTATTATACTGCAAAGACTCCTGATCTGCTAGGTCTTTCTTGTAGTTTTTGCTAAATGGTTTGTGTGACCTTTTTACCCTTTCCTTTTTCGATAGATAGATAGATAGATAGATAGATAGATAGATAGATAGACATATATAGAGAGAAAGTTTACCTATGAGCTGTTAATGATGATTTTTTGCTCACTGTTTATTGAAAAGTAAATGCCAAAGATGTTGAGCTGAAAATCCTTAAAAAACACAAAAAATATCTGCCTCCTGCATCCCTTGACGTGGGGGGAGGCAAGTCCCCACACACCATGAAATTATATCTACCAGTTCCATGGTTGCACCACAATGAAGAAAAGGAGGAAAACCCCCAAAATGTGAATCACCAAAACAATGCATTGTGGTAAAACTCACTGCAACATTAAATTCCCACACTTAGCTCTCTAAAACACCAGTACAGTAATCACCTGTGGCTGTACTGATATACAAATATGGATAGATAGCGAGAGAGAAAGAGATACATATCCATTTTATTATTTTTTTTATGTTTGTGGTTTTAGACTTTTTTTTCCTGTGGAATAGCACTATATGAATCATTTTTAAACAACAGACCTCATGGTGTGGTGCTGTTTGGTGAGTTTAGGTATTTGTTTCACTATTTATAATTGTTTGAGTGGTTGACGTAGGATTTTCGAGAGAGCTTTTTGAGTTTCTAGATTCATTTGGGGTTTCACAGTGGACAAGTGAGGGTGGGATGTATGGAAAAACATTGAATCACCTTTTAAAAAAGCTGTCCCCACTAAAAGAGTGTCCAGTATTGTTCATCATTGACTATAAAACAAACAAACAAAAAACAAATAGCATTTCTTTGGCAGGAGGCCAATCTACTCTGCACCCCCACCCTCACTTATCTAAATATGCTAACTCAGAGATTGATTGCAGAACTTGGGTAAAAAGAGGAACTTGTGGCTGTTAGTGTAGTACACACCTATAAATCTGTGAACCCCACTCAAGCACAACCTGCAAATATGAATGGGAAATAGAAAATTGGGACATTCACAAAAGGGACTTTTTAATGATTGCAGGTATGTGTGGGGCATCACACAATCTGAAAGTGAAAATGTTTGTGTTTTTCTGAGAATGCATGTATTTCTAAAGAGTTAAATATAATTAATCTCTCTGATTTGTACATTAATGGGGATATGCACAATTTGTTGATGAAGGGAATGAAATTTGTTCCCACTTATTTTTCTAGTTTGTCCGACTTGATTTTGGAAGGGGGACGTTTTTGTTGGAAGTTGCATTTAAAAGTGTTTTTTTGCAGGAACTCACAGGATATTAACTGCACACAACATTAAATGATGAATCTTTCTTAAATTTGTCAATTTATGAGAATGAGCTAGTTGATATTTATGCTGATGTAATTGAAGAACATGATGAAAATGGTGAAGTTAGTGCAAATATTGTTGCTGGATATGGGAAACTGAATGTGCCGCATGTACCATTCACTAGTTCTTTTAGTCCCCGCTAGGGTTTCTGCAGCCATAAACATATCCGAGAAGGTGTTGTGCAAACAAAGTGAGCAAGAATAGGAGAAATTTTGTTGCAGTAGAAGGGCATATAATTTAAATAAAAATGAGTGGAAAGCCCTGCAACAGTTACGTGACTTAAATAACAAATATGTTTATGTTCAGGCTGATAAAGAGGGTAATTGGGTTATTATGTCAAGATGTGGTTATAATCAAATGACTGAGGTTCTATTGCAGGATAGTAATGTTTATCAGAAGTTGAGACAAAACCTCATCAAGGAGTATAACAATGCTTTGCTGGAGTTGTTGGAGAGGGGAGAAATATTGGGATTTTTCACTCCCCATAATGTAAAAAAAATCTTATTATCAAACATGCTAAAAATGCTAGTTTTTTTGTGATACCTAAAGTCCATAAAGATTTGAGGACCTCTCTCCCCCCCACCCACCCAGGCAGGCCTATAGTGTCTGGAGTAGGTGTCTACTTACAGAATGTGGGTATATTTTTGGATGCCCATTTGAAAAAGTTTTTGGTAAAGTTTCCTTCACATATTGGCAACAGTAAGGAGTTTTCGGACCGAGTGGGGGGTATGCAGTGGCAAAGGGATTTTTATTGGGCCAGCGTGGATGTGAAATTATTATACACAAACTTCGATAAAAGGTTGGGGAGGGAAGCAATAGGAAGGATGATGGGCGAAGGCCCATGATCCAGTTTTTTGTTACAATTATTGGAATTTGCACTTACCCATAATTATTTTGTATTTGAGAAATCTTATTGTTTGCAAAAGGAAGGTACAGCTTTGGGGACATCATTTTCCCCCTCTTATGCGATCATTTTCATGGGCTTCTTTGAGAACCTATACATGTACAACAGTAGTTTTTATTCCCAGCATGTAGTTATTTTTAGACATTACATAGAAGATTTAATTTTTATTTGTAAGGGTGATGTAAATTAATTTGAGAGATTTATGGAGGAATTACATCAGAATGCATGTGGATTACAATTTACATATAAGATTCACAGGGAAGTTATACAGTTCCTAGATATTGAGTATTTTGTGGGAGCAGATAATAAGGTCTCTTTTAGGCCTTATTTCAAAGAAACAGCAGTGAATAATTTCCTTTGTGCAGATAGCATGCATCATCCACATTTGATAGATTCATTACCATATGGGGAATACAAGTATATTTTTAAGGGTCTATATCAAATGTTCAAAGTTTTATAACTTCGAACATTAAAATATCAAATTTAAATGTTTGAAGTTATAAAATTTGAACATTTGTAAAAAAAACTAACCACAAAACTAATGGCTGTAGGCAGGGGGGCAGGCCCCCCCCTGCACCCCCCACAACCCCCCGCTCTTTAAATATACCAACTCCGAGACCGCACTACAGTGCAGTAAGGGAAATCTTCCTTTTACCGCATTATAGTGTGGTCTCTGAGTTGGTATATTTAAAGAGCGGGGGGTGTGGAGGGTGCAGCCTCTTATGTAGGGGTGTAGGCGGGGCTTACCCCCCCTGGCTACACTAGTCAGGTAAGTTCAGTTTGTTTTTTTTTTTTTTTTGTATATTCGATGTTTGAAACTTCGAACATTTAGATTCAATTATTTAACGTTCGAAGTTTTCAAACTTCGAACATATAATATAGACCCTATTTTTAATAATACATTAGATGAAACTCAGAGGGTGAGTTTATTAAAGTTACAAACAAGTTGGCAAATAGTGGGTATTCTTTGGAAAGTTAAAAAAAGCAGAGATGAAAGCAAGGGGCATTTGCAATGTGGATGGTGTTCATCACAAGAGACAGGAAGTTAGTGGAAATTTTAAGAGGGATAAAAATGTTGAGGTACAAGATGAAAGCTTGTTTTTGTTAACAGGTTCCCCTTTCACAAAAAGTTTGAGGGAGTTGATGTTTAGATTTTGGCCAATTTTGGCAAGATGAAAATGTGGGTGAAATTGTTCCTGGAAAAATAATTTTCTGTCACAGCAGTTTTCTTAATTTGAAGGAATTATTTAATTTAAGGGGCAGTTATAAGGGTAGTGGACAAATGGGAACTTTCCCTTGTGGGAGATGCAAGGTGTGTGACAGGGTCAGAAATCTGGTCAGTAGTAAGGTTAATGGTAAGAAATACAAGGCCATGGATTTTTTTAATTGTAACACTTGTGGAGTAATATACATTATAGGATGTGGCTGTGAACCTATTAAATGATATATTGGGCAGACCAAAAGTGTGGTGAAGAAGCGAATAATGGAGCACCTGGAAGACATTAGAAATGGTAGGTTAGACAGCCCAGTTGCCCAACATTTTCAGTCTTTACATACTGCTTTAACAAATACATTCTTTTTCAGTGTTCTGGCCAAACCATATTCCATGCAGGGCGTAGATGTTGTGCAAATGTTATTGAAAATGGAGACTAAATATATTATAAATTATAAAACACTTTGGACCAATGGTTTGAATTTAGAGTTGGATTTAAATGTGTAAGATACAAGATTGTGTGATTTCTCTTGCTGTGCTCATATCACATTGCATTCAAATTATATGTGAAAAAAGAAAAAACTATTTATTAATACATTGAATACAATTTTTAAAGTGTATATGTATTTTAAAGTGCTAGTGGGGAAGAATATATTTTTCTTCTTTTTTGACATATTTAAAATGCGTTATAATGCACAAAAAATTAATTGCACTTTATGGTAGGGCAAATGCATGTTGATGAATTGTGTGTAATTGAATTATTGGAAAATCAAGGTCATTATAAAATAAAGCTATCTGAAGTATGTGATTGTTCCCTGGAAGGCAAACAGCTGCGGTACTAGGAAGCATCAGTAAAATCTGGATAGCTGTGGACTGGGGCCCTGTTGTATGTTTTTTTCTACTATTTGAACTTCATGTGCCTTTGGCCAGTTTGTGTTTTGTTTCAATTAGAAAATTTTCCTCCAGGACTGCCCTCATACTACTAATGGACAAAAACAGTTCCTAAATGCTTTATTGCATGCATGGGTTCCCCTCAAATAATCTGTGGTATGATCTCAGTTATTTTCATTGGAGTCATATATATTTTTGACCATAGGATAGGTAAGGCCAGTCTGTAACTAAATGCAATAGGTTAATTCAATCACAAAAATGGAAATTGGCTAGCCTTAAAATGGTCCATAAGGGCAGCTAGTATAGTACTTGCCTATGAACCTATGTATCGGTGAAGGAATTATGGATTGAGGTAGACAGCCATCTTAAATGGGATACCAATGTAACATTAGTTATTAGGAGACATTATGCTATACTGAGATATCTGTTGAAGTGTACAACTAATAGGGATATAAAGGTGCTATTATCTCTATATAAATCTATTGTAAGAATATATGCTGAATACTGTACAGCAGCTTGTATTTATGGCACTCTACAGGTTAAGAAATTTGAAAGGATTCAGACATCATTCACAATAAATCTGCTTAAGTTAAGGCATCTAAGATAAAAGGATAGGCTCAAAATGTTTTTGCCATCATTCAGGTATAGATTAGTTAGGGATGGTCTAACGCCTTTATATAAAAGTTATAAAAATGACACATTGACTTCAGTGTTTAATGTTGAATTTCTAGAACACTCAACAACTACAAATAATAATAATAATAATAATAATAGTGCTCTGTTAACTCTGCATGGGTTTAGCTCAGTCTTAAAAATTAATTTGTCCACATGAGGGTGTACAAAATGTGACATATGTTACCACTTAATATTAGAAAGATGAAAAAATTCATCACTTTAAGAAACAAATGGATTGATGGTTTGGAAAAATGGTCTTTGACCATAACCTGATTGGCTACCATCTCCATCAAGTCCCAAATAAGGGTACTAGTTTTTTATTAATTTATTTATTTTGTATGTGTTTACTGACCATTTCAGGCATGTCTCAAACTCAAAGAGCAGAAAATACATCACGGTCTTTCTAATCAAAATTATATACAGAATGAGTAAATCGCAACATTTAGAACATAATGGAAAGATTTAATGCATATAGAGTAAGAGTGAAAGATCCAATAATAGTGCATTGAGAAAAAACATATATACAAAATGCAAGCTAAATTAGTTGTGTTATTAATGATATAGGATGGTAAGTTACCTAATCATTGTCATGGTAGCAGCTGCAGTTATATTTAGTACAGAAAAGCTCTTTAAGTGCATATTTGAAAGTTTTAATGGTTTCTAGATTTTTGATGTCAGTAGATAGAGAGTTCCATGTAGCAGATCCTAGTTTAGAGAAGGCTGTCTCGCCCGCAGCACTTTTAAATGGAAGTGTACTAGTGAGAAATTGTTGTCCTGTGTACTTCTGAATACATAAGGGTTGTCTTGAAAAGGTAGTTTGACTTTTAAAGGGGGCAGTGGCCATGTTTTAGAACCTTGTAAATTAGAGTACTTAGAAGAAAAGTGGCCATATGAGGCATTGAGAGCCAATCTGATTTTTGTTAGCAAGTTGCAATAGTGCATCTGGGGGTCCATTAATAGAATGAATCTGAAGAGTTTCTTCTCAGCAGTTTGTATTCTGTGAGTATTGTGGGAGAATGCATAATGAGAAAAGTAAGGCCATATTCCAGTTTGGGTATTAACATATTTTTAACAATGGCCTTGTTAGCAGTGGATGAAAAGAGGTGACTGATCTTGTAAACTGTCTTTCAGCTTTTCCCGGTTAGGGGTTGTCTTAGCGGAACTCCAGTCCGCTAATGATTGGCAGTGAATTTTTATGGTGTTGAGTTGCCAGCCCGGTGCCCAACCTTCAAGGAAGGCACACCCACACATGCGCACACCTGCCTGCATGTCTTTAAATTCATTCGACTGTGGGGAGGACATGCAGACTCCACACAGAAGGCGCGTCAGCCAAGAATTGAACCGGAGAACCTCTTGCTATGAGGCAACAATGCTAACCGCTGCGCCACCGTGGCCTCAGGTGACTGATCTTGTAACACAGTTTTAATTGAGCCAGGATTTTATTAGATTGCAAAATCTGAGTGTGTGTGAAAAAAGGAAAGGATAGGGTAAAGTATTAACTCTAGGTACCTCTGTTCAGAAACATTAGGTAATATGTTCCCATTAAGATCTGTTAAAAGAATAGGAGGGAACAATTCTGATGAAGTTCTATCATGTTCTGTATCTGAGAAATGATGTAAAAGGGAAAATGTCTTACTTCTGTAATTGTAATTGATAATTCTTACATTGTATGTGCTTTGTTATATGTGGAGAATTTCTCCCCGAGCCTCTGCTGAAAAAGGACTTGTGTCCAGTCAGACTTCCCGGTAACCAAATGTAAAATAAATAAAATAAAATAAATAAAATAAATAAATAATAAAGAACAATAGTGCTAATTTCTGTTTTACTGCTGCCATCTGCTTCTATTTTTATTTTCAGTGTTTTTTTTGTGTTTTGGTTTTTGAAGTTGCCTTTGCTGACATTCACCTTCCTTTTTGATGTAACTGAGTGAAACTGTCACATAACTTAGTTTGCAGATCAGAGAGTAGCTAGTACTGGATTGCAGAAGCTGTATATTATTGGCATACATTATTAATGTAAGATTTGGTAATTGTATGGAGAGATTCTTAACGAGAGAGAAGAGGACCTAGCACAGACCCTTGTGGTACACTTGTATTATGTTTACCAGCAACAGGAGATGATACGTGGCTATGGACTTGGGAGGTTCTCTCTTTTGGAGTTCTTCAAAACCAGCAAACAGTGTTATCTTAAAACTGAGCCTTTTTGAATTTGCTGAGAAGAAGTGTATGGTTGATGGCTTTAAAAGCAGCTTTCTGTACTGCAGGTCTCTTTGTTGACATGAGTACTTCATTCAGGTCGCAATAAATGGTATCAGGGCAGTAAAGGTACTGAAAGTCATACTGTGCATCACATAACAGTCCATAGTTGTTAACATACTTAAGTACTTGCTTGTGTAAAAGTTTTTCAGATATGTTGATAACAGGGCACAGGGTAGAAATAGGCCTATAATCCTTCAACCTATTAGGAGAAGTAACTCTAGGTAGAGGGATTATGACTGCATGCTTGAATGCTGGTGGGACATTGCTCAAGATGAGAGAGAGGTTAAGCATATGAGTGAGAGGTTTAGTGATTTTTTTTAGCCACAAGCCTTAGGAAGGAGGGATGAATTTTGCTGGATTTAGATTCTGAATTGCTGAGTTTGAGAAGTAGGGTCTGTTTTTGCTGAAATTTCAGAGAAGTGAAAGGTTGCTGCATAAGAGGCTATAGGGCATAGATCAGGGGATGAAGGTTCTTATTTTTCATTGGTGGGGCAGTAAATTGTTGGAAAGGTTTTAGTTATGTTGGTTATAATGGACTGTAAAATGTGAGCATAATCATTAGCAAAGGGGAAGTGATTCAATGTTATTGGTTCACGTTTGGTAGACGATGAGATATTTAATGTCCCTGCTAAGTGTTTTATTTCTTTACAAAATAGATTTTGTCTAGACCTGTTTGCTTCCTGTTTTTGTTTAAGATACAGGGCTTTTGTAAAATTTGTTGCAATTTTTATTAATTTCTTATACTCAGAATATTTTCTCCTTCTATGTTCAGACCTACTCCTCTCATTCTCTCCCCTCTCTTCTCTTTGTCTTCTCTGTTGTCTCTTCACTTTTGACCATTCTACTGCCTCTTCCTCTCTTCTAACTTTTTTGTTACTCCCATTTTTCTTCTTGTCTCTTGTACTCTAATATCTTTCTTTTTTTTTTAGATGCTATTACTTTGGTGCACCCTTTATTCCATTAATTAATATGCTCTGTAACTGACATTATATTTTTTATCTTCTATAGTTTCGTGTGCCTTGTCTTCTTTGTTAGATTTTATTAATAATTAGCTTTTTTACTAACATGTCTTATTGTTGTATTTTCTGTGGAGCTTTTCTCCCCGGGCCTCTACTGAAAATGGAAATATATCCAGCTAGACTAGCCCGGTCAACAAATGTAAAATAAAATAAATAAAAATTTTGGTGTCACAACATATTGTCAGGGTTTCTTTTCTGGTGCTTTCAGGCTGAATCTCTGACTGTACTTTTGTTTTTCATATCCACTGAAAAACACGAGCAATTATTTTATCTAAACCTTCTTTTTTAATGTTCTGATGTAATGGTTGCTTGGTCACTCAGAGTATTGGAAGCATGGCTGAGTTATGTTGGTCCTGGGATTGACTGAATATCTCATGAACCTATAATTTCAGTAGGAGGTGGTGGAGTTTTGAGAGAAGATCCTTAATTTTTGGGATGGGGATTGGTGATCATTGCAGGAGTATGGACTGCAATAAAATTGTTTGCTAGTAACATAAGTGAGTTTATTTCCTGGTGTCAATCAGTAGACTCTGTATTCTTATTTGCCAGTAGTGGGCCCGAGTAGGGTTGTAGGGTTCCTATCATGGCTGAGCAAGAGGCAAAACATCTGTAATGAACAGACTGTTAAAGTGACAGGCAAAATAATAATAAGTTAGTGAAAGTGTTGAGAGCTTACAAATTGGCATTGTGAGTCTGCAAGATGGTTGGAGTTACAACTGAAAAGACTGAGATAGAGAATGGATGGAGAATGTGGCACAAGTGTTTAAATGATACAGCAGGATACTCTGTCTGTTTCGTTTCATTTAACACATATATGCATGACTTTCTTTCTGATTTTAGGAACATTATGGATATAATTTTGTTTTTTATTTGGGTATTAGGGAAGCATTTTTATTTATTTTAAATATTTAAATGCAATATTTGTTTTTTTTTTTTGTTTGAAGTGTTATAATGGCTTTAGGGAAGTAATTATGACTGTAATATATATTGTAGAGTTAATTTTTCTTTGTGGGTCATATCAGTTATGTTTTCGCTATAACTTTGTATTTGTAATTAAATTTATTTGCTTAGTGCTTAGTGTGACTTGTCATTTGATTTAGGATTAGGGAAAGCATTTTTGGCTAAGACGCAGTGATTGTATTTACTGTAGTCCTTAGAATACAGGGCTAGATTTTCTCACTATTAGCTAAGCCCCAGGAAATAATGATAGAGTTAGACAGTGATAATAAATACTTGATGACTTACATAGAGATAATACATGCTTGATATACAGATAGAGTGATGAAAAAATATATGGCACTGTAGCTAACATATGTGTTTTTGTTGCACATTAATACTGGGGCTAGCCAGATTAATAGAAGCAGTAATCATAGATTACCAGATTAATAGAAGCAGTAATCATAGGTTACCAGATTAATAGAAGCAGTAATCATAGGTTACCAGATTAACAGAAGCAGTAATCATAGATTACCAGATTAATAGAAGCAGTAATCATAGATTACCAGATTAATAGAAGCAGTAATCATAGATTACCAGATTAATAGAAGCAGTAATCATAGGTTACCAGATTAACAGAAGCAGTAATCATAGATTACCAGATTAATAGAAGCAGTAATCATAGATTACCAGATTAATAGAAGCAGTAATCATAGATTACCAGATTAATAGAAGCAGTAATCATAGATTACCAGATTAATAGAAGCAGTAATCACAGGTTACCAGTAGTACAGTGGAAGTTTGTTTTCATTTGTTACTGTGGTAGACCAACAGCTGCTGTCAGTTTATGATCACCCCAGTCTAGGTTTGTACTTGCTTTTTATACTTTTGCTGTTTTACTGCAGCATTGCAGTATATTTCAGCTTCTCTTGCAAAGTACCACATATTTTAAGACTTTGTTTATTTTGTTGTTATTATTATTATTATTATTATGTAATTTTTATCAGACAATATAACAGTTTGCATAAAATGTAATTAAGTTTTGAAATCGAGTTGGGGTATTTGTTTACATGCAGCTAGGTAAATCACCACTGGCTCTTTATTTTAGCTATTATCTCTTGTTAAGCAGATATACAAGTGATTTTTTTCTTCCTTTTATGTATGTGATTATGAAAGAAAGCCTAGAGCTTAAGTGCATGCTTGTTATTTTGTAGTTTATGTTTGTTATGGCTGCAGCCTGTCAAATTCAGAATTAGGACACCAGAGCGTGTGTATATATACACACACACACACACACACACACACACACACACACACACACACACACACACACACACATGCATACATGCACACACACACGCACACACAGACAGACTCACATAGAGAGAGAGAGAGAAAGAGAGAGATTTTTATAAAACACCAACACACTTGTGTGTGTGTGTGTGTGTGTGTGTGTGTGTGTGTGTGTGTGTGTGTGTGTGTGTTTAAAATTATGTTGTAGTGAAATAATTAAACAGTAAAAAATAAATAAATTAAATAATAATCATAGGAATCCTGAGTGACATAATGAATGTGACAATGGAATTGCTTGTAAGTGTGTTCTTTCAGGACTTTATATTTGGATAGCCACATTTTAAACAACCATGTTGCCTGTCAGTATACAAATTAAGTGATTAAGAGTGTGTGCTCATACTACAATAAAAAATACTAATAATGACAATTGGCAGGATACCTTGTGATGAATGAGTTTTTGACTATTGTGGCATTCATAGTATGTTTCATGAAGTATGGCATTAGTGATTACAGGCACAGGAAGGTGATGCTGTCTTCACAGCTTAAGCATGTTAAGCATTATACTTTGTTGCTAACATAACATAACATAACAATGACATAAATGCTAATCTTTTAGGAATCCACATAGAAAAATAATCTTATCTCAACTCATTGGAAGGAGAAACATTTAAAACTTTCAGTACATATATGGACTAACAATGCATTATCTAATTAAATGTGAATGATTTTTCTTGTTATTTATACCACAGCTACTGACATTTCAGAACCGTTTAGTAGATTCAAATGTATCTATATAATAAATGAATAAATTCTAATCCTTAACTTAACGTGTTTACTGATCAGTATTTACCCATTTCAGGTAATAAGAAAACATGATGTATTTCATGATTATACTTGACTGTAAGTATATATTTGAATAACTTAAGGAGACAACCTACAATATTTTGTGTTTTGCATTTCTGAGAACAGTACCGTCATGTTCTAGTAAGCCATGTTTGTTAGGATCATGGAAACAAAAGTAATGATATGGTAATATTATGTTCCTTAAACACTTAATTAGCAGTATCTAACTTTAGATCAAGCGCTACCACAATTTTCTGCTTTCATGTTTCTCAAATGCTACTGCAATACCATCTGTTCTTGGCTTTCTTAATTGTTTGGTGTCAGACTGCAGCAGTGTTCTTCTGCTTGACTGCCACATACTTTGCACAAATCAGGTTCACTTTCAGGTAACCATTTTTATGTAATGCAAATATCTTTGAAACTTCCCAGTGAGCTATCACACTTCTTTCACAGGTACTGCTTTTAATATACATTAAATGGCTTCTTAATAACAGTAAAGTGTATCTTTGAAAAGAAAATACTAATTTTTAAATCCATTTCAGGGCAGTCCATTAATATTGTTTTATCAAGTTCCGCTGCCAGTAAGGTTGCCACTTGTTAGCAATTTTCTTGACAGTCCCAAATTCGTATCAGTCATTACATCTAGTTTTGGTGAGAGCTTTGTGTATTTCAAGTCATTCTGAGTTCCTGCTAACTTCTGGAGTACATTTTCTAAAACTGTATGCTGTTTTACACAGATTTCTTAGACACATTTAAGTATATTTTCAGAAGACTAAGGTTGGTGGGGTCTCTATCTTCATTAAGGACAGGCACACCTCCAGACTGCTTTGCCAGCATGACGCACTGGAACTACTCCAGGTGCAACTGACAGTTGGCAAGACACCCATCCAAGTTATAGACAGCTATAGACCCCCCTGCATGACTCAGGGCACTCACTCCTCTTACCTGGATCTACTTGACTCCATCAAGATACCCCCTAACACCCTGATCCTTGATGACTTCAACTGCCCCACCATAGATTGGGTGAACTATTCCTGCACTAATGCACTCACTCAATGATTCCTTGACTTCATCAGTTCTAATGCACTAGACCAACACCACAAGGGGAGACAACATTCTGGACTTGGTTCTCACCAACATGGGTGACTGCTGCCCCACTCCCATAGTATGTTCTTCCCTGGTGAGATCAGATCATCGGACTGTCTCATTCAAAGTTTCTGTCTCACCCAACCATGCCACAAACTGTAATCAAGCTAAAGAAGCTTCTCAAAAGCTAACTACAATCGCCTAAGGAAGGGTATCTGTAGCTTCACACCACTGCCCCCCCAGGGGATGCAGACAACTATACTGAACAGTATGCCAGTGCAGTATACAAGCACCTGTACAATTGCATGGACTCAGCCATACCCAATAGAACTAAAACCTGGTCCTCAAGGAAACACAATTGGTGGACATTTTCTATCAACAGGCTTGACAGCAAAAGGAAGAAACTGTTGTCCAAGGGTAAAAAGGAAGATATTCCAAATTGGAAAACTCCCTCCTAAGTCTCAACAAGCAAATTAGATCACTAGTGAAAGCCTCCAAAGCCAATTATGAATTGAAACTAGCCTCCAAAACAAAGGGAAACCACAAAGCCTTCTTCAGTTATGTCCGGAACCTCCATGGCAAAGCCCAGGTAGTACTTAACAGTATCACTTACTCCAGTCCTGTTGACTTAGCCAACCTGCTAGCAGATAGGTTCAGCACAAACTTCTTCCCCCATCCACCCAAAGGCCATTTTAACATCCCCGATAGTTGTCCCGCACCTCACATCTCCATAGATCAAGTGTTAAAGGCCCTATCCAAGGCAAAGAACATAGCTTCCTTGGGACCTGATGGTATCACAGGCTATATTCTGCACCATTTCTAGCAAGAACTGGCTTCGCCATTGAGCACCCTGTTCAACCACAGCCTACATACAGGCTTCATTCCAGCAGCGTGGAGAACTGCCATTGTCATCTCCTTGCACAAAGGTGGTGCTACTACTGACCCTAGAAACTATCACCCCATTAGCTTGACAAGTCTGATCTGTAAAGCCATGGAGCGTATTATTATGGATCTCATAAACAAGGACATAGGTTATCTACAAGCATTTGACCCCACCCAGTTCTGATTCGTCAAGGGCAGATCTTGCCTGTTGAACCTGGTTGACTTCTTTGAGACTGTCACCAAGGACCTGGATGAGGGAAAGACAGTACATACAGCTTACCTTGACTTGGCCAAGGCCTTTGACACAATCCCCCACTCGGGCATCATCAAAAAGCTAACACAACTTGGCATAAATCCCTATCTCATCAGTTGGGTGGCCATCTGGCTCACTGACAGGGCCCTCAAACTCAAAATAGGTGCCTCCACCTCTGGTAACAGACCTGTCACTAGTGGAGTTCCCCAGGGATCTATCCTGGGACCCTTACTGTTTGGCATCTACTTCTCAGAGGTCCAGGCAAAGACAAAAGGCCTGTGACTGACCAGGTTTGTGGACGACTGTAAGTTGGATGCTGTCATTGACTCCCCAAATGATGTTAGCATACTGCAAGAGGGTCTCACAGCAATTAATTACTGGTGCAAAATCATGGCTTCAAGCTAAACACAACAAAAATGTGTCATCATACCATTTGGAAAAAACACAGCCCCTACTGATTACCACATCAACGGCAACCCCCTAAGCACAAAACATGTGGTGAGAGGCCTGGGCACTCAGGTTGATAACCTCACATTCAACCATCATGTAGTGGCAGTGGTCAGAAAAACCTTTTACTGGTTTATCTCATAAGTAAAGGGATTGCATCCAGAGAAAAA
>NC_056735.1:1404860951-1405098451 GCF_019279795.1 Protopterus annectens
TGATTCTGGGTTGAGCCAGAAAAAACAGAAAAACAAGGTCCATGTGGGTCAGTATTGTACTCAGGTTAACAAATACAACCTAATCACTGTAACAGAAAGTTAATACAAACTCAGTATCAGCCTATATCAATATGTCTTTCTCAATGCATATTTTGTACATATGTCTTAAAGGGAATATCTGTTTCGTGAAAACAAAAATTTCATCCACTGAATTATTCATCTGCACTGAATTCTTCTGTAGAGAGCTTTATATTTTCAGTAATGAACTAGGGTCTCACGTTTAATGAACTTCACATATTTTGTAATCCTTCTCACAACATCTCTTTTCTGTTAGATTTTATTTATTTTATTTGTCATTTGTTAGTCAAGGTAGAGAACTGATCCTGATGGACTGTTATCAGGATCAGCCTGGAAATAGCGAGTACAAAGTAATAGTAAGGCCAATAAATAGTTTGCAGTACAGATAAAGAGTACAGCTATAGTGTTAACCATGTAAAACATTGAAATAATATCACAGAAATCTGTCTAACATAGTGTTTTCTGTGATTGTCAACCAAAGCCTCAAACTGAAAGTAACTCTTCTTTGAGGGGCTAATGTCCCCCATTCCATGCAAGGATTGCACACTTAACACTCCTCCTAACATAAAATTTATTATTCATTTATTTATTTGCAATTTGTTAACCGGGGAAGTCCACTGGGCCATATTGAGCCCATTTTCAGTGGAGGCCCATGGAGAAAAGCTGCACAGTAATATAGAAGTTGCACAGTACAAAGACAGCAGAATCTTAAAGTAGAGTTATGCAATTACAATACTGGGTGCTTAAAACATTGTAACGTATATAAATTGAAAAGCACATGGAAAGTAATATCATGCCTTGGCAATTAACAGATCAAGTTTTAGAAATTAACCATTAATAAACATACTAATATGTTAACAAATAATCATATCATAGGTCATTCTACCAGGGAGGGGAGAGAAAAAAAAGTTTTCGCACTGGCCATTTTGTCTTAGCTATTACCATAATTAGCCTTCTAGGGTGGTACTGATCATATGACTCCCTGTCTTTGCTCATCAGAGTTCTAACATTTGTACCAGTTTTCATTCTGGATAGAAATTCATGGATGCATTATGAGATTTGGAATCTTCATGTTCTTCCAAGCTTCCAGCCTTGGTTGATACTTTAGAAGTCACTGTATCTTATAGTAGACTGAGTTTTCATCCATCCATCCAGCCTAAACCTCATGTTCTAGTAAAGGTTCTACTGGTACCAAGTGGAATAATATAGCTGTATCTCCAGCAGCAATCTCCAGCTCATTCTGTAGGATCCCTGGATGTTCTCACCACAGGTAAGCTTACAGATATAACCTTTCCAACTTGTTGTGAGGCTGCCATTTGTCCTCCTTTTAGTGGCCATCACTGGTGCACCTCCTCCCGGAATTATGTAGGGGTGTCCTCACTGTGTACCCAAACCACCTCACATGAAGGAGCAGCAGCAATTCTCATCTGAGATCCTCCCAGAATGCCAAGCTGCTTACTCTGTCATGGAGCTTTAGCCCACTTACCAGTACGGGAAACTCATTTTTTTGCCTTGTATTTGTGATATCATCCTTTCACAGAGGATACGAATATGGATAAACTGGTGAATGGAGAGCTTCATTTGATGAAGCTGACTTCTTACTTCACTTCCACAGTCTGGTATGCAGGCATTACTGTTAGCAGTGCAGTAACCCATCCACTGGTCAGCCTCCTGGTTTTCACCACACTCACTAGTGAAAAAGACCTCAGGATACTTACAGTTATCCAGCTGAGGTGACAGCAGAGCTCAAGCCACCAGTCTTTTCCAAGTGCATACCTTGACCTCTGATTTGCAGGTGCTTGTTTTCATTGCATGTTCTTTGAACTTACAGTGAATTCCCCCAATCCATACTGGAGATCACAGTTACTTGAAGCTTAGAGGATGACATCATCTGCAGACAACAAGGATGCAGTCCTCTCTCCTCAACTAGATACTTCCAAAACCTTGGCCGTACCTCAGTATCATGAAAAAGAGGGGAAAGAAGAGTAGTATTGTTATTATTAAGTGCCCCTTTGAATGTTTGAATGCATAGGTTCATAGGCAGGTACTAGGCTATCTGCCCAAAGGCATTTATAAGCCTAGCCAGAATGTGTTGGCTTTCGCCGCCCCCTTAGATTAGTTCCCTGTGCCTCTTTCCAGCAGAGCCACTGAAGTGATCCCCGAGGTAAACTTTCTGTTTCCCATCCACTCGTCAAGATTTCTTTTGAAGAGTGTTAGTGAGGAGCTCTGCCTAATGTAGGTTGGGATCTTGTTCCAAAGCATGGGAAGTCTGTGGGACAGGAATCTATCCCTCCAGCACGTCCTATTTATTGTTGTGGTGAGGTTTAGATCCCTAGAGCATGTGGCTTGCGGGGATAAGGTTTTCTTTAGGTGGAGCATGTCCATCAATTCTGGGTTGGACATGGCCTTGTATGTCAGGCAGAGATCACCTCTGAGTAGGCGGTATGCAACCGAGTACAGCTGTAATTTTTTCAGTCAAGCTGCATAGGGCATCTGTTTGAGGCTAGTGATCCTCTTGGTGAGGTACTTCTGTTGTCTTTCCATCTGTTGCAGGTGTCTTGTAAGGTACATCCCAAATGGGGCATTGTGATGGGTCTGATGAGTGATGAGTAGAGGGGCACAATGACCTCTTTTGATCTGGATGCGAACCCTTTTGTGATTAGGTGGGCCACGTAGAAGGATTTTCTAACCACTTTGGAAATGTTATTATCAAAGGTGAGATTACTATCTACTTGGGTCCCCAGATCTCTTATTACGTCTTCCGTATTTAGGGGACTACCACCTGTGTGGTAGTTTGTGGGTACTTTGTTTTTTCCAAAGGGGATGACTATGCACTTTTTGGCATTTAGCTTGAGGCCATGATTTTGACACCAGGTATCCGTCTCAGTGAGACCCTTTTGGAGGAAGTCTGTGTCAGCCGGATAGTCAGTTATAGCCCCTAGTTTGCAGTCGTCCACGAACTTGGTCAGCCATAGTCTTCCTATGCTTGCCTGTACCTCTGAGAAGTATATGCCAAACAGGAGGGGTCCTAGGACTGAGCCCTGGGGAGCTCCACTTGTAACCGATTTAGAGTCAGACCAAGCTCCTGCAACTCTCACCATGTGGGTTCTGTCCGTGAGCCAGTTGGCAACCCATCTTGTGACATAGGGGTTTATGTTCAGGCTGGTGAGCTTGTCTATAATACCAGAATGGGGAATAGTGTCGAAGGCCTTTGCGTGGTCTTGGTAGGTTGTGTGTACCACCTTTCCCTCATCTATAGCCTTGGTAACTGTCTCAAAGAAGTCCACCAGGTTTAGGAGGCATGATCTGCCCTTAACAAAGCCAAACTGGGTAGGGTCCAGTGTTTGGAGGTTTACAATGTCTCTGTTAATGAGTTCCATGATGATGCGCTCCATAGCCTTGCAGACCAAGCTAGTCATGCTTATAGGGCAATAGTTCCCAGGGTCTGTTGTGGCTCCACCTTTGTGGAGCAGAATAACCATTGCTGTGCGCCACTCTATGGGTATGTAGCCTGTGGAGAGGCTGAGTTTGAACAGTGTGTTTAGGTGAGGGGTTAGTTTGTCTTTGAGCTCGTGTAGGATGCAGCCTTGGACACCGTCCAGTCGCATTGATGCTGTCTTTTTGGCTTGGAGAGGGCTGTTTTAACCTGTCTGTGATTTCAGGGACTCTACATTCTTCTGGTATGGTTATGGGCCCTTTTGGGTGTGAGAGGTGGGTGAAGTTTGCGCTGAACCTGTTTGCCAGGATGTTGGCGATATCGGTCAGTTCAGTGTATTTTGTGCCATTCTGCACTAACTCTGAGCAGATCTGAGCATTGCCACTTAGATTCTTGACATAGCTAAAGAATGCCTTGTGGTTATCTTTGGAGTCCTTGGCAATTTTTCTTTCAAAGCTCGCCTTGGATGATTTTATGAGGGATAGTAGTTTCTTGCTGATACTGATCAGGGATGTCTTCCCTTCTTGGGATTTTATTATTTTCTGTACTAGTTTCCTCCTTCTATTGTATAGCTTGTTTATGGCAGGAGTCCACCAGACTGGTTTCCTTTTCTTGGAGGAGTGAGTCTTGGTTTTGCTTGGGATGGAATGATCCATGCATTCTTGTAGGTGCCTGTAGAATGCATTAGTAAAGGATTTTGCAACTTGGACAGCGTTATCCTTCAGCATGGGGGCTTTGAAACTTTCCACCTTGGTCTTAAGTAACGTGAAGTTTGCTTTTGAAAAGTTTTTCACGGTGGTTTTCTTGTCCGGGGGTGGGGGCGGAATGTGGATATCCAAAGTGCTTTGTTTATGGTCAGATCTAACCAGCAAGGGGTTGACCTCCAGTGTGGAACACCGGTCGCCCATGTTGGTGATGAACAGGTCCAATATGTTGTCACCTCTGGTGGGAGTGTTGACCAGTTGAACCAGGGCATTTGAGTTTATAAATTTTAGGAAATGTTGGGCAATGGAGTTAGTACTTGAGTAGTTCTCCCAGTTAATATTTGGGTAATTGAAATCACCCAATATTAGGGTGTTTGGTAGGACCTTTATGTTTCCCAGTGTTTCCAGAAAAGCGGACTGGGGGTCCTGGGACATGGTGGGTGATCTGTAGCAAGCTGCAATTTGAATTGCAGTTTTGCCCATTGTTAGTTGCACGTGGATGATCTCTGAAGCATCGTGCTGTGCCACTAACCTGGAGGTATGGGTATCCTTGATGAATATGGATACGCCCCTGCCTTTTTTATTTCGGTTTGGGTTCTGTGGCCGAAATGTATGGTATGAGTTGTAGACTGGTAGTGCTGGGGTGCTCTCTGGAGCCTCAAACAAGGTTTCTGTTACTGCACATATATCGATTTTCTCCATACTAAGGAGTGCCTCGGGTGTGTGCATTTTGAGGTTCAGACTTCTGGCATCGAGTAGCATTACCCTCAGTTTTTTGTTACTTGTGCTATTTACAGTGGTGGGTTTGTCTTTTGAGCCTTGCCTAAAAAAGGCACTATGGGGGTGGCAAGAGCCTTGGCCAGTATTCGAAAGTGTAAGGGTGACAGGTGCAAACCATCTCTAGCGAAGCAGCGTGGCTTGTCGAGCATGTCATCCCAGGTGGACAGACACTGGATCCCCTTTGAATGACACCAGAAACTTAGCCAATTGTTGAAATTGAGAATTTTTTCTTTATACCATGGTATCATTCTTGGTGAGGGCAGGATGCTACTCAGGGTCTGGGTCATACCAGCCTGGGCTACGTGATCAGAGAGCTCTTCCATGTCTCTTTTCATGTAGTCCAGAGAGGTACGGCTCATGTCATTCACACCAACATGGACAATGACAGAGTCATATTGGTACTTCTTCTGTAGTGACCTCAGTGCTTGTGTTATGTGGCGGATCCTGGCACCCAACAGGCAGCTAACAGTAACCTTCTCCTTATTCAGCCTAGTGAGTGGGACGTCAGTGTGCCTGACTATAGAGTCACCTATTATTAGTATGTTGTGTATATTATTTTGCCTTAAGGGCTCTGATTACATGGCACACTGGTTTTGTGAAGTATGTGTTTCATGGTTTGTGTTGGGGGGTGGAGGTTGCTTGGATGTTTGCTTTGCAGGTCTCTGTTGGTTTTGCAGATTTTTATTTAGAGCCTCGGTGTGTATTTTCATGTATTTATGTCTGTTTTTTTCCAGTGCTGCTTTAATGGGTTTATGTGAGACTGGAGGTGTGATGCAAGTATTTCCCTTCTCCTCTTGACTGTCTGATCCAGTCTTGAGTTGAGAGAGCTTAGCCTCCAGTTTGGCTGTATAATTGCATCTCTCGCATGTATTAGTGTTTGGTGGTAGTAGGAGTGGGTTGTCTATGTACATGAGGCAGTTGTAACATTGCCTCAAAATGGCCAGATTCACCAGTTGTACTGGAGAGTACACCTGAAACTGCCCTTTGGACATGCCTGGATAGGTACAGTGAACTGTTTTACTGGATGGCTGGTAAGGTCGAATAGAGAGCCTTGTCCTTCTGTACAGTGCAGGAGGGTCTAGTGCTAGGGTTTATAAGTTCTTGCTCTAAGTTTTGACTAAGTGTGCCAGGCTGAGAAATGAATGGCTTGAGTGCTTAAGTTGAAAGTTTGTCTAGTTCCAAGGGAAAAATTGAAGAGGAAACTTTGTGGAGCCTGGAATAGTTTTACCCTAGCTAACTAGCGCTGCCCGGTGCTCAAAACCGGTCAAATACGGTATTTATAGCAGGGAAATGAAAGAGATAGAAATTAGCCCAAAATGGCCAATAAACTACTAATTTCTGGGCTGAAACCACACCTCCAGGGGCAGATAGACTGCTCAAAGCTCCCCTCTCTCACAGGTGGACAGAGAACTTCCATCTATCCAAGTAAGATATGGGCAAACACAGAGATTTGTAACACAGCATTGAATTCAGCACTAACCTGAAAACTGGACTATACTAGCTTAGAAAGGCGGGAAACAAGCATATATATATATATATATATATATATATATATATTTTTTTTTTTTTTTTTTAGAAAATAAATCAGATATACTCAAAAAACACTGTAAATGCACAGAAAAGGATACTTATTGTTATATATTGCAGATCAGAATTGTAGTCAATGCCCCTAGTAATAAAGTAGGAAGAAACACAAATACAGTAAAAGCAGATGAATAAAGTACAATTTTATATATATATATATATATATATATATATATATATATATATATATATATATATATATATATATATATGTGTGTGTGTATATATATATATATATATATATATATATATATATATATATATATATAAACAGAAAATGAACAAACTGATTTAAACAAGTTACCCAGTTAACCAGTAAAAAAGCTCAAAACTGAGCCCTGTTCCAGCAGTCTTCAATCAGACAAGTTCTAACTGCACACCTCTGCTTACTAGGTTGCAGGGGAACCTTCTCCAAAAAAGATAGCCTGGATCAGTGCTTAAGTTATACAAACAAAGTCCTGTGTCCAGGACTGTTTGTGAGCTCCTAAGCTCCCCCCCCCACTTAACTGGGGTTAAACTATTCATGGCGCCATAAAGTCTGTTTTTCAAAATTTCCCTTGCAACTAGCCAGCTTTTTAGTTTTAGCACGCATCTGTTTCTTTGATCTCAGCACTTGTTCAGAACTCATTGTAAGCACTAAATAAGTTACAAATTACTACAGCACTCAACTTTCCTCACTTGTCTAGAGGAAAACAGTTTTTAGTACTTAATAAATAAGCACCTATTCAGGCATGTCTAAAGGTCAGCTCCCTGTGTTTTCTCCTGTCTACCTGATGAATCTGGGCATCTTGGGACAATGCAGCAATTGCCTGATGTACACAGACAACCCTCTCCTCCTACCACCCAACACCAACCTGTGAGAGAAGCATTTATATAGCCAAACTGGAAGCAACGCTCTCTTCACCAAAGACTGGCCTAGACAGTCAAGAGGAGAAGGTAAGCACTTGCACCGCACCACACTCATCACATAGTCCCTCAAAACCTACACCACCAAAACACACACACAGAAGCACAAAACACACACCTACATTCACGGAGGCTCTCAGTACACATCTGCCCAAACAACAGAGACCTCCAAAGCAGTAATGCAAGCAACCTCCACCACCCCAACACAACCCAAATGACACATAGCCCACATACTCAGTGTGCCACTCAACTTCAGCCCATAAGGCATAACGTGCCCAACACTCTAATCATAGGTGACTCTATAGTCAGGCACACTGATGTTCTACCCACCAGGCTAAACAAGGAAAAAGTTACTGTCAGCTGCCAAGATCCGCCACATAAAGCACGCACTCAGGTCACTCCACAACAAGTGCAAATATGACTCTGTCATTGTCTATGTTGGTGTGAATGACCTGAGACATACCTCCCTGGACTACATGAAAAAAGACATGGAGGAGCTCTCCAATCATGTAGCCCAGGCCGGTATGACCGTAGCCCTGAGCACATCCTGCCATCACCCAGAATGACACCACAGTACAAGGACAAAATGATTGACTTTAACAATTGGCTAAGCTTCTGGTGTCATTCTAAGGGAATCCAGTATCTGTCTGCCTGGGATGATATGATCGACAGACCAAGCTGCTTTGCCAGAGATGGCCTGCACCTGTCACCCTTGGGATGGATTCCGGATACTGGCAAAGGCTCTTGCCCACCCCTATAGTGTCTTTTTTAGGAAAGGTTCAAATGACAAATTCACCACCGTAACAGGTACAAGCAAGCAAAATCAGAGGGCAATGCTACTCAATGCTAGAAGTCTAAACTCCTCTTTTCTTGATACACTGGAAAATATTAAGGTACAACCCAACACTCTAATAATGGGTGATTTCAACTACCCTACCATTAACTGGGAAAACTACTCATGTACCAACTCTTTTGCTCAACGTTTTCTGGAAATCATCAATTCCAATGCCTTGGATCAACTTATCCACACCCCCACCAGGGGCAGCAATATCCTAGACCTGGTCATCACCAACATGGGTGACTGGTGTTCCACACCCGAGGTCAGCTCCTCGTTGGTCAAATCCGACCACAAGCTAATCACCCTAGACATCCACATCCCGCTCCCACCCCCCCCCCCCATTAGGAAAACAACCGTAAAAAATTTCTCCAGAGCCAACTTCACGCTTCTTAAGACAGAAGTGGCAAACTTCACAACACCCGTGCAGATGGACAATAGAGGTATGACTGCTGAATCCTACACAAATGCACTTTATAATCACTTACACGAGTGCATGGATCGTGCTATCCCTAACAGAACCAAAATGCTATCCTCCAAAAAAAGGAAGTCAATCTGGTGGTCTTCTACCATAAACAAACTCTACAACAGAAGAAAGAAACTGTTGCAAAAAAGAGTAAAATCCCACGATTGGAGGAATTCCCTGGTCAGCCTCAGTAAGAAGCTGAGATCCCTCATAAAATCCTCCAAAGCTAGTTATGAAAACAAAATTGCCACTGATTCTAAAGACAACCACAAAGCATTCTATAGCTATGTCAAAAATCTCAATGGCAACACTCAGATCTGCTCTGAGTTACAGCACAATGGCACTAAATATACAGAACCAACTGATATTGTCAACATCCTGGCAGACAGGTTCAGTGCTAACCTTACCCCCCTCTCACCCCCTAAAGGGCCCATCTTTATATTGGAAGAATGCAAAGTTCTTGTAATCACGGCTGCACAGGTAATAACCTCACTCTCCAAAGCCAAGAACACAGCATTCATGGGAAATGACAACATCCCAGGCTGCCTTCTACATGAACTACAGAATGAACTGGCACCCCACCTAAGTACCATGTTCAATCATAGCCTCACCTCAGGCTTTGTGCCCATTGAATGGCGCACTGTGACAGTTATCCCACTCCACAAAGGGGGGCCACAACAGACCCCGAGAACTACCGCCCCATTAGCCTGACGAGCCTCATCTGCAAGGCCATGGAACGTATCATCGTGGAACTCATAAACAAAGACATTGGAGATCTCCAAACTCTGGACCCCACACAGTTTGGGTTTGTAAAAAGCAGATCATGTCTCCTAAACCTGATAGACTTCTTTGAAGTAGTCACCAAAGCCATAGACGAGGGTAAGGGGGTTCACACAGCCTATCTAGATCTTGCCAAGGTGTTCAACACTATCCACCACTCTGGAATTATAGATAAACTCACTACACTAGGTATAAATCCCTATGTCACAAAATGGGTTGCCAACTGGCTTACTGACAGAACCCACACTGTGAAAGTAGCAGACTCCAAATTAGACTTCAGACCAGTGACAAGTGGAGTACCACAGGGTTCAGTCCTGGGTCCTCTCCTGTTTGGTATCTACTTCTCTGAAGTACAGGCTAACACAGAAGGTCTTTGGCTAACTAAATTCGCAGATGACTGCAAACTAGGAGCCATAATCAAAACTCCTAATGATGTGGACATCCTACAAAAGGACCTCACTGAGACAGATGCCTGGTGTCAAAGACATGGTCTCAATCTCAATGCCAAAAAGTGCATTGTCATCCCCTTTGGTAAAAACTCTGTACCCATGAACTACCACATTGGCGGTAGTCTACTTAACACCGAAAGTGTGATAAGAGACCTTGGGACACAGGTGGACAGTAGTCTCTCCTTTGATAATCACATCACCACAATGGTCAGGAAATCCTTCTACGTGGCACACCTCATCACAAAAGGTTTCTCATCCAGAAAAAAAGAGGTAATTGTTCCCCTCTACTCATCACTCATTAGACCAATTATAGAGTACAGCGCCCCTTTTGGTATGTACCTCACAAGACATCTACAACAACTGGAAAGGCTGCAAAAATACCTCACAAAGAGGACTACTGGCCTCAAACAGATGCCTTATGCAGACCATCTCAAAAAACTCCAGCTTTACTCCATCGCATATCGCCTACTCAGAGGTGATCTCTGCCTAACATACAAAGCTATGTCAAACCCAGAGCTATTGGACATGCTCCACTTAAAGAAATCTCAATCCCTCTGAGCTACACGCTCTAGGGACCTAAACCTTGTCACCACAATAAACAGAACATGCTGGAGGGATAGATTCCTGTCCCAGAGACTTCCCATACTCTGGAACAAACTATCTATCTATGTCAAACAGAGCTCCTCATTAGCACTCTTCAAGAAAAATCTTGATGATTGGATGGGTAATAGGAAATTCACCCCAGGGATCACTTTTGTGGTTCTGCTTGACAGGGGCAAAGGAAAATAATTTTATTGGGTGGCGAAAGCCAGGGTACCTTTTTGGCTAGGCTTGTATAGGCCCTAGGGCCAACAGCCTAGTACCTACCTATGAACCAATGAACAAAGCTAGATTCAGCAGGCCTGAATCTGGTCTATGCTACAGCAACAAGCAGCACCAATTTCAGAAAGAAACAGTTCAAATAACCAGGCACAATAAGGCTGTGACCAGATATTCCCAGTTCAGAAGGGCAGAATTCAGCCTCTCCTCCCACAAGAGTGCAGACCACAAACCTTCTTAATGTAGAATAACTGTCCTGAAGCCCAAGTGCTTAAACCAGAACTAATACACTTTTAGAATAGCAGACACTGGGCCTTCAATCAGCAATTCCCAACTTAGAAGGATGTAAGCTACCTGTCCTGCCACAACAGTGCAGACCACAAACCTTCTTAATGTAAAACAGCCTGTATGAAGCCCAAGTGCTTAAACCAAAAGACTTAGAATAACAGTTACAATTTAATCAGGCTACTACCAAGCAGTAATAAATGCAGCAGAATAAATAAAACTGAGGACTTTTAAGAAAAGCAAAATAAAGTAGGAGGAAAGACAAATACAGTAAAAGCAAACAAATAAAGTGCAATTTTTTGGGGGGCCTTCTCAAATCTACTCCCTGTATTAAGTAGAGTGAACACTAGACTCAGAATATGATCTCACTGTACTTGGTTAAGTGAGCAAATGAGATGGACCCAGGATGAATGTTCTAATACAGACTTACAGGAGGGGAGGGCAATTCCAGAGCCAGTAACACTGATACCAACACAAGAACAGGGAGAGAGGATGGGGAACTAACTGCAGAGAGACACAGAGCACACTGCTCAGAAACACACAATTAGAAACAGAAAAAAATGAAAATACAGTGCTTTTAAAACTGCAGGTTTGTACTTAACAGAATATTAAATGCACTACTGCAAGTTTCACTTAGCTTCAGCTTCTAATGCAGATGTTTGTAGCCAAGCAAGTGTTTCAGGAGTTGAGCATAAAATGATTTCTCAAACTTTGTGGCTACCACTTAAAGAGGAATCCCTCTAGGCTATTAAATATCAGATAATAAAGAAGTGATAACACCACCCCCTCGCATAGCAAACAGACACACAGCACACTGTTCAGAAACACACAATTAGGAAACAGAAAAAAATGAAAATACAGTACTTTTAAAACTACAAGTTTGTACTTAGCATTCAGCTCAATGTTGCACAAATGTTAATATCTTTCCGGATTTTCAAATACAGGGACCAAAATTCAATTTCCTTCCTCCCCACACTACAACAAACCAACAAAACACACACAAACACAACAACACAGATACACACACCTACCCTACATATAAGCAGAGGGGAAGCCCCCTTGCACCCCCCACACCCCTGCTACTTATATATATATATATATATATATATATATATATATATATATATATATATATATATATATTAACTCTGAGGTTGCACTAAAAAGACAAAGACACTAAACCCACCACTACATACTCTGTATTCCCCATGCACAAACAAACACCACATACACACAAACACCACCACTCTCAACACTTACACACTCTTACCTACCTACCCTAACCTACACCTAAAACTTCCCAACACACTCATACACACTCAAATCCCTACCCAAAACCCTTAAAAAACAGCACTTACCTAAATCTCCACATATATCCACACAACAGAAGGCAAACCATTTCCCACAGCACACCGCACCTTACAAACACAACAAATCCCACATACCGCTCCACCACAACTGCGAATTTAACACTTCAAATTCGATCAAGTGCAGTTTCACTCAACTGCACTTTCGGCGTTTTCGTCTCGAGATACTGAAATTCGAGATTTCAGTATTTCAAGATAGTAAAGTGCACACACACATACACTCTCACACACACACACACACACACACACACACACACACACACACACACACACACACACACACACACACACACACACACACGGACACACACACACACACACACACACACACACATATATCTATATATATTTATAAAATACCAGCAACAAAAATCTGTATCCAGTACTAGTATAAATATTTCTAAAGTCTATTGTAGTGCAGCATAATGCAAAGAGTGTCCATTCATATTGTAAATAGTCTCAAAAAGCTATCTGAACATAGCACAAATAACCAAGGGGAAAGAGGACATCTCTGCCTGGTTTCTCTGCTCAGACAGAAGTTAATAGAGAGGAAACCCTCCCACACACTTTAATTTTCACATACGCTCGCTCATATATTCATTCTCCTAATCAGTCTTATTATTTTATCAGGAAATGCAAATGTATCCATTGCCCTACTCATAAAATCCCAGCTTACTCTGTTGATTGCCTTCTCTGCATCAAGACCCACCAACAACAGTGGTATTTCCTTACATTCTGCTTCCCTCTGGATCATCATTGTTCTGTTAATGTTGTCAAATGTTTGCCTCTCCTCCACAAAACCACATCCATATTTATCAAATGTTGCCATTCTTTTAGGCATTATTGGTATAAACACTTTGTAATTAGAACTGAAATATGAATCTGTATCTAATGTGTCTTTTCCAACTTTAGGTATTATAGCCACCACAGCTTTCTTCCAGGATGTTAGTGCCTCTTTTCCTTTTACAATACTGTTAAACAAAACCTTCCAGATCTTTATCACTTTCTTTCCTCTTAGCTTCCAAACTTCCACAGGAATACAGTCTATTCCTGGAGACGTTCCTGTAGATTGGTTATATATCACCATTTTTATCTCATCTCCTGCAATTCTAACTGTTAGTAATTAAACCTCATCTGCCTCTAAACTTGGCATATTTAATTCTTGCATAAATATTTCCATTTGTACTTTTTCTTGATTTCCACATTTCTCTGCTTTATACACATTTTCATAAAATTTCCTAAATATTTCTAATGCTAATCTATGGTTATTTTCCTTGTTAAACCCCCTAAGCTTGGCAACAATCCTTTCTGTTTTCTGTTGCATAAGCTGTTGTGCTAAAAGTTTTGTGCTTTGGAATTATTATCAAAAAGCAGTTGCTTAACAGCAGTCTTTCTAAAGTCATCCATATTATCGAGGTAGTCCCTTATTTTCTCTTTAGCACTCTGCAGTTGCACCTCTTCGTATTCTGTCAGATTCCTGTCAGTCTGCAATACTTTAACCTTTGTCAGTTCTTCAAAAAAAATCCTGTTACTTCTTAACCACATTTTTCCTTTATTTCTACTCTATTTTTAAACTTTGCTTTCATTTTATCTCTGGCTATGTTTTCTGAAGTAATTTCTATCTTCCCTAATAACTGCCGAATAATTTCCACTACTCTTTCCTTTAATTCCTCTGTGTTTAACAGATATCTGGGGAAGTGCCAGTGTCTCATTTTTATTTCATTACCCTGCATTTTATACTAGTTATTTTTGGCATGTGATCTGAAATATTTTTGCATGCATATCAAAACTTTCAATTAAATACACATGTTCATGTGAAATGTAATTTCTGTCTATGCTAGACCAGTTTTTGTACCTTGGGGAATACTGTGTAAATTCTCTCCAAGCTCCTACAATTTAATTCATACCTTCCATACCAAATATTTTCATAAATTTCCTCAAAACTCTATTCTTTGTTGTTACATTTCCCTTCTAGCCCCCCTCAAATATATCCTGACTGTTGCAAATCAAATTTCAGTCCCCACCTATAAGTAATATTTCCTGCTGAAAGCTGATTATTTCTTCCAGAATTTTCTTAAGCGCCATTGTAGCAGTTTTAGATGGAATGTAAATACACGCCTGTGTAATCCTCCTCCCTTGGCAGTATAAATCTGCTATTATTATCTTTTTTTCATTTTCTATCACTATTAGAGCTCCATTAGCAATTAATATAACTACTTCCCTTTTCTTTTGTCCCAGATATTCAGCTGAATAAGCATCAGAAAATCCTTTATTTATCAAATTCACATGCGGATTTCTTTCCAAATGTATTTCTTGTAACATAGCTATTTGCAATCTGCATCTTTAATATAGTTCACTACTCTTTCATTTTTGTATATAGATATGAGACCATTCATATCTAAAGACAATATGGAAAGTGATGTCATTATGATAAGAAGTTATTATTCTCACCTATTATGTATAATAGCTTTTTTCAAATTAAGATTTTGTGTTACACGCACGCTATATCTCTCATCCTCTTAGCCCAAGAAATCTGGACAAAGTATGACATAATGGGGGAACAAGGCTCAAAAATAGGGACAAATTTTAAGTATTGCTCTTATAAACTTAGAAAGTAGCTAGAATAACATGGTCTGAAACTCAAATATTTATTACTATTTAGTGATTTAATTCCTCAGATCATCCCAGTGATTTGCCAGAAAAAACACAAATGTTATGAGGAACAGACCAACATTTTGAGGCAAAAATCTGGACAGTTGAGAGGTATGATGCATACACTAATGTTTGGCAGGTTGCTGCATTATACAGTTGTTTCTTTTCATATCCATTTGAATGTATGTCACACATACAAGACATTTTATTTTCTGTTTTCTGTTTAAAGCTTCTTCCATTTTTCCAGCCTTTTGTTTTTTGAGTTAGTATACTCCTTCAGTGTTTCATTTATTTTAATCAGCTCTGAGCACATTTACTTATTTTTTTTCTAGATTACCGGAAGTCATGTCTTGCACCAAAGCTGGAGCTTCACCTGCTTTTTGCTGAACTGCTGCAAGATTCTTCCCGGACAGTGTGTTTTCCCTTCAGTTTTTGTGATTCATTTTCTTTCAGGTTCTCTACATTTCTTCTTTGCTGACATCCTGGCAGTGCACTTACTAGCCAGTAACTGAAAGTTACCAAAAAGTCAAAGTCACTGTCTCTTCTCTGAGTGTATGTTTTCACAGTAAGAGAGTTAAAATTAAGCTTTTACTCAGTTTGCATCCATCTTGAAAGTCTTTTCTTGGACATTTTTAATATACTTTTTGATGCTTATCATGCGGTATGGTCAGGGACACTGATTCCCCATATGTCCAGAAAAATGAATAGATATGCAATTTGTTTATCATTATATAGAGAAATAAAAACATTGACTAGCTACATGGGTTTGTAAACAAAATAAGAAAGATTATTCCATGGTGTACTTCTCAGGACACCATTGTATGCTTCTCAGGGCATCATTTGTTA
Source organism: Protopterus annectens (assembly GCF_019279795.1). Taxonomy (NCBI): domain Eukaryota; kingdom Metazoa; phylum Chordata; order Ceratodontiformes; family Protopteridae; genus Protopterus; species Protopterus annectens. The sequence goes on from NC_056735.1 coordinate 1,404,876,939, forward strand.
TGGTAGGAAAGATCAGTGATGTTGTGTGTACGAAATATGCAAGTTTTCAACCTATTTTGATCTGTTTTGTTGAAGTAATGCTGTGTAGGATTGTGTCAGCAAGGTAGGGTACAAACTAATGCTCTGTATTGACAGGAGAATTGATTAGTGTAACATCCATTTCCTTTGCAGTCTTGTGAGAGGGGCTGGAACATGCCAGAATACAGAGATGTGTGTTGCATGGATGGTTGGGTAATCAGAGAAAGTGTAAATAAATATGTACACTAGAGACTAGAGTACAAGTGGGAGATCTAATCACATAGGTGTGCTGCAGATATATTAATCTGTATGCCAGGGATTATGCTGGATGGAATCATTGTATGTTGGAAGAAGAATTGCAATGGGAATTGTAAAGGGGATATTAAGTGGATGTCACTACATGTATATGTGCTAATGAAATGCAAGGGATATTGGATGGAAGTTATATGGAGTCACCAAAGGAACATTTCAGCAAGTGACAACACCATGATATTAATTTACTCATAGCCACTTTTATTTATTTATTTTTTTTTTGCAGGGGACAAACTTCCCTTAACCTCCATATGGGAGGACACCACAAACTCATATATATATATATATATATATATATATATATATATATATATACTTGCTCTGTGGTTACATAACAGTGAAATAATGGGACATTGGCACTGAATATTCTTTCAGCAATTACTTTGTTATATCAACAGTCACTGAAAGAGTGTTCATGTAACTGACAGACTCCCTCAGAAACTAAACTGCAAGATTGATATGTGACTGCAAAGTATACTGGATAGAATTACTGTCACTAATGACTTAAATAAAAGAGGAAGACTGCAGGTATAAATAATGTTTACTGTGTGCTGAAAACTGATCTGCAGAGAGTGACAATCCACCTCATTTTGTGAGCTAGGGATGAGACTTGGAGTGGGAGATGGGAGAAGGTGTAATGCTTGTGCCATGTTATAGTATGACTCAGCAGGACAGCCACAGTAGTGCGGAGATATGGGAGTGCATAAGCAACGGAATTATTGCAGGGTTGTAGTACAGATAGTTAACAAGTAACTTGTTAACCATTACCTTCCTCATCCCAGTTCTGTACAGTGGTTCCCTGATCATATTTCTTATTAACTGAGTGATTTGCACATTTAGGTCTCTGAAATTAATATTATCAACTTTGCTAGAAGTTTATCTTTTTTGCATATGTAGGAAAGAGAGGGGTAGGGAGTAAAATCCCCCCATCTCAGAATTGCAGTTGTGTAGGTTTGGTGACTATAGAAACCATTAGTGATGTTTGCAGGTGTATAGGTTTGACTAATGCGGTTTCATTCTGTTTGTATTGTTTGTATTCAGTGGGTCTGGAGCTGAATCTTCATATTGACCTTTGACATGCAGCTAGCTGGTCCCAATGTTACACCTTGATTTTCCACATGGATCACATATAGGCATAGCATGGTGCAGTGACATCCTCATCTTTGGAATTCCATTGTGTATTGCTGTGGTACTTGGAGCAATATGGTATTAAGTCTGTAAAGACTTACTGTGCTAATCAGTGGCATGGAGTTCTATCAGTTAGAAATTACAGTCTCAGTACAATAAGGTGTGATGGACATACACCATACTCTGTCAGACTATCACCTTTCAGGAATGTCAACGATGTCATGTACTGAATGAGAGCTTCTAATGCTAGAAAACCACTTCCTTGAGAATTATCTTGATTGATGGAAAAATTATTAAGATAGTTTCTGAGATTGTATTTTTCTATGGGGGACAAGTGTCAACATTGCTCATGCAGGCAACTTTGATCCTGCACCATTGGGCTTAATGTAATCAATTTAAAGGTTGCTGCAATTAAGGACAAAGGCAGACTGTGAGCATAGTGATCTAATCAAACAAATGTAAAAGTCCACCCAAGTGCATATTATTCAGAACTTGTTCATCCTAATGCATATTCTTGAGAAGTTGTCCATCTCACTAATGGATGGATAAACAAATATAGAAACCTGTATATTCTCCAAAAATATATACAGATTAACAGATAGCTATCTTGGCATGTAAGGTGCAAAGTATGTAAGGCTTCTAATAAGTCATATCATGTTAAAATTCTTTAATAGTAAAAATGTACAAAATTCACTCTTCTTTCCATTAATAATCATTCTAGAGTCTTTTGATCTGCAGAATGGATCCATCAGGGACCCTGCTGCATAATACTAAGTGGAAAAATTATTATTTGCTTCCATAACTTACTTGAAGCCCCTGCTACTTATTATGGCTGTGGTTAACTGCCCTTGCTATGATGTGTAGACAGGTTGGTAAAGACACACTTGTACAAACAGCACACACATTGCCTCCCCATAATTGTACCTGCTGTTTACTGGGTACCCCACACTTGACCCTTTGTCAGGTGGGCACTCAACTCCTCAGGAAATTGACCTCAAATTAACTCACTGTTTGGCCTTTGGCAAAGGATCCTAATAGAGGTTAGAGGTATAAAGCCTGGAGACATCATTCTTGTTGCCACCAGTCATAGTCCCCAGCTGTGGGGACTGGCTCATGCAATGACTTCATGATGTCATTGCTTAATCTGTGTACTTCCTGAATGTCATGGAAGGCTGTTGGTCTCCAGCAGAGGTCAGACAGGTATAGGGTTTCTTCAAATCCTTTTCCTAAATTGGAGAGCTGGCTATCAGCTGCTTCACCACCCCCCCTCCAGCCAACCCTACTGGTGACTTAATCACTTGTGGGCCATATAGATTTCTTGCCTCTGCACATTTGGGTTGGTGTGCATATCTGACATTTTTTTCCATGTACCATAGTGCCCGGGTACAAAGCAGATCATATTGCCATAAAGCACATCAGTCATGAGCCATGTTAAGGTGCAGAGATGAATATGCCCCTGGAAACAAAGATGATGGGGACGCTACCTCTGGCAGGTTTCAAATAGGATTTGTACACAGGATGGATACAGCCTCAGATATAAGTACTGTTTCTAAATATTGGGTTCAAGACACTGAAGTATGGGCTACCTTAGGAGGTGTATGTATGCAGTATTTCTAATTACAATCATGACATGGGGAGGGCTGCCATAATTTTTAACTATTGGGTATTGGCATGGGTGTGTGATGGGGTCATGAGTCAAGAATATATCATTTTAATTTAAAAGGTATGGGGGACACTGTTTTATTTATTTATTTGTCTTTGATAACTGGTTAGATGAGCATACACTACAAATCCATGCAGTACAAAGCATGCACACATTTACATGTAGTTGCATTATACTCTGTCAAGTCTACATTTTGTTGACAGAATCTATTGTATTCTGTTTTTATCAAAATCAGTGCTTTGTCAATTGTAGGCTATTTTGAGCATCAGATCATTGACTGTTTCTATGTAGTGTGAGCTGTATTTGCATGAAAGTAAGCAGGGTTTTGTTCTAATGCCAAAGCTTTTAGATTTACAGACAGTTTTGACGTTAGGTGTACAAGTGTGTGCATGTGTGTGTGTGTGTTTGCAAGTGTTTAAGCATTAGGGTTAGAATAAAGGCATAGAAGGGAATAGATTGAGTGGCATGTATGTGAACTTTTTGAAGTGCGTGCATGTGAGTGTGTACAGGTTAGTGTTAAGTAAGGGTTAGGCAAGGTGTTAGTTTTAGCATTTTGTGTGTGAGATGGTGTCTGCGCAATGTGTATGTTTGAGTGTCTTGTCTGGAGGTGCTGTTAGGAAAAGGGATTTTGTTAAGATAATGTGTTTGGGACTGGGGTTAGGAGTGGCAGCAGAGTATGAGTTCGGGTTAGAACACTATGAAGGTGGTATTGGGGGGGTGCAAAACCCCATTGTTGTATGAGGGGGCAGAACTCTACCATCCATCCTAAACTAAAACTCTTTCCATAACAGTAGCATTATTCAGACAAAAGGAAAGCATCTGATCTGATGTTGTTAATCTTCATTCATTCCTTATATTTGGGTTCGGAACCGATCCTCAGTTCTGACTCAACCATTTTACCAAGCCCGCACCAGCCAGAAAACTCTCGAGCTAAGGTTTACCCACAGTGCCCTTCTCCATATTACCTCAGATCAAGTTTGCCGCGTACGAAACAAGACGTGCCAGACCAGCCTGTCAGCTAAGTGTTTAGTTTTTGATAATTTCTGGAGAATTTCTTCATTAAAGAAAGCACCTTTCAATAACTTGACTTTATTCTTATCAAACCATTTTTCTAGCTGCCCTATAATGTTTTTTTCCTTCCCCTTTCTGCCAGTTGGTATTCTTGTACCATTGTTGGTACTATTCCTTTCCTTTACCCATTTGGGTAATCTATCCATACCATAGTTGGTATTCTCCCTTCTTATATTTCACATTTCTCTTCTTAAGATAAGGGGTTATTTTGTTGTTTTGTTATTGTTGTTGTTGAAGATTTCAATATGTCGGAAAAGAAAGCAAATACTAGTTTTAAAAGATATGACAAATGTGACAGGAAAATGCCAGATGTAGAGAGTCATGTCTTAGGGTACCTCACTTATCTGAGAAACCCCCTTGTAATATTTGTAAGACTTTCAGTTCCTGCATGCTCGCGGAGCATAGAAACAAACTTATGCCTGCTGGCTTAATAAAATCTCCCTTTGCGGAGGCGATCTCTGAGTTGGAGGCTTCTCCTCCTCTGAAGAAAGATGACAAAAAGAGAAGTAAGTCCCTTCCTGCTTCACCTCATGAATCAAAATGATCAGAACCAAGACCTAAATTTCCAAAGTTATCACATAAAGAGTCATTGGTTCCAAGACTGGAATCCTCGGCTCCAATCTCGGCTCCAAAAGATTTAATTACATCTGTGCTGTCTATTCCTTCGGTGCCGATCATCGCTTCCATGGCAATGACCACATCATCTGCTCTGATCACCTTGACTGCACTGCTCACTTTGTCTGCACCGATTACCTCAACTGCCCCAACCACGGCACAGACAACTATTATAAAATCTACCTCTGCTCCGACGCATCTCTCTGTGCCAACAATAGTTACTCCAGATCCAGTCTTTTCCCTCCCTGAACTCCATACTGGTCATTCGACCTTGGCTCAGAGAGATGATATACTTCCTAGGACAAGATATTCCCCTTTGGTGGACCCCTTCTATGGACAACAGTACAGTCCTTTTCTGGAATGCCCTGTTTCACCATGGGAGTTATATACTCGTTCTTCCAAAAGTCTGTCAAAGTTAGATGTAGTGAGACTGGTGGACCAGCTGTTAACGGCTAGAGGAATTTCTACACCTCAAAAACCCTCCCTCCCCTTCGGAGCTGAGGGTCTTCTTTGAGGACTCCATAGTATTTTCCTCCTCTGACCTCCTCGCAGGTTTCAGAAGTACTGTCACCCACCGCTACCCCGGTTCCAGCTGCTTTGGCACCAGTGGTGGATCTCACCTCAGTGCCAGAAACTTCTCTTTGGCCTGAACATTCTTTGGAAACAGGCCATCCTTGGACCTGAGATTAGCCTGCCTCAGCAACCCTGTCTCTTCCCCAGGCTCCTTCCCTGGGGGATGACCCTTCGGGGTGGGTGTGACCCCAGTTCCGAGTTTGTCTCATTTGGTTCCGGGCTCCCATCCCTCCTTGGGGGGGGGGGTCTGGCCTTCCAGGCAATGGAGAGAGCTTTAGTCTCTGCAGGCTCCCAATTGGACCCACTGGCGTCGGAGACATGCCCTCACCCTGCTTCTGAGCCACAGATACCACGTCTCATTACTATTGGACATCGGGCTTGGGAGCCTCAAGTTAGTCTTCATCAAGGTTCCCCTTCTCACAAGAAAGCATGCAAGAGGAAGCACGTTGATTCCTCTGATGAATCATTGACCGAAGATACGGACTACGTTGATGGGGAAGGGTCCCTACAGTTGCTGGATATCAAATCTAATCCTTTGATGCAGAATCCGGTATTCCCTGATACAAGGACTGAGGTAATAGATCCAAATACCCATAATAAATTCATTGAAACATTTAGAGACTTGGAAAATAAACTATATAAATTTAAAAGGTTTCAATGGCAAAGGTTTCATTTAGAGGCATCCTTGAAATATAAGATAGTCCCTAGGGGACTGAGAGTATTAACGATGCCTACATATGGAGATACTTACCCTGATCTGTTACAAAAATGGCAACATCTTAATCTACAATTGAGTTACGATTACCTGCATCTTCTAATTGAATATTTTTTGCCTCAAGAAAGAACTTTAGCTGAAGACATCGATAAATTGATGAATGAACTGTTTTCTAACTTCTCTGTGGAAGTTATTGGCACTAAAATTGGTGATTTGTATGATAGTTTTATGGGTTACGAGAAAAGACTTCAGAACATTAAAATGAAAAAAATTGCAGAGAGATGTCAACGATTTTCAATGGAAAGAAGTCTTTTCATAGGTTCATAGGTAGGTACTAGGCTATCAGACCAAGGGCCTACGTAAGCCTAGCCAACAAGGTTCCCTGGCTTACGCTACCAAAGAAAGTTATTTTCCTGTGCCACTGTTGAGCAGAGACACAGAAGTGATCCCCGGGGTGTATTTCCTATTTCCCATCCACTCATCAAGATTTTTCTTGAAGAGTGCTAATGAAGAACTTTGCTTGACACAGATGGATAGCCTGTTCCAGAGTATGGGAAGTCTCTGGGACAGGAATCTATCCCTCCAGCATGTCCTATTTATTGTGGTGACAAGGTTTAGGTCCCTAGAGCATGTACCTCGGAGGGATTGGGATTTGTTTAGGTATAGCATGTCCAACAGCTCTGGGTTTGGCATATGTTAGGCCGAAGAGGTCTGTTTCCATTGCAGAGGTATCTAATGACAGTATACATGTTTCTAACCAAGGGAGTATAGAGAGTACTGTCTCTTTAACATCCAGCCTGATAAGAGAATCTTTAAATACCACTGACATGATGACGCAACACGCTACTACACCTTCAGTTATATGAAAGGAGAAAGAGAAGGAAAACACAGTTTCAGCTCCTCTTTCAAAGGATAATAGTAAAGCGAATAAAACTAGTAATAGTGAAGCCTCTACTTCATCTTTTTTAGATGTGAAGAAGACCATACAGACTCCTATTCTACCCTTTGTGCTAAACAATGCTCTGCCGATAATGGAAAGATCCAAAAGCAGAGGGTGGAAGGGCAGATATCATCAGATGCAAGAGGGACAGGCACGCCAAAACAGGATGACGACCCGAAGCAGGAATGCCAAGACTTGGTAATTAACCTTTCCAATTTTGAATTAACTAGAGCACAAATTTCTCTGCTGAATAAGGGTTTATCCTTTATTTCCGCACAGAGAACTGTCATGACTGATCTGTTGAAAGAACTGAGACTGTTTGGGCGCACACTAATGCTCAAAACCATGTTTAAGATACAGGTATTTTGCCTGAGACTCTTTTTAAAAAAACGAGCTTGTATGTACCTAACGTTCATCTTATTGTAGAAACTTTTATAACAGTATGTGAAAAAGATATTAGAGATGCTTTTAGTGAGAAAAGACCAGCTATGTTTATAATTTAGACCAATCCGAAAATGAAGCCCTAACACAATTGAAGGCATTGTCTAGCATTGAAGTTAGACCTGTGGATAAGGGGGGAAGTGTTGTAGTTATGGAGAAACAATTTTATATACAACAAATGATGTTACTTTTAGATGATGTAGATACATACTTACACATCTCTAGTACGCAGTTGAAAGATATTATTGATAGGGTGCCTGTGTATATCTTTGATCTATTTGTGTCACAACAGATCACTGAGGAATTACTTAACTATTTCCAAGTGGAGCATCCCATAATACCCATGATTTATGGGTTACCCAAGGTACACAAAAATATGACTGAGCCACCTATGAGACCTATTGTCTCCAGTAGAGGATAGGCCACAGAAACAATATCCATCTATGTAGAGAAGCAATTGCACCCCGTGCTAGAAACTTGTAATACTGTTCTAAGAGACACCAAGATGTTTCTAACCTCTCTCCATAAGAAAATGGCAGAGATCAATGGTGAATATATTTTTGTTACCATGGATATCACATCACTTTTTACAGTGATACCTAATGCCTGGGGCATTGAAAGGGTACATGATTTAGTAAATATTAAAAAAGTTTATACCTACACTAAAGTGAATTTGATATGCAGTTTACTTGAGATAATTCTTGAAAACAATGTTTTCGTGTTTAATGACTGCTTTTACTTGCAAAAGGTTGGCGTAACGATGGGCACAACATGTGCCAACAGCTACGCCAACCTAGCTCTAGTCTCACGGGAGATGAATTATCTGCTGCATGGGAATGACTTTGCAGATAGCATCATCTGATACGTATGATTTGTGGATGATGTCTTCCTTTTGTGGGGAGATACTAGTATTAGGCTGGAACTTTTTATCGAATATTTACACAGCACTACTGATTTTTTAAGATTCACACATGCATTTTCATCTGATACTATTAATTTTCTTGATGTGACTATAAATAAAACATCATGTACGCAATTAGTTACCAGCCTATATAGAAAACCTAGTAGAAAAAAATAGCATTTTACATAAAATTAGTATGCATCCCAAACATGTGAACAGGAATGTAGTCAAAGGACAATTTATGAGAATGAGTAGACTGCATAATACAGAAGATGGGCTGGATCAAGCAGTTTCCATCTTAAAGGATGACTTTATAGGTAGAGGCTACAATGCAGTAGATATAGATGCAAGCATTACTCATATGTATGAAGGACATAGTCACAGAGGTAAACCGTTTTTCTCAGAGAGTACAAATGACACATATAATACACAAAGTGAAATGAATATAAAGTCAGGTTTCCAATTTCTTATTCCAGTGGCATTAAGACGTTTTGTCAAATATTTGAGAGGAGCTGAAATATTTTACTAGATGGTGTTATAGATAAGAGACCATGTTTTTCTTTTAAAAATAAAAAATCCTTAAAAAGAAAATTATGCTATAAACCATTGGCTAATAGAAATAATAATATGTTGTCTCAGAAAACAGGAACATTTCCCTGCAGAAACTGTATGGCATGCAAATTTATTTACTCTAACACTACATTAACACATCCAACTCAGAAGTTTATCATAGATATCGACTTATATGCTGATTGTAAGACATAACATTTAGTCTATCTTAGCTTCTGCAAATTATGTATTTTATGGTGGTAAAACCAACAGAAGCTTCAAAGAGCACATTTTAGAGCATTTAAGAGATATAAATAATGCTAAAGAAACTAATGCCTTGGCAAGACATGTTCAAGCTGAAGGCTCTAAACATGTCTTGAATTTTTTAGTGTTAGAAATTATAGAACAAAACATGAGAGGTGGTATTATCAAGAACAAGACAGAAGCAGCAAAACAAAAATGGATTTAGCTGCTGCAGGTAGATAAATTACCAGGGATTAATGGTGCAGTGTCACTTAAGCCCTTTCTTAATGCCAAACCACTCAAATACTAAGCTTCTTGAAAGACATATATTAATAGTATGCTTAGTTTTTTAAATATAACTTTGTTGTTTTATTAGTTTTTAGTATTTAAATGTTTTGATAGAACTAGTTCACTGTGTTTTTAAGTGCTTAATTGATTTGATTAATAGACTTGCGTAATTAATTCTAATTGTTGATTTGATGGTATACTATTTAAATGCTATGATTATTCTGTTTGAATGTATAAGTCTGAAGAAGCGGTCAGTTACAGATTGTGAAAGCGCTTACTTTTTGTAATAAACAATGTTGGCTTCAACTATATACTCCTCAGCTATGGTCTGTTCGATTTTTTTTTTATTACATTTGTGAGCCCCTACAGTTTCCCCCTGAGGATGTCTCCTTTGAGGACATCTTAGAGATACTTAAACAGCGGGGCAATTGGAAGTTCAGAACCTCTTCCTCTGAGGAGAAAGGATTCTTTCAAGCTTTCTGGGCCTGACCCTCTACTACCTGGGTGATCCCCCCTGCAGATGAACTTGTCCAGTACATCATGCAACAGGCATGGAAGAATCCTGATGCCATTGAGGACGATTCCTCGTAGGCAAGAAAAACTCCTGTCTCCTCCAACAGATTACCCTCATTGGTCCAAAGGCCTTCCTGTAGATGCTATGGTTGTGGTGGCAGCCACAAAGAAGGAGCTCACCGAGGAGAGCTCTACTGTCCCTTCACCGAACAGGGAGTCTCGGGCAATAAACGGGATAGGGAAGCAGGTCTTTTCTTCAGCGACCTTTGCTATCAGGTCTATGAATTATTTGGTACATTTTACGCGTCTTCAGAGAGACTGAATTTCAGAACTTTTTGAAACACTAGCAGGAGCAGTATCTGATGAGGTGCGAGATAATTTTGCCTCACAGCTCGCTACCCTGGAATTCATTTTCAACTCATCCATGTGGATGATTTCACACTTAACCAAAGGGGCAGCAAGAGCAGCAGATGCTGGATTCATGGCTGGACGCTACACCTTGATGCGATTATGTGATTTCATGGACCCTTTCAAGTCTTCCTTCCTTAACACACCCATAGAGGCTTCATTTCTGTTTGGCCCTAAGGTTAAGGATACTTTGGCCAGGTGTGAAAAGGACAGTAAGACCTTGTCTGCCATAGGTGTCCATTTCTCTACTCTTCAGAGACCCTACTCCAGGAACCAGAGGAGTGGGAAAATGTGGTACAGAAAATCCCAAGGGCCTTTCCATGACACACAAGCCGAATTTTCCTCCTGGGGCAGAGGGGGTAATTCAAACAGAAGACACCCCTTTAGAGGCAGAGGGGGTCCTTGTAACCAAGGATCCAGATATTCTTTCTCTGGACAGCCCTACCAGTGCTCCTGAAGAGCAGCCCGATAGCTTGCCTCTGGAAGCAGTTGGGAGTCATTTCTGTCTGCACCACTTTGCCTGGCAAGAAATAATCACGGATTCTTGAGTGCAGACGGTAATTACCAGAGGATATCACATTTCCTTCACTTCAATGCAAAGCCAACGAGGTGTAATCCCGATGTTCCACCCAGTGAAAGGGAATTTTCAGCAATAGAAATTCAAAAGCTGCTTCAGAAAAGAGTCATCCAAGCAGTCCTCCCAGACCAATTAAAATCCGGTTTTTACTCAAGACACTTTTAGTGCCAAAACAAACAGGGGACTGGAGGCCCATTTTAGACCTGAGCATGCTAAACAAATCTGTCAAACAAGTAAAGTTCGGGATGTCCACAGTATAGTCTATACTCCCTTTTTTGCAAAGACATGATTGGATGTTCTCTATAGATCTTCAGGATGCGTATTATCACATAAAAATGGACAAATGCTCCAGAAGATTTGTTCACTTCCAGTTGGGAGCCAACCATTACCAATTCCAAGCACTGCCCTTGGGTCTCTCTACAGCCCCCAGAGTATTCACCAAATGCATGGCAGTGGTTGGTGACAGCTCACTTAAGACTGCAAGGATTCCGGGTGTTTCCATATCTGGACGATTGGCTCCTTACCACCCCAACCAAGCATCAACTACTGTTTGTCATACAACAAACTCGAACACTTTTGACTCACCTAGGCATAACTGTGAACGAGAGCAAATGCAAACTTACACCATCTCAAAGGCTGCAATTCATAGGGGAGGAATTCGACACATGGATCTGTTGGGGGTTTCTTCCCTCCCACAGATTACAAAGACTCAGACTGCAACTCCAACCAATTCTGAACCAAACAAAAGCTCCAGCCTGAGCAGTCCTATAACTTTTGGGATCTATGCCGGCATCTATTACGATGGTTCCAATAGCGAGATTGCACAAGATACTCCTTCAATGGTTGTTGATAATGCAGTGGTTCCCCTTAGATCTTCCTATGTCTTACATGTTCAGGATAACCAATCTTTGCAAGTAAGACCTTCTGTGGTGGCTGAAGCCAGATCAAAACCTATGGAGTCGCCTATTCTCTCCCTCTCAACCATTAGCCATAGTGACCACAGATGCCTCCCTGATCGGGTGGAGGGGCTATTATCAGGGACAGACAGTCCAAGGCACTTGGTCACCTCTGGTGGCCAATTTGCATATCATTGTTGTGGAACTGAGGGCAGTGCTTCTCGCATTGCAAGCATGCCATTCTGTCCTCCCTTCAGAAATGATTGCTATTCAGTCAGACAACATGTCAGTAGTTTGGTACATAAACACACAGGAGGGAGCCAGATCCTACCCTTTATGTCGAGAAGTCATGAGAATCTGGCAATGGGCAATAGCTTCCAATCCCTTTCTAATAGCAATGCACATTCCCTGGGATTCCAACGTGATTGCAGACAAGCTGAGCAGATGCATTCTCCTGCCTCAAGAGTGGTCCCTCAATTCTACAGTAGCAGCAGAGATTTTCAGTCGCTAGGGCCAACCTTGCTGCGACCTATTCGTCTCCCCCACAAATCAAAAATGCAGCAGCTATTTTTCCCTAATCCCCCTGCAGTGGGACGCTCTTCTACACAGTTTGCCCGCAGGTCTTCTCTATGCTTATCCTCCTCTACCCCTGATACCACAATTCCTGAAGAAGGCTCTTCCATTGAGAAGCAAAGTGATCCTCATTGCTTCTTACTGGCCTCATCAAATTTGGTTCCCCTTTCTATGGCCTCATCTAATCCATCATCCCTGGGTCCTTGACCAACCCCAGACTTGGTAACGCATCCACATGGCTTGATTCACCCAAATGTAGCAAGTCTCAAGCTGACAGCTTGGTTTCTCCACTTCCGCTGATTGCCAGGCAAAGTAACCTATCCTGTCCAGTTCATCATATACTTCTGGCTTCCCATAAACCATCCACCAGAAGGCTTTACCTTAGTAAATGGAAGCGCTTTTCTCTCTGGTGCTGGGATAAACATATCGACCCCTTCCCGGCAAAAGTAAGTGCCTACTGTTCTAGACTATTTATCTAGTCAACTTGAATCTGGAGCTGCAGCTTCTTCCATTAGAGTCCATATTTCTGCAAAATCCAACTACTATAATGGTTTTCTTCATAATTCTTTAATTTATCTTCTACTATGTCAAATTTTTCTGAAAGGGGTTCTGCATATCAGGCCCCCTTTAAAACAACCATTTGAACCATGGGAATTAACATGGGTCTTACAATCCCTAACCAGTTCCCCCTTTGAATCTGCAACCAAATGTGACCTGAAATTCTTGTCTTGAAATACCTTGTTCATGGTTGCTATTACATCAGCCAGACATATATCAGAATTACAAGCTTTGAGTATGAAGAGTCCATATTTGATTTTTCACAAGGATAGGGTATCCTTACAAACAAATCCTGCCTTTCTTACAAAGGTGATTTCTGATCTGACCATTAACCAAACAATAGACCTGCCAGTGTTCTTTCCAAATTTTTTTAATAAAGGGAAGTATACTTTGCATTTGCTTGATGTTCACAGACAGCTGCATTTTTACCTTGACAAGACAAAGTCTTTCAGAAAATCTGACCAACTATTTATCACCTTTTCTGGTCCTAGAATAGGAAAAGCAGTATCTAAGGTTACTTTATCGAAATGGCTAAGGGATTGCATTACCTACATATATCATAATATAACAAAATGGCTATCCCTACTAAGATTAGAGCACACTGTACAAGGTCAGTTTCAACTTCTGTAGCTTTCCATTCCAAGGCCTCCATGGATGATATTTGCACATCAGCAACATGGGCATCTTCTCATACCTTTATTATGTATTACAAATTGGATGTGATTTCTAGGGGAAAAGCTTCCTTTGGCGCAATGGTACTCAGGAATATTCTTCCTTAGGGCCTCCCAGGAAACAGGTAGCTAGGGACTCTGTCCCACCACATGTAAGGAATGAATGAAGATCAACAACATCAGATAAAGAAGTTATGTCTTATGTTCCATCTGTGTTGTTGATCTTCATTCATTCATTACAAACCCCCCCTCCATCCCCCTCCAAAGGCTCTTGGAGGTTTGGTTATAGTCCTTCTATTCCTGATAAGGAACTTGCTCTCAAAGAAAGCCTGCACTTTCTTTCCTATAAACTGTCCTGTCTTCTAGACAAACTTGATCTGAGGTAATATGGAGAATGGCACTATGGGTAAAGCTTAGCTCGAGATTTTTCTGGCTGGCATGGGTTTAGTAAAATGGCTGAGTCGGAACCGAGGATCGGTCCCAAACCCACATGTAATGAGTGAATGAAGATCAACAACACAGATGGAATGTTATGGTAAGACATAATTCTTTTTTCTTTTTGTGATCATTTTAGATTTGGGTAATTTTTCTTCAATTTTTTTGAATTCTTGACATGCAGAAATTGATGCAATGTATATCAGTGTTTCTGCACATTGCCATATATGGATCTATGTCATTTGATTGAATGCTTATTTGACTAAGTAAGAAATCTGTGAACTCAATTGAATGAAAACATATGTGACAGAAAAATCATTTGACTGAATAACAACTGATAGAAAACATTCTACACCATAGATATTTCATAAAAATGTTTTGCAGGGGAAAATTCACTTGCATTCCCAAAGTGAGAGTCTTTGACCCTCACACCCCTTACTTATGCATCAAGCCTCCATGATCGCACAACTGTGGAGAAAATCAAAAAACACCACACAGAATGAATTAGTGCTGGCACACAGAAATCTACTGATCTGGGGGTACAACATGATGGTGGCCATTGGCAATCCACACATATGCCCCTTAGCGCACTTTCTTAATAATTCCTGTGATCAGAAACAACATCCCATGCTGTCTATAGACTTCTACTGTTTTCCTTCAATTGTGATTCAGTCAAATGACTCTTCAGGCAAATGACATTGACCCATATATACATTTATACACATTTATAGCATGTGCATGTGTGTGTGTGTGTGTGTGTGTGTGTGTGTGTGTGTGTGTGTGTGTGTGTGTATGTGTGTATATATATATATATATATATATATATATATATATATATAAATAATATGCATACACATATGTAGATATGTGTATATTAAAGATTTAATCAGTGTAATAGTATTAGGTATAAAGCACAGGTACACATTTGTAATGATGAAGTAAAGAAACAATATATAACTCTTGCAATGTAGTGAAATAAGGAAAACTGTTACATCACTTGTACTGCTTGTGCACAGCAATATTTCTATATTCTGATACTATATGGATATTTACGTTTATCTTACTGTGTAGGGGATTTGGGGTGCTATCCGATTCCCAGATGGCTTCTCTACTGGTTGCTGAGTCTCTATTGCTCAAGTATCAAGTGCCCACGTCACAAGACATGGAGGAACAAAACGCCAATGACTTTTTTTCCATAGGAAATCACTGTTGATATGATTTCTGTGTGTGCACAGCCGTCATTCCTTTGCTGTAAGATATTTCTTCCTTTTTCATGTTTGTGCAGCTGTGAATTTGATATATATAAGTTTGTGGAGGTGCAAGAAAGCTTTTCCCTTGGGAAGATGTTTACAGTTTGAGATGTTTTGCTCTTTTGTGTTTTGGGCACAAAGCAAGTATGCAAGGGGTTTGTAAAATATGACAATCTATTCTATAATGGAATTACTTTTTGATGAATGTCATCCATAAGATATATATTCTCCTTTTAAAGGGAATAATTTACTGAAGTTTTTTTCTTTTGTTTTCATATCACTGAAGAAGATTATCTCACATGTTAACTGCAGGAACTATTTAAAAACTTAATTAGGGACATTTTAAAGGACAACTGGAAGATTATTTTGGGGAATGGTGATTTGTCCAAGGTATTAGGAGATCACCCACTCTTTACATACAAGAACACACAATATCAAATCCTTGCTTGAGAAATGTTCTTCTACAGCACACATCAGTCAGTGTATATCAGGCACTTTCAAATGTGATAAGTGCAAACAATGCCACTTTATCATGAATAGTTCGAGCATACATATAAATACGCTCAGTGTGATTATCCTCCCCCAAGGAGAGATATGACTGTGATTCACAAGGGGTAGTGTATTTAGCTACTTGTGAATGCTGTTTCTGCTTTTACATAGGAAAGACTATCAGAAAATTCAGCCGCAGGATATACAAACACATACTTGCAATCAAAAATAAGATCAGAGTAATGCACTTGCAAAACACTCTACTATTTTGTACTCTTCCTTCAAGAAATTCACTTTCATTATACTGGATGCCATCAGTTTGGAAGATTTTACAGGGAATTATAAGATATGCCTGGAATGCCATGAATCATGTTGGCAGATAAAACTATGATTAGACAAATACCCATGTTTAAATGATAGTATTAACATTGCATGTTTCTTGCTTGAGCAGAAACTCAAACTAGTACTACAATGGGTTAAATATGCCGACCTGATAAGTACTATGTTTTTAACATTTCACTAACTTCACTATTTTTTTTTTTTTGCTGCTTTAAAGACTTATTGGCATTGGTCAGATTCAAGTATACACTAATGTGGTTAGAGGTTTCTTTGGTCACATGACTGCAATATAGTTTTTAAACTGGCTGATGCTTTTATATTTTAAATTCTGATGAAGTTCTGTTGGTACTTTTATTAAAGAACAGAAGCACTCAATCATTCACATTTGAGTCTGTCACTCCTACTTTGTCCCTTATGTAGACCTTGTTCTTTTTTGTTGGCTATTTTGTTCTACTCTGTTCCTTCTTTGGATATTTTAAAGGGGCAGAGTCCTGACTGACACTAGGACATCCCAGTTCAGTTATTAGCTTGACCCATGAAGGAGATGGCCAGGGGAGGTAGATAAATTTTTTTGCCAGCTCACCCACTCCTGGGGGCAGATGTTTTTCTGCCTGCAATCTGACATGCCCCATCTGATGGGACAATATGTAATAGTATGTCAGATTTCATTTAGAGATTTAGAATAGATGGGGGCTTTGTTATTAAAAATTCAAAATAGAGCCGGGGGGCTTGAAGTAACTCGCATTGTATGTGGTTTGATGGATAACCATTTGAAATGTCAGGACCCACTACAGAGAGTACTGAAGTACAGCGACTCAATGGCTGAAAGAACAGACTTACATATACTAAGTCCGAGATGACATTTCTTGGAATATTCTGTTTTCACTGAGGTATGGTGATGTCAGAGTTGGTATATATAAGTTTGGGGGTGTAGCCCCACCCCCTACAAAAAGAAGTTTTAGGGAGAAAGAGGGTTTTTCGAGATTTGCTCTTCTCTGAGTTTTTGGTCCTTGTTTTTAGCTTGTCAGCACTTAGCATCTCGAGTGCCAACATTTCTATAGGGAGCCATGGTGATGCATGTGATAACAGTAACTCTGTCCATTTAAGGTACACAAATGGCTGCCCTGGTATGCAGGACAGTGTATGTGACTCTTTCAGTTGATCCACTATGATCCACTTCCCCTTCTCAAATGTCTGATGGAGCAGTCTCAGCACCACAGAGGTAGAATCAGGGACACTAAAGGTAAAAAGGAGGAATAAGAATAGACCTAGAGTGGCTAATGGTTAGCTGAAATGCAAACAAATGGGGGTGGGGCTGCAGATGAAATTCTCATGAATAATTATTGGAACAGCTATCCCAATTACTAGGGCTTGTCCAACAAAGCTCCTTGTAGTATGGGTGTGCAAGAAATCCAAATTAATAGTAAGTATTGATAAATCATTATTGCAATTCCCTGCAGTTGCGCAAAGCAGCTATAACAATGCCCATTCTGTGTTCCCTTTATAGTTGATGTAAAAAAAAATGTTTTCTAATTGTGCTACACCATTTATCAGATAAATTATTAGGTATATTAATATAAGGGTCTTTGGATTTCAGAAACCAATCAGCAGGCCAAGAATCCATACTGCAGAGTAAAAAAGATGGCAGGAGAGAGCTAATCCATGTATCGGTGTGATACACTTACCAGAAAACAAGAACAAATACCTTAAAATCATAATGAATGATTGTTGCCCATTCTGTCCTTTGTTAAAACAAGTAGAAGAGATAATGATATGGAGTGTTCAGGATTGTGTAATGCTAATTAAAATAAATGCACCATATTATACAGAAGAGTTTCAAAAAGGCACAAGAAAAAATATTTACATATGCAGCAATAGTTATTTGACATCTTCAGTTGTCCCATTTCCCTGTTGTTTGACAGAAGTAATATGCACATAGACAGCAGGGATAAGGAAGAAAATAAATACATTAAATAAATATTAATCCATTTTATGGTTGTTATCTACATTTTTCTGCTCAGTGAACCCTGTCCTGCAGATTGTCAGCCATCATCGTCGTCATCATCTTTCCATATTTTATCACCAAATTTATTTTCTAGGCATTGGATAACCAGCATATTACCATACCCTATG
Source organism: Protopterus annectens (assembly GCF_019279795.1). Lineage (NCBI taxonomy): Eukaryota > Metazoa > Chordata > Ceratodontiformes > Protopteridae > Protopterus > Protopterus annectens. Next base: position 1,404,895,238 of record NC_056735.1, read on the forward strand.
ACTGACAGGCGTTGTATTTCAAAGTGACATAGGCAGGTTTCTCCAATCTTCAGCAGGGAGATCATACCTTGACTATGTGCATCTTCACCATCTTCCATATTTTATCATGATATTTATTTTCTAGATATTGGATAGCCAGCACATTACCATACCCTATGACTGATAGACATTGTATTTCAAAGTGCCATAGGCAGGTTTCTCCAATCTCCAGCTGGAAGATCATACCTTGCTTATGTGCACCGGAGCATGCTCATCTCAAACCCAGCCCACTGAGAGAGGTGAGTAGGCTTGTCCCTTTGTTACTGTCTCTCCCTGTGAGTTCTATCAGGTAAGTAAGAGACTAATCAAACTCTAGTTGCCTGGGTTGTAGCCAGGAGCTGATCATTTGGTGAATGGCTTGAAAAACTGTCACCGCATGAACTTGTAAGTCTTGTACCCACTGTATTGTATTTTCAAAGAATTTTTATCATCCTCTTAAGTATAGATTTGTGATTTAGGAGAAGGCCTTTCTGAATCCTGGGCTGTATCTCCATTACACTCAATTTTTGTGTGACAATAGCAAAAAGTCCTTGGCTGAAATTTTCTAAATCCCTCACATATGGTTCAGGGTATATACTCAAAACTTCCATGTGATTCAATGCCTTCCCACATCCCACATCCAAACGTCTAGTGTTGCTACAGTACGGATATAATAGTTTTGGTGTACATTGTGTGTGTGTGTGTGTGTGTGTGTGTGTGTGTGTGTGTGTGTATATATATATATATATATATATATATACACACACACACACACACACATATATGTATATATATATATATATATATATATATATATATATATATATATATATATATATATATATATATATATATATATATATATATACACACACACACACACATATATATATATATATATATATATATATACACATATATATATATGTATATATATATATATATATATATATATATATATATATATATATATATATATATATATATATATATATATGCACATATACGTATATGTGTGTGTGTGCATATATATATATATATATATATATATATATATATATATATAGGTTTACCATCAAAATTTTGAACATCACTTCCTCAAAACAAGTTACACATCATCTGAACTTTCAATGTTGCGTCGTCGAAAACCACTTCCCCAGACTGTACAATTCTGCCCCTTCTTGACCCATGTTAGCAATTAGTTTTATGTGTGGAGCAGTTGAAAATGTTGCTATTTGTGGTGTTTTCAGCAACTGGGCAGTTCGGCAGTTCAGATTTCATATAAATGTGTCAACAATGTGATGAAACGGTGAAGTGCAATCAAAATTTTGATAGTAAATATATAAAGTAGAAGTGTGATTTATAGACATCTGTGCTGTTTAAGAAAGGCCAGAAAGATTAGTAGGGCTCCATGATAATGCAGGGGTTAATGTCTTATCCTCTAGCTTTATAGACCAGGGTTCAATATAAGTTTTCTGAATCTATCAAGTGTGAGTTTCCTATCTTTCCCATGTTAGTATGTTAGTTTTCTCTGAGTACTCATGTTGTTCCTTACATCACAGTCTTCTTAGTTTGAATGGCCTAGTTCCTTAAACGCTATCTTTGGGGGTCAACTGTGGAAATTTTCTCTGCTGTAAATATGACTCAGTGGGAGTAACTCAGTCAAGAAAATGAAATAAATTATTGTACTACATGCCAAGTAAACACCTCGGCTTTAAGCAGAGCTAACAGTGATCACTGAAATCATACATTATAACCTAAAAGGGGCGCACCTTTGGCATGAAATATTGGCACCTGCCATAAAATGGCTGTTTGGGAAGCTGATCTCATAAAATAAATGACTGGGAAAAATTGAGTTATTATCATGCTGAGAAGTACCTGTTTCTCTATGATGTTTGATAGTGGCTTCTTTACATTGATTTACCACATGCACATTGAGTTGTTTTTCATAAATTCTTGAGAATTTAAGTGGTTAAAATGTGATTTCTGTATGTTAAACTTCAAAGTAAATGATGTATACCCACCTGCATCATGCTGCAAATTATATTTATTTGATCATATTTAATAAATGCTGCGCATTTCAGCTGCACACACAATATATATGTACCCTGTTTGACTTCTTTCAGGTTCAAATACAATACAATGTTGATGATTCCAAGAGCAGATTTAGGATATATACATTAACATTAAATGCAAGCATTAGATCTATTTACAAGTTTACTGATGTATGATCCTCTTTGTGTATGTTATTTTGTGGCTGTATGATATTATATATTTTGTTTTGTTCATTGTTAGTGTGTTTTATACTTAATCTTTCAGTGCTGTAAATTTATTAAGGATCTTTTCTCCCCAGGACTCAATGGAAAACATGATTTCCCAGCTAAATATTCAGAGTTAACAATATAATGCTAAATAAACAAATAAATATATAAAATGATGACATGCTTTTAATGAAATCATGTCAGAGTAACATAGTGTAATACTAGGCTATCAAGCCAAGGGGCCTTTTTAAGCCTAGCCATGCTTCCCATAACATATCAACCAAAGGATGCAACTACAAAGTGCAGCACTCCTCATATACAATACTGTAGTGTTAGTATTTGTAATTGACTCAAAACAACTAACATGGGAATAGAACCCACAACTTTGTAAACCTTTCATCATCAAAGACAACTAAACTATCTGCTGAGCTACTAATGTGAAAGCACGGTGGTATATTGGTAAGAGGGATGCTTCCCAGTGTCAGGAACTTTAGTTCAGTGCTAACCTATACCAGCCGTCTGCATGTTCTTCCCATGTTTGCATGGGTTCACTCCAAGTATGTTGTTTTTTTTTTTCTTACATCCAAAAAACTGTTGATTGGCTACTCTGAACTGCCCATATGCTTTGCTTTACTGCCATCTTTGTGGTCAAAAGTATGCCTAAATAATTGCACAAAATGTAATACTGAATCTACCCAGTTAATGGTAGACTATTAAACAATAATGTGTTTGGAACACATGCTAGGGTGTGCAAATAAATTCAACAACATCAGTACTGGCAAATGTATTGCCAGCATATGTTAACTTAGTTATGAGATGGTAAGCATATGAATATTTGTATGATCAAAGTTAATTAATGTCCTTCCTTCTCTGGATTTATGGCATATACTCTTGAATGGGAATTCTAATTTCAAATGATGTTGGAAATCAGAATTTGCTAGCTGATTATTTTTGGCAAGATACAATATAGGGAAAATTAGTTGGTTAAGCATACAAATCTTTAAGGAATTTTTTAATAATAAAATAAAAATGCCATTAAATATGAATACTAATCCATTCCAATTTTTTTTTAATTTTCTTTAATATTAATAATGATGTGACTAAAAATAAATCTTATTTATCAAATATATATAGGATTTTAAGACCTGAATTTACAGTCTTTGATTCATCATATTGGAATTATTCAACAAAAGTAAATGATGAAATTTTTTGAGTTATAAATAAAAAAAACTTTAAAATCTATAGGGAACTTTGCTTCATCACTTTATTGGAGAATTTATACCTGGAAGTTCTTACATAGAATCTTTTTAACTCCACATAGGGTTGCTTTAATTTGTAAAACAGAGATAATAAAGTGTTGGAGATGTGATGAGACCCTGAATGCAGTTTGGCTTCATATGGTCATAGAAGGTAAAATGGTTGTTCCATTTTTGTCAGAGATCAGAATTTTGCTAAAGCACTGTGGTCAGACAAGTGTATTATGGCAAATTCTTTGATTTTTTTTTAGTTCCCAATTCCAAATGCCATACCTAAAACACAAGTGCCTGTCATTGGTCCATTCTGGCTATTGCCAGAAAACTTATTGCAAAGAACTGGAAAAGTAAAAATATCCTCTCTTTCACTGAATTTATTTGTATAGCAAAGGCTGTATGCAATAAGGAATTGCAAACTGTATATAGGAGAACATCAAATGTTATACATTAATATTTATCATGGCAAAAACTTATTGATTTATTGGAAAAATATTAATGGTTTTGATTAATATAAATGTTTAACAACCTTGTGTACAGTTTTTTTATTATGTTTTTTAAATGTTATATCTTGTTTTCATTTTGTTTTAAAATTGAATAAAACAATTTTTAAGACTTTGCTTATTGGGCATCTTAATGATTTTTTAAACAGACCTAGTACAAGCATTACTTTCATCCAGACATTTTGTCGATGCTGTGTAAATAAAAATGTACTAGGAAACACAGTGTTAGTGATGGTTAACTTCAGTTGGGCTGTTGCCATTTAGCACTTAAAATTTAAGGTTTCTCAGTTCCACAAGGTTAGGAAAATGGTCTCAGCAGGAAAGGATGATTGATAACATGATGAAGGTTAAGAATATTTTATTAGGTAGTCCAATTATGTGTAGTGGTGTCAGGATACAGGAACAGCTACATGTGTCATTAAGGATACATTGTTCAAACAGTAATGTAAGAAAGTGCTGGGGCTATGTGCTGAGATTTACTGTTCAGTAGAAGATAATGAGAGGTGTATGAAGCACTGGAACATTTTATGTACTGATGGCAGGAGAACTGAAAATGACAGAAGCTGACTTTGGACTAGTTAGTACCACTGAAGAATACTTTTCCAAGTTTGTTTTCTTCCTATCCAAAATAAATGATCAAATTGAGCCTTTGAGACTCATCCAAGTTCCCATTATGCCCTATAGCGTATGGCCTGGAAACTGCATAAGGCTGAGTATAAGATGAATATTTGTGTCACCTGTGTCTTGTATGATAAGTTTAAGGGAAGGGCTCTTCACCTAGCTGAATTCCTCCTTCACTTCAAAACCTCTGCAGAAGTGATATTGGTTGCCACCACAACAAATGAGACCAGATATACCCTAAGATATTTAAGTAGGCTTCACAACAAAGACGGAATATCTTTCCTTTAGTCTAACTGAGAGGGCAGACTTCATTATCAAAGTCATGGTCTTGGCCGGATTAAGTTAGTAACCACAACATTTCCCGTAAAAGTCTAGCATCTTGGACAACCTCACAGTATCATGATCATGGCCAGACAGGTAAACTAGCCAATTACCCACAAAAAGGGAACATTTATCTCCTCTTCCATCCATTTGTAACCTCATGAGGTAGAGTTTAAAGTCTTCTTTCTAGAAATTCTACATACATAACAGATAATAACAAACATAAAGGAAATGCCACCTGGGCCTTCCAAACTGAAGTAATGCTAGCAGTGCAGCTGAAACCTTGACCATAGCATGAAACTTTGCATGCATATTATTTAAGAACTCACATTTTAATAGGAAGCCAGTGGCCTTCAGTGCTGAAACCAACAGACTCTTTCTATTCTATTAAAAGGCTTTTCAGCATTGCAGTTCAAATCATTTTACATGGTCTTACATCATGTTTACATTATGGCAGAAAGAAACAATGAGCCTGCCCAGTCTGTCCCTTTAAGTACATTTAATGTCTTCCTGCTCTTCCATTTGTACCACCCCCTCATCCTTTTTCTACCTGTTCCATACCTTATTAAATGCCATTTCGGATCCATTCCTTGCATCTGTAAACTTCCATTCTCAGATTCAGGGAGTAGTTAGTACCTACAGTCTATTTTCTGATCAGGATTACCTATTCAACTTTCCCCTGACACAGTCTTGGGTGCCAGTATCATGTCCTTCTCTCTCTTCTGGTCTCTGGTGAGTAGAGCTGTAGCTCACCTCTGGCTATATCCTTTCCTCTGTATCCCACACATCTATCTGGTAACTTTCTTCTGTATTCTTTCCAGCAGTCTGATATTCCTTTCTTTATATATATATATATATATATATATATATATATATATATATATATATATATATATATAAGGTACAGTGAGACCAAAGCTCTGTAGAGAGGAAGCATTACCTCACGGCTTCCGGAATCTATCCCGCTAAGGATACATCCCAACATTCTGTTTGCTGATGCCATTACTCTCTCATTCTGTCCCACTGTGCTCTTATTAATCCAGTCCAGGTGTAGGCAGTACTCTCAGATCATTTTCTTGATCTGTTGCCATCAGCTATCCCAAATATGCAGTTCATTCCAGTGCTCTTTACTTTTGTATTAAACCTCAGCGTTCATCATTCTTCCCATTTGGCATCCTTTCTACGTTCTTTTCTAGACTCTTCCCCATCACCCACTGCTGCATTCATCTTTGTGACATCAGTAAAAATTTTGAAGTTCTCTGTTCCTTCAGGTATGTCTGAGCCAATCACAATGAAGAGTACTGGAGCCAGGACATACCTCTGTGACACTCCACTGGTCACTTTCCTAATTTAAGACACATTCCCTCTCACCCCCAATCCTCTGTGTCCTATCATTCAGCATTACAGCTATCCATTTCCTCAGTCTTAATGCTATCCCCGATCCCTCTAGTTTTCCCGTTAGCCTCCTGTGTTAGATCAAGTTAGGCGCTTTGCTGAAGTCCCGGGAAACTATGTCTTTCTCCTACTTTCCTCTCAAGTTCACCTGTAACCTCGTTATACAGTTGGGTCAGATTTGACTGACTGCTCCTTCTGGTCATAAACCAAACTGGTTGCTGTCCCAGAGGTTGTTTTCCTATAAAAATGCTACCAACCTTCTCCTCGTGATTCTCTGTAACCTACATTCAACTGTTCTTAAGCTAACAGGCCTTTCCTTCTCAAAATTTTTTTCTCCATCCCACTTTAGACAGGGTGCCACATTTGCTGTTGTACAGTAGTCAGGCACTTCTGCACTATCCGGTGATCTGTTGAAGAGTTCCAGTAGGTGGTTTATCAGTGTACTAGCCAGAATTTTGAGGATTCTGGGAGAAGGCTATCCAGTCCATGTTCTTTATATTTCTTAAGGGCAACCAGTTCCCTCTGATCCTCCTCCATCTATGCCCTGAAATCTGTCAGCCATTTCTCCCCTTCTGTCCTGTATCCCTCCTATCACAACAGCATCCCTTTTCATTTCTTTGTCAATACTTCAGCAAAATATCCATTCATTATCTTTAGATTTTTCCAGTCCATTGTGAACCCCACCCATCTACGTTCAGCCTCCTAGTTCTGTTAGTTCCATTTTTGTTTCTATTATGTAGCTAAAAAGCCTCCACTTCCCTTTTTGATTCCTTTCTGCTAACTCCCTTTTAACTTTAGCCTTTCCTGCCCTCACCAAGTTTGCTGTCCTTTTTTTGCTAGCCTCCCTGGACTGTGCCTCCTTGACCACCTCACTCTTCATTTCAACCTCTTGTAAACTCTATTCTAATTCCTAGCCTCCCATTCCTATGTAACCACACAGACCTTCCCCTCTTTTTTGCCTCTTCTTGTCCATAGCCCTGAGTAGTTCATTCCTCACCTATCCCTTTAACAGAACTCTCAACTGTCCCTATTTTCAGGGAACATTCCTATTTTCAGAACTGATTTACTCCTGCACATTGTGTACCTATTTTTGGAGATATGTCCCTATTTTCCAAACAGTTACCCCTTCACATAATTTTCTGAATCCACCCCTCATCACGTGTGATTTTTGAAGTTGTGTAGTACACAGAAAACCACAGTACATGCCTGACATACTAGCTGCATAAATACTTTAAAGAAAGAGAGCACACATCTTGCATCTCCCTTTTTCAAAAGCAAAAACAAGTGAGCTTGTGTGGTAAAATTTGCAGTACAGTTCATTATAGTCTACATATTTTACTGTCTTTGATAATATGCTTGTACTTTCCATCATTGTTGTCACTCTGTGCTTTTTTGAACGTGTTTCTGAGTGGTATTCCACATTCCTACTGGAAGTGAGAAGAGTTATGTGCTACTTGGTATTCAAATTTTGTGTTAATTAGATGTCCAGATTATTGGATGGATGTACCTACTTTTAAAAAGCCTTTGCACCTATTTTCAATGTCTACAGGTTAAGCTGTATGCCCCATGGCATGTTTACTCCTTAGTTTGTTCCCAGTCTCCTAAATCATATTTGACCATCTCCCTCAGCACAACACGATCCATTCCTCTAAAATCTCATGCCATTGTCTTTGTGTTTTTATACTTAACTTCCCTACTCTAAACTATCTGTTGGCTTTATCACCATTGACTAACAGTGCTTTAATTTGAACAGCCACGACATCTTCTCACTTGTGAGGACTACGCTAGAATTTTAACCTTTCTGGCACAGTCTTACACCAGTTGGGTGAACCCCACACAGCCCAATACCATAGTCAACTCCCAGTTCTCTTTATTTTAGAACTGGGAATCTTCCAGTCTGCTTCTGTCCGAGTCAGACTCCCCATTAATATTACCTTTTTTTTTTCCTAGCCTATTCCTTTTTTCTTTCCTCCAGTCTGTTTTTCTTCTGTCTTGTTGTCTCTGGATAATGAAGCACTACATAAGTCCACCAGCTCTTCCTCCCCTTCCTCTAGACACTGACCAAGGCAGCACCTTTGTCTCATTCCTGGTTTGGCATCCTTCCTCCTCTCTGACCTCAAATCTGAGATCTTCCTTTTTGCAGATTGCCACTCCATTCCATCCATCTTTTCTCTGGCATTTCTGAATAACTTATAACCAGGCACCTCCAAGTCCCACTCTTTGAAGTCAGTGGCCTATATTTTTGTGATACCATCACTGCCCCTGCCTTGCATCACTGCTTACAACTGTCCCGTCTTCCTACCCATACTTCTTTACTCTTTGCAGTGCAGAGTTAGACTACCCAGCCATACTACCTGTCACCCTTGTTTGTTCTTCTGCTGTGTTCTGCATCTGTTCTTAACTTCTCTGTGTTGCCTAAACACCTTCCTCCCATTTATGCATCTTTCACTGTTCTTCCCACTTTTATTTAGTTTAATGGTATCATCTTTAGTATGTGCCTTTCCATCCCAACGTTAAGCAATGCTGTCCTTTCCAGGCCAAGGCAGGCCAGGCTCTTGTACAGATCTGGTCTCTCTGACAGGTCTTTCAACATGGTCCTGGCAGCCCCAAACCTGTCTACTTTTGTCAGGTCTTCCCACATACCCCTACCTGTTCCAAACCTGTCAACTTTTGTCTAGTCTTTCCCCATGCTCCTAGCAGCCCCAAACTTGTCAACTTTTGTCAGGTCTTTCCACATGTCCCTACCAGTCCCAAATTTGTTTCCTTTCTCCACTTCTGCAATTAGTAATTGTACTCCATAATCCTTTCTTTCTTCTTAGCGCTGCTCTTGTATAATTAACATTTCTAAGAATGCTATCTCCAACCCTCTTTCCTTACATCTGTCTTCCACTTTGCTGCCTATTCTTGCTTTTACTGTAGCTATTTTCTATGATAAATCATTGTTGTCTGCATACACCTCAGTATGTGTTCACCCATCCCATTTAGTGATCATTTTGGTCCACTGCTTTCATGTTTTACTGAGTGCAGGTCCTGTGAAACATTTCCCTGAAATTTGCTTTCCCCTCTCTCATTTGCATAGACTATTAATCTATTTTGTGATTGAGTCTTCAGGCACGCAAACACTCTTTTCTTTCCACAAAGTGGATGTCCTCTCATTTGATTTCTGCCTCATGCTACCACCCCTCTTTTCTGCAACTATCACACCTCCACTTCCAACATTATTAGTTTTTATCACTGTCTGTGCTGGTTGACTTCACCTCTGTGCCATATATGAACTTTATGTTATCCTTACTATGCTCTTTGTCCATGAATTTTCCATTGTTCTGTCTGTTTTGCATCTGTATGCTGTATTTGGATGAGGGTCCCTCTGCCCACTTCCCTTATACTCTTGTGATAGGTTCTGTGGCTGTTACTCCCCATTATCACTTAACCACTATTCTTTGCCTCTCTCTCTTTCAACCCTGCATTCTTTTTTCTTAAATGTATAGCTCACCAAAAGTTTCTTTTCCTTTTCTGGGCATTGTGGATTACTATCACTATCTCTCAGCCTGGCAAGCACTTACAATATAATTTCCATTTTCACAAGGTCTTTGTTCATATTCCCTTAGGGTATCTACACAGAAAGCCATGAGATCACTTATTTAAAGTTATAACTTGAAGCTGCCTAGTGACATCTGATCTTCATTTTGCATATCAATTAGCTCCTCAACAAAAGTTAGCAGCACCAACAAGGCAGTCCAGGCAAACCACTGACATATACCAACCCATTGGAAGTCTCCCTGTGTTACTTTCCTCCACCTCTTCACTCCCTTTTTACAAAAGCTGCTTTTTAACTGAATGTTAACAAAGAAGAATGACCAAAGGGCACTAGATGGGTTAACTGCAGTCTCATGAATCCTCCACCAATAATATAAGCTAGACCAAATAATAATTTTCAAACCACCCTTCTTGCTCACCTTATAAAAAAATGAAAAAGTTCATAAATATTAGTCTCACTCTGCCTACAAAGGTATGAAACAAATGCAGTGCCATGTCCACAGCTTCAATAACCAAAAGCACAGGGAGAAAATAATACCCATGGCTCCCAAGGCAACATGAGACAGCAGGCAGTATGGCAGGCATCAGCAGTAGGCTGGCCAGTGGGCATGTCAGTGGCAGTAAAAATGCAGTGCACAGTGGGTAGTGCCTTTACAATTGGTGTGTGTGGACCACTACCCCCTTCATGGTATCCAGGGAACATTACCTAAAATGCATGCTGGAGCATAAGTGTGACTACAGTAGCAAGCAAGATTTCCTCCATGCTTTAGCAGATTTCTACATGTTGTAGTTATATAAGCATGTACTGTACACTGAGCACAACATTCATTACTTCTTCTCCTCCATGCACTTGGTTAGTAAAGCTGTGGGCATGGCAGTGTGTACTTTTGTTTGCCCACAGGTAATTCACAACAGCCATATTTTTCTGCAGCTGAATGTCGCTTCAGCCATGTGTTCCCCACCAGATGTGTCAAAGGGAGATGCCTCATTGCCTAGGTGCCTTGACCCCTTCCATATTGTTATTACTTTCTTCTCTCCTAGCTTCCAAACTGACACAGAAATACCATCTATACCTGGAGACTTTCCTTCAAATTGATTGCATGTCATCATTTTTATATTATCGGCCCTTGTCTAACTGTTAATTGCTGAGCCTCATCTTCTCTAACCGTGGCATACTTAAGTCTTCCATAAATGTTTCCATTTTTTCCTGTTTCTTGATTTCCACATTTCTCTGCTTAATACAGATTTTCATAAAATTTATAAAATATCACTAATACCTCTACAGGATCTCTGGTTGTTTTTCTTATTATAGGCTTGCTAATTTTGGCAACAACCCTTTCTACTTTTTGTTGCCTAAGTCATTGTTCTAGGAGTTTTTGTGCTCTGGAGTTATTATCAAAAAACAAACAGTAGCTTAACAGCAGTCTTTCTAAACTCATGCATATTATCTAGATGCTCCCTTATTTTCTCTTTAGCACTCCGCAATTGCTCCTGTTCTTATTCTGGGAGATTCTTATTCTGCAATACATTAACCTTTGCCATTCCCTCTAAGTAATACCGGTTACTTCTTAAAAAATTTATTTCTACTCTTTTCTTAAACTTCACTTTCATTTCATCCCACTCACTAGCTATAACTTCTGAAAAAAATGTGTCTTCCCCTAATAACTCTCAATTAATTTACACTACTCATTCCTTAAGTTCCTCTTTTTAACAGTTAGGTGGGGAAGTGCCAGTGTCTCATTTTTACTTCATTAGCCTGCATTTTTATCTTAGTTGTTATTGGTGTATGATCTGAAATAGTTATTGGATATGTGTCAAAGCTTTTAATGAAATGCACTTGTTCCTGTGAAATATAATCTCTGTCTAGTCTAGCGCAGTTATTGTACCTTGGGGAAAAGTATGTAAATTCTCTTTGAGTTTCTACTACTGAATTCACATCTTCCTTACTAAATATTTTCATAAATTTCATCAGAAATCTACCTTCTTTTGTTATATTTTTCTTTCTTGGTCCCCCGCATACATGCTCACCATTACAAATCAAGTTCCAGTCCCCATTTATAAGTAATATTCCCTACTGAAACTAATTTCTCCCAGAATTTTTTTAAGCTCCACAATAGCAGTTTTAGGTGGATTATAAATAGATGCCAGCATAATATTCTCCCTTTCCCTTTGCTAATAGCCCCTTACTACCACAAATCTGCCATTACCATCTTGTTTTCCCCTTCTATCACTATTGGGGCTGCTCTAACAATTAGCATGTGTACTCCCTTTTTCCTTTGTTCCTGATATTCTACTGACTACCCATCATGAAATCCTTTCTTTATCAAATTCACATGCTCACTTCTTTCCAAATGTGTTTCCTGCATCACTATTTTCACTCTACATTTCTTAACATAATGCAGTAATTTTAACTTTTTGTCTATACTTGAGAGGCCATTCATGTTCCAAAATGTTGTTTAGTGTCGTCATTATGATAAGCATTTATTATTCTCACCTAATATAAATGACAACTTTTTTAAATATCTGATCTGAAGTTGTTAATCTTCTTCCTATTCATCACTGATGGGTTTGGTTCTGAGCTCTTGGAACCGAGTCGGCCTTATACCAAGCTTGCGTGCACCAAAACCTCTCAAGCTAAACTGCTATTCACAATGCCCTTTGCTCAGTTACCTCAGATCTCATTTGCCGCACAGCCATATAGCAGTGTTTCATTGAGCTCTCCAGCTAAGTGCTTTTTTCAGATATATTTAATAGTTTGAAAAAGTTTGTTTCTCTTTTTATAACTTGTTCTTGTTCTATATTGCTACAGGTCTACCCACCGGTATTTCTCTCTTATCATTATTGGTAGAAACATCCTCGATCGGACCCCTCTTCGCCTAGTCGGCACCCACCCCGGCACCGACAATTACGGCACTGCCTACAGCCTTGGTACCGACCAGTGTATCAACTTCTTTATCGGCACCGACTTCGCCCATTTTGTCTCCATTATCGGTTTCAACAACTACCTCGGAACTGTTTCTGTCATCCACCCCTATAGTGACTTCTGCTACGAGCCCGTTCATGGCTCCGACCATACCTTTATTACCTGTTGCAAAATTGGAATTGTCAGTGCCGTTCTGTGACACACCACGGACCTGATACTCATCCAATGTGGACATGTTTGCCGGACAAGCCTGCAGCCCCTTTTTGGACCAGCCTGACTCCCCCTCAGGTGCATCAGTGAGATCCACGGGGAGCCTTTCCAAATTGGATGTGGTGTGCCTTTTTGATTGGCTGCTGACTGCTAGGGGAATCTCAAATCTGCCTAGACCCTATTCCACTCCTGGATTTGGGTCTATTTCTCTAGCAACCCCTACTTACTCTCCTCCCTTGGACCCCTCCATTCCAAGGCTCATCTATCCAACTTTTACTAGAGGAATTCCTTCCTCGGTGCTGAAAACAACTCTGTCTGAGGCTCCAAGATCCCTTTGGGTGCCGGTTCCATCGGAACCCACTCTTACTCAATCTCATGCTTGGGGGTTGAGTCCCCAGTTGCGGTGTTGGTTCTGATGGTTTTGTTGACCCTGACTTTGGATCAGAGGATGGTGACTATCGCTCTGTGCTTGATTGAGGCTCTGTCCCTGGGGGCAGACCGTCTGGTCGGTTCTGATTTTGTCTTCTTCGGTTCCGGCCTCCCATTCCTCTTCAGGCAGGCCTGCTTTTCTGGTGATGGAGAGAGCACTTGCTATCAACAGTCCTCCACAGTTGGTTATTCCCTGAGTTCCCTATGAGCCGCAGCTGTCAAAGGCCACAGGAATCAAAGGAGCGGAAAGATGTGGCACAAGAAGTCTTAAAGTCCTTTCCGAGATGCATGTGTTGAGGACTTCTCCAGAGGCAGAGGGGGTTCCAATAATGGAAGACATCCCTTTCAGGGCAGAGGGGTTCCCGGAACCAAGGCTCCAGAGATTCCTTCTCAGGTAGACCATATCAGAGTTCTTGAGGTGCTGCCCAATTGCTTTCCTCTGGAAGCAGTCAGGGCGCGTTTCTCTCTCCACCAAGCTGCCTGACTATCCATTATGAACGATCAGTGGGTGCAGAGAATCATTACCAGAGGCTACCCTATTCCACTAATATCCTATCCAAGACCTCCGAAATCCCTTCCCGATTTCCCACCCAGTCAAAGGGAGGAGGCAGCTTTCGACATACGAAAGCTACTTCAAACACGAGCCATCGAAAAGGTCCCCTCAGATCAGTGCGGATCAGGGTTCTACTCAAGATTTTTTTTGGTGCCAAAGAAGACAGGGGACTGGAGGCCCATTCTGGATCTCAGTCAACTAAACAAATCAGTAGTTCAGACCAAGTTCCGCATGGTCACAATTCAATCCATCCTCCCCTTTCTGTGGGAGGGTGTGTGGATGTGCTCATTAGATCTCTGGAATGTGTATTACCATATCAAGATAGACAAGTGCTCCAGGAGCCTCCTTCGCTTCCAGCTGGGAGCCAATCACTATCAGTTCAGAGCCCTGCCTTTCGGTCTCTCAACGGCCCCCAGAGTGTTCATGAAATGTCTTGCAGTGGTAACAGCTCATCTGAGACTTCAGGGATTCCAGGTTTTTCCATATCTAGATGATTGGCTCCTCTCCGCTGCCACCAAGCATCTTCTGGTCAGGGCCCTCAGCTACACATTGGCTCTAGCGGAGTCATTAGGCATCACCATACACTGGCAGAAATCAAACCTTCAACCATCACAACAACTGGAATTCATAGGGGCAGTATTCAACACGCAGTCAAGCCTAATCTCACTTCCTCTCCACAGGCTTCAGAGACTCAGGGCACAAGTTCAGGTGATACTCTGCCAAAGCAAGGTGTCTCCAAGGGAGATTCTTCAAGCCTTGGGATCTATGGCCACAGCCATCCCCATAGTCCACTTAGCCAGACTACACATCAGATTACTACAATGGCTCCTTCAGGCCCAGTGGATACCCAATCTCCACCGCCTGAGCTCAAAGATTCTCATCACCAACATTTGCAAACAAGATCTCCTCTGGTGGATGAATACAGACAAAAACCTTTGGTGTCATTCCTTCCAGGTTCGACAGCCCAGCGCCACAGTGACCATGGATGCTTCCCTGCTGGGGTGGGGGGGGCCACTTCCAGGGAAAGTTAGTCCAAGGCACATGGTGCGATGTAGAGGTCAATTTGCATATCAATGTCCTGGAGTTAAGAGCGGTGCTGTTGGCGTTGCAAGCTTTTCATCTGCTTCTTCCATCCGGAATGATTGCTGTCCAGTTGGACAACATGTCCATGGTCTGGTACATAAACAAACAGAGAGGGACCAAGTCTTACTCTCTTTGTCACGAAGCCATGAGAATCTGGCAGTGGGCAATAGCTTCCAACCACTTTCTGATCGCAACGCATATCCCGGGGAGCTCCAATGTGATTGCGGACAGACTGAGCAGATGCATACTTCATCCTCATGAGTGGTCAGTCAACCTGAGTGTGGCGACGGAAATTTTCAGTCGCTGAGGCCAGCCATGCTGTGACCTTTTTGCCTCCCCTTCAAATACAAAATGCAGCAGCTACTTTGCCCTCTTTCCCCCTCTCAGGGAGTCACCGAGAGATGCTCTAGTCCATGATTGGCCCACAGGTCTTCTTTATACTTACCCTCTGATTCCTCTTGTTCTATGGAAGGCTATTCAGTTGCGAAGCAAAGTGATCCTCATCACTCCATTCTGGCCTCATCAAGTGTGGTTCCCCTTTCTTTGACCTCATCTGTTACAACCTCCTGGGATCCTAGACACTCGTCAGGACCTAATTTCTCACCCACAAGGGCTGAGTCCTCCAAATCTGTCCATCCTCAAGCTGACAGCTTGGTTTCTCCACTTCCGTTAGTTGCCAGGCAGGAAACCCTTTCTTCACCTGTCCAGGATATTATTTTGGCTTCTCATAAAACATCCACCAGAAAACTTTACAGAGATAAATGGAAAAGATTCTCTGTTTGGTCATGTAACCAGGAGCTAGACCCTTTCTCAGCCCCCATAGCCACTATTCTTCATTATTTGGCTGAGCTGTTCGACAAAGGTGCCTCGGCTTCTACCATTCGAGTCCATCTAGCAGCTATTTCCAACTTCCATAATGGGTCTGAAGGAGTACCACTTATCTCCTCTCATCTTTGCAAGACCTTCCTCAAGGGTATTTTTCACTGCAGGCCTCCCATCAGACAGCCGATGGAGGCATGGAATTTGTCCTGGGTTCTACAGGCTCTCTCTGCCGCCATTTGAGCCGGCTGCCACCTGTGATCTAAAATTCTTATCATGGAAATCCTTATTACTGGTGGCTATAACTTCAGCAAAATGAATTTTGGAATTACAAGCATTATGTATCAAGAGCCCTTAGCTGATCTTTCATAAGGACAGAGTATCACTTCGAACTAACCCATCCTTTCTCCCCAAAGTGGTTTCTGACTTTTCAGTTAACCAATACATCGAACTCCCTGTGTTTTTCCCATATTACTCTAACAAGGGAGAATACTGCCTACATTCCCTGGATGTTCACAGACAATTGCTCTTTTATCTGGACAGAACTAAATAATTTTGCAAGTCAGACCAGCTTTTCGCCTCCTTTGCGGGCCCTAGAATGGGAGGTGCAGTATCAAAGGTTACTTTATCTAAATGGTTCAGGGATTGCATTGCCTTCACATGTTCACTTACGGAGGGATCTAAGCCTGGCCAAATCAAAGCTCACTCAACTAGGGCTATTGCAGCATCTGTTGCCTTCCACTGTAGGGCCTCCATGGATGATATTTGTGTAGCTGCCATTAGGGCTAAGCCCCACACTTTTATCAAGCATTACAAATTGAAGCTGTTCTCCAGAGGAAGAGCGGCCTTTGGTTCAATGGTTCTCAGGAATGTTCTTCCATAAGGGCCAGTCAGGTTCTCCAAGTAGCTGGGGACTTGGTCCCATCAGTGATGAATAGGAAGAAGATTAACAACTTCAGATAAAGAAGTTATGTCTTACCATAATGTTCCATCTAAGTTGTTAATCTTCCAGTCATCACACCCTCCCAATGAACCCCCTCGTAAGGTTCCTGGTGGATCTTCTGGGTCTTCATGGTGTATTAGGGTTTCTGCGCAGAGATGGCCTCTGGCTTATTCTTTCTCTATATGTTGCATATAAACTCGATCTGAGGTAACTGAGCAAAGGGCATTGTGGATAGCAGCTTAGCTTGAGAGTTTTTGGTGCACACAAGCTTGGTATAAGGCCAACTTGGTTCCGAGGGCTCGGAACCGAACCCATCAGTGATAGCTGGAAGAATATCAACAACTCAGATGGAACATTATGGTAAGACATAACTTTTTTTTTCAGCTTTTGTGATATATGTACCCACTAATGTTTGGCAGGTTAATTCTTTATACAGTAGATGTTATGTAGTCCTATCTCGCCTACATTCTTACCCGTGGGTTCAGAGCCGAATATTGGCTCCAACTCGGCCTATTTTACTAGCTCAAAAGTCTTTGATTGGCTGGGCTAAGAGGGTATCCCATGGTACACTGCTCCATATCCCCAGATCTCGTTTTCCGCTTGTAGAGCTCGGACGTGGTCTCACTTGGATGTGGCTAAGTACCTTATTTTGACTTATTTCTCTTGAGAAATTGGTTACTTTATACCCAAAAGCTGTTTTAATAGCTATATTTTGCTGCTGTCACTGTGATTGTGTGTTTTTTTTGGTGTTTTGTGGTATCCCTAACTGTTCCCATGGGCTAGGCCCATTTTAGTTAGAGGACCTAGTCCTCCCTTAGTTTGAGATTTTTCATGTGTTTGTTCTCTGTGTTGTCTTAAGAACCGTTTTAGTTAGAGGTTCTTGCAGTGGTGTCATTTTTGTTGCTAATCATTTATTTAGGGATTCGCTGAGTCTGTGTAGTACTGTTTGCTAGTGTACTTTGTGGGCTTTCCCGCCCATTTTGGAAAAGTTTTGTTAACTGTTCTCTACAGTTAGCAGATAATGTCTAAGGATCAGAAGGAACATAAGCCTTCTGGCTTTAAAAAATGTTAAAAATGCGGATATAGAATGTCCATCACAGATGGACACTCTGTGTGTCTATTGCCTTGGAGCCATCCATTTACAGGAGTTGTGTAGCTTTTGCCACGCGTTCAGTCCTAGGGTGCCCCAAGAGAGGAAAAACAAATTGATTTTAAAGGGACTGCTTAAACCATCTTTTGAGGAAGCTATAGATTCGGCTTCCAGTTCTCAGTCGAAATCTAAAGTCTCCAAGTCCAAGAAAAGGTCTCCGGCTCCATCTGGATCTTCGGAGCCTCCGGAGAAGATTACTATATTGGACTCTGCTTCCTTGGCTCCACTGTCTTCGGGGCCACAGGAGGTATCTGTGCTAAGTGAATCGGCGTCCGCTCCGATTATTCTCAAACCAATTCGGAGCTGGTCGCCTAGTGTGAGGCATGGTTCATCAGATACAGATAAGAGATCCCAATCTCCATCCATTTCCAAATCCTCCAGGTTTTCTGATTTGGATGTTGATAGGGTAGTGCAGAGGCTCCTGCAGTCGCCGGTGTTGGCCAAATTGTTTTCGGCTCCGACCCAGTCGGCTCCGGAGCCAGTTCCTATGACTGTTTCAATGATTCCTCCTCCAAGCACATCTTTGTCATCAGAGCCAGTATATTCCGCTCCGAGTGATGTTCTTGCTCTGGCTCCGATACCTCCCTTGGGTTTATCGGTACTGACCTCTGCTCCGACCATGTCGGTTTCGTCCACAGGATTTGAGACTTGGGTCTCCTTGGTCGAGCCCGAAGGGGATACTTTGGGACATCTTTTGGTTCCGAGTCTCCCACTCGGTGCATCGGCTCGGGGACCCCGGTCCCGGTCGTGGCCTTGGAGGTCGGTCGGTCCTTGGACTCGGGGGGACCTGCCTTCGAGGCCATGTGGAGCGAGCTGGCCAGATCATCAGCTGATCACCCGGGTCGGTCATTCCATCCCCTACCACTCTGGTGAGAGCTTCTGACACTCACCTATCCTTGGACAGTAGATTGCCAGGCCCTAAGGACACCCCCACAAGTGGTCCCCCACTTTCTGAAGGTTTCTCAGAGCCAGTGCCTGAAGAACCTCCCAGAAAGAAATTGTGCAAGAGGAAGCACATAGACTCCCAGGACGAGTCTCTCACTTCCGATACTGACCTCGAGGAATCGGAGGGATCCCCCAAGTCTTCCTCTGATGATGTTTCCTTCTCCGATATCCTAGAGATACTGAAACAAAGAGGAGACTGGCCTTCCAAAACTCCTTCTGAGGAGGAGTCAGTATTCCTTAAGGCTTTTGGCGCTCAACCCTCCACCTCCTGGGTGTCTCCACCCTTCGATGAACTTCTTGACCTTATTTGTTGAAGGGTGTGGGAAAACCCTGATTCTATGGAGCCTGTACCCAGGCATCCCAACAAATTTCTCTCCGCCCCTCAGGGAAAACCGTTTCTGTCAAAGGGAGTCCCTGTAGATGCCATGGTGGTGGCGGCAGCCACCCAGAAAGAAGTTGCACAGTCTTCCTTGTCGGTCCATCCTCCTAACAAAGAGTCTAGGACTATGGACCGGTATGGGAAGCATACTCTGTCTTCAGCAACCTTCACTTTATGGTCGCTGAATTACTTGTCTCATTTCACTCGGCTCCAGAGAGATCTCCTCAAAGAACTGGGAGATACTCTTGCGGGTAACATACCTGAGGCGGTGGCTCAGGCAGTTAACACACAGGTCTCTACCCTCAACTCCATTGCAAACTCGTCCATGCAACTCATTTTTTTATGCGGCCAAGGGAGCGAGTAGGGCGGCCAGCTCAGGGTCACCCTTTAAGGCAAGCCTGGCTACGTCTGTGTCACTTCATGGAGGCCTTCAAGTCTTCCTTCACTGATGCCCCATTTGATGGTTCCTCCTTGTTTGGGACCAAAGTGAAAGATACCCTCACCAGGTGCGAGCAAGAGGGAAAAAACCTGTCTGCCATAGGGGTCCATTTTTCCCTTTCATCTAGGCCTTATCCAAAGGCCCAGTGGGGGGGAGGAGATGTGGTTCAAGAAATCACAAAGGTTTTTTCCTGCCGCACAAGGTGAACCCCCCTCCAGAGGCAGGGGAGGGGGGAGTTATTCAGGGAGATGTCGCCCCAGAGGCAGAGGGGGTCCCTGCAATTCTGGAGACCGCGACTCCTTCCGTGGCTCCCCATACTCTCATTCCTGAGGGTGTGCCCGACTGTGCTTATCTGGAGCCAGTCGGGGGTCAAATTTCCTTGTATCCGGAAGCCTGGGAAAACATTACCTAGGACCGATGGGTATTAAGGATAATTTCCGGAGGTTACCTCATTCCATTCTCTTCAGTACCCACTCCAATAAGAAAAATCCTGAACGTTCCACCCAGTCAGAGGGATCAAGCAGCCTCAGAGATATCTCAGCTGCTAGAAAAAGGAGCCATCCAACCAGTCCCCTCAGATCAAATCGGATTAGGAACTTACTCAAGATTCTTTTTGGTGCCGAAAAGAACAGGGGACCTGAGACCCATACTAGATCTCAGTCAACTCAACAATTACGTACACAAGTCCAATTTCTGTATGGTCACTCTACAATCGATTCTCCCATTGTTGGAAGAGGAAGTATGGATGTGCTCCATCAACCTCAAGGATGCTTACTACCATGTCAAAATGGACAGGGCATTCAGGTGTCACCTATGCTTCCGGCTGGGAGCCAGTCACTTCCAGTTTCGAGCCCTGCCCTTTGGTCTCACCACAGCCCCCAGGGTGTTCACCAAGTGTATGGCAGTGGTGATGGCTCACTTGAGAGGTCAAGAATTCCAGATGTTTCCGTACCTGGAAGACTGGCTCCTTACCGCCCCCACCAGGCATCAACTAATTCAGACCAGGGATGCTACCATCAGTCTATGTCACTGATTAGGCATCACAATAAACTGGAAAAAAATCTGCCTTATTGCCCTTACAGTGTGTCACCTTTATAGGAGCAGAGTTGGACACCATTCAAATGCGAGCATTCTTACCACAAGAAAGGATCACAGGGTTGCAACAACAAATACTCACGCTGATGCCCCTGAGACATGCGAAGGCAAGCCTGATTCTACAACTCCTAGGTTCCATGGCAGCGACTATCATGTTGGTCCCTCTAGTGAGATTACACATGAGACTTCTTCAGTGGCTCCTCTTTGTCCTATGATCTCTCCAAAGACTTCCGCTCTCCCATCCAATCTTAATGACAGACAGATGCATGCAGGACCTCCATTGGTGGCTGTGCACCAACAACTTGAATGGGGGAAAACCCTTTGTTCCACCCGTCCCTGTTGCCACGGTGACCACGGACGCCTCCCAGGTGGGGTGGGGGGCATTATCTCAGCAGGACGGTCCAAGGCACGTGGGAGGAGCATGAGATACATTTGCACATAAACGTCCTGGAGATGAGAGCAGTGCTTCTTGCGTTGCAGGCACTTCAAGAAGTTCTTCCTCTAGGGACTATTGTGATACACTCAGACAACATGTCAGTAGTGTGGTATCTCAACAGGCAAGGGGGAACCCGATCTTACCCAGTATGCAGAGAGGCCATGCGCGTGTGGCATTGGGCAATAGCTTCCCAATGGTTTCTGGTGGCAACGCACATTCCGGGGAAGACCAATGTAATAGCGGACAAGCTAAGCAGGGCGATTCTTGTGCCCTACGAGTGGTCCCTGAATCGTCTGGTTGCAGAGCGAATCTTCAGCAGATGGGGTCAGCCTTGCTGCGACCTTTTTGCCAGCCCTCTCAATGCGAAATGCAGCAACTTCTTCTCGCTGATCCCCCCACTGCGGAAATCACCCAGGGACGCTCTGGCTTACAATTGGCCCTCCGGTCTGCTTTATGCTTTCCCTCCTTTTCCCCTTCTCTCAAGGGTGATTTAGAAAGCACAATCCTTGGGAAGCAGAATGATTCTGATTGCCCCACACTGGCCTCATCAGGTATGGTTCCCCTTCCTTCAACCTTACATTGTGGATACTCCTTGGATTCTGGAACCTCTACCAGATTTACTGACGCACATGTCAGGACAGTTCCACCCCTCTCTGAGGACACTCCGGTTGACAACCTGGTTACTCCACTTCCATCGTTAGTCAGACGTCACAATTTTTCACCAGAAGTGGTCCATATATTATCGTCCTCTCATAAACCATCCACTAGAAAAATCTACTCTAGCAAATGGAAAAGGTTCTCTATCTGGGCTCATTCCAGAGGCATTGATCCCTACATGGCTCCAATTGATTTGATTCTGGAGTTTTTGTCTATGCTGTTCTATCAAGGGTCCGCATCAGCCACCATCAAAGTTCAGCTGGCGGCTATATCAAACTTCCACGTGGCCAATGAACCTAGCCTTATGGCACACAGACTATGTAAAGCATTCCTTAAAGGTACTCTATTACTTCGTCCCCCAGTATCCCAACCTGTCATGCCCTGGGACCTCAATTTTGTTCTTCAAGCACTCACTCTTCCACCATTTGAGCCTGCAGCTACCTGTGAGTTAAAATTTTTAACATGGAAAACAGCATTTTTAACAGCAGTCACTTCAGCGATGCGGGTCTCTGAAATTCAAGCCCTCCCCATCAAACCCCCCCCCCATATTTGATCTTCCATAAAGGTAGGGTCTCTCTTAGACCATACCCATCATTCCTTCCCAAAGTGGCTTCTGTGTCTAATATGAATCAGTCTATTGAGCTGCCGGTTTTCTTCCCCAACTTTTCTAACAAGGCAGAATTCAGATTTCACCAATTGGATGTACATAGACAGTTACGCTTCTATCTACACCAGACAAAAGATATCCAGAAATCTGACCAACTCTTTGTCTCCTTTTTGGAAAACCGGTTTGGTTCTCTGGTATCCAAGACAAAATTTCAGTAAATTCAGACCACCGGACTGCCAATTCGACAATAAGGCACAAACCAGGAGTTAGGAAAATTATTTTAATCCACAGAACACTAGACTGAGCGCTTTCTCCAGTAACACTGGCTTCATCAGAGTCAATGACAAACACACCCAGTGATCTTCTTATATAACTCGATGTTACAATCACTTAATTAGTTAATTGACTAAACGTTAAATAAATTGAATTTTGAATTCCAACTTTAAAAATGTATGCACATACATAACAATAAAAATGCATATATATATATATGTAAATATATCATTTTTATAAAATTTATAAAAGAATTAAATCAGCATACACCCACCTAACCAGCAATATACTCTATTGTCATATAATTATACAAAACCTACCCTATCAACATGTAAAAATATATTTGTAAATAAACTACTTATTATTTCCACAGACTCTAAATTTCAAAGCTAAATGTTGCATGAAAATACTCCATATATATGGTCCATAACAATCAATAGCTATTCTTAACCCATTTTGTATGGTACATGTTAAATATTAAATATTTGACCCATCTATATTTATGAACAATATAATAAGTATTCTCTGCTCAAATGAATTGTGCTTTGTGTCTCCGGTATCCAAGGTCACGCTCTCTAGATGGATAGCCAGCTGTATCTCCTTCATCTATCAGAGAGCAGGTAAAAATTTGCCCTTTCCAGTAAAAGCCCATTCCACAAGAGCGGTCTCCACATCCACAGCCTATCAAGGTCGATTGTCAACGGATGATATATGTGCTGCAGCCACTTGGGCTTCTCCTCACACCTTTGTTTCTCATTACAAATTGGACATGGTTTCCAGGGGCAGATCTTCATTTGGCTCCACAGTTCTCAGGAGTATTTTCCTATGAGCCACCCAGGATGTAGGTGCTAGGGACGCTGTCCCACGGGTAAGAATGTAGGTGAGATAGGACTACATAACATCAAGAAGTTATGTACTGACCATAACGTTCAATGTATGTAGTCCATCTCGCCCCACATTCTTACTTACCCTCCCACCTTCCTCCTGCCTGGAGGATTTGGAAGTTAGGTTGTCTCCTGCAGAGTCCCTTTGGATAGTTTTTGTTTGTATGGATGCGAGGTATGTATGAAGTAATTATGTTGTTAGCAGCAAACTAGATCTGGGGATATGGAGCAGTGTACCATGGGATACCCTCTTAGTCCAGCCAATCAAAGACTTTGAGCTAGTAAAATAGGCTGAGTCAGAGCCGATATTCGGTTCTGAACCCACGGGTAAGAATGTGAGGCGAGATGGACTACATACATTGAATGTTATGGTGAGTACATAACTTATTGTTTCTTGTCATCTCCATTTGAACCTGTGTCATATTTTGTGACACTTTTTGTTTCAATGAAAATCCTCAAACAAAAAAACACACCCCAGAACACCCCAATAAGTTTTTAACTCAAAACCAACACACAAGACTATGTACATCCTGAAATAATGCAGTGTAACCCTCCTGATAAGAGCAACTGTCCCAAATTGGCAGCTGCACATACAATCATTAATTAACCTAAAATTAAGGTTATCCATGCTAAGCTGCATGTTAGTGCTCCTACTTACACTAATCACTGTCTATTCTTGTCTTATCTTAATTCCCCTCCCAGATGTGAAAACAACTTGTACGCTTTCAGAAACATTAGCTTTTACCCCACAACACCTCCATAACCTATTAACTCAAAACAAACACACAAGACTATGTACATCTTCAAATAATGCAGTATAACCCTACTGATAAGAACAATTGTCCCAAATTCACAGCTGCACCCACAGGAATTAATTAACCTAAAATTAAGGCTAGCCATTCTAAGCTGCATGTTACAGCCTGTGCTCCTACTTGCACTAATTGCTGTATGTTATTGTCTTATCCTTATTACCCTCAAAGATGTGAAAACAACTCATATTCTTTCAGAAAACATTAACTTTTACCCTTAAGAAAAAGTGCAATGGCTATCATTAAACAAAACTAAACTATATACTGTTCTAGTAAATGCATTAAAGTATTTAGTCACTGGTAGTAAATGCATTAAAGTATGTAGTCATCAGAAAAGGTGTTATCTCCTATTCACTTCCAGTAATTTCAAACTTTATTTTTTTACTGAGCTGCTTGCCCTTATACCTTGTAATTTTATGTTTCTCTCAGCAAACAAAAAAGAACAAAATGTACAGCTACCCTTAGCTGTAGTTTCCTCTGCTGGAATTGAACATTTATTTGCTTAAAGAAAACTATTCATTACATTGTGATCTTTCATTTTTTAAAAAAATGTAAGTGATTACACAAAAAATTGGCATTAGATTAAGCCACTGTCATTAATTGAGACATGCATCTATACAAAAGTAAAAGAAAATATTTCAGTTTTAAATATATTATAATCAGTGTACTTTTACACTCCATCCTCCATACTAACAGCCTATGATTACAACCTATTGGTTTAAATGTGCTTTTGTCCAGCCTTTCTTCTCCCTTTATATTGTAATGTCTACATTTCTTAAAACCCCCAAAAAAAAAAACAAAAGTACTTGTTTACTTTAGTATCTTTATCACATACAACAATCATTGAAAATACTTTAGTATATACTTTATATTATTAAATGTCTTGTACAAATACTGTTAAGAACACCTTTTTTACTAACAGTTACTAATCCTTTTTTCTTTTTTTTTCTTTTCCCTTATTTATCCCCCTTAGTGTCCTTCCAAACATTAATGACACGAAGTGAGGATATTCCTGTCAGTCCCCCAACAAGTTTCACAAAGTCAATGAAAATCCAATCTTTCTCAGACCCTTTTTCTTGTAAAGCCATATTTCACAAAAGTGATTGATACTTTATAGTCTCACATTTATCCAATAATTTCAGTATTGCTTGTCTTCTTCCTGCTCATCTCCATCTTGCAACCCCAGACTCAAGTCCAATGTACTCCTGATTCTTTTAATCAACTCCTGTGCTTTTTTTCTGTTTCCTCAAGCATTTTCTTTTGAAACATTGTAAAAAAATTCACTAGCATAGTCTCTTTATGATCTGTTACATCAGAAGCATGAAAAGCAGAATCCCCTTCTGTTTGATGGCTCACCCCCTGTTGGGCAAACTTTTGTATTTCCCCATTACCCTGTTCTACATCAAAAAATGATTTTATATTCCAGAAAGAAATACTCTGAAGACAGGAGGATACAGCAGCTTGAATCTCATAATTACCTCTCAACATGCCCCAATTGGTGGGATAAGTTTGCTTCTCTTCTGCCTGATGTACAATGAATAACCTTTTTCCACAAATACTGTACTGTCTCCAAGATTTAATATTTGCCATTCTGCCACTATTTTGTCAAGAACAACTTTCCTGCTGGTATGATGGCATCTTTACTAATTTATTTATATTATTTATTTATTTATTACATTTGTTGACCTGGTATGTCCGACTGGGCCAGAGGCCCGTTTTCAGTGGAGACCCGGGGAGAAAAGCTCCTCAATAATATATACAGCAAACAAAAATGTAGTAACATCAAACATTAGTACAGTAGAATTATTTACAGCATCAAGAGACAGTAAAATGCAAGGGCCTGTACATATTGAAGTCCCAGGGAGAAAAAAACTCCACAGTAGTGTAAGACACTCAGTAGTACAAACACAATGAAGTAGCAGTAAGTATAATACAATCAGTCACTAAAACTGCACAATTATTGTTGCAGTAATAGCCAGTGCAGAAGATGCAATACAATATGTAGGTCTGTACAATTACAGTACAGATAAGCAAACACACTAGATAGTAGGTAGGATGATGTTAGAAGGCAAGGTGAGTGAGGTAGAATGGTGGGGGGGGGTATAAAAAGATTAACCTGGGGAGTAGCAGGAACACAGCCAGTGTTTTTTAAGGTGTTCCTTTAAGAGCGATTTGAATGTACTGGGTTTTTTGTTATTGTGTCTAGAAAGGTGTTCCAGAGTTTTGCTATTTTGTGTGAATAGAGGGAGTCACTGTGTTGGTTGTGGGAGTTGGATATCTTTAGTAGGAACTTGTTGGAAGATCTGAGGGATCTGCTGTTAGTGTTGGATTGAACTAAAGAGGAGACATCAGGGAAGTCGTTGGGATGGTAGACTATATTATGGACTAAGGATAGTTGATTGAGAGATAGAAGGTTGGGGAGCCAGTTTAATATTGACAGAGCTGAGCAGTGGTGGGATCTGTGTGGGTGATTAGTGGCAAATTTAGCAGTCTTATTGTAACATGATTCTAGATTGTTGAGGTCAGATTTTCTAAGGTTAATATATGTGAGAGAGCCATAGAGAAGGGTAGATAGAAGGTGTGTGCGAGCAGTGGCTACCCTGGCTTTGGAAGTTAGAAATGATTTGGCCCTGTAAAGAGTACCTAGTTTGATGTGGACTTTTTTGATGGTTTGGCCCATATGTATGTCAAATTTGAGGTTGTCATCTATGGTAACCCCTAAAAGCTTTGTATGTTTAGTGGAGGTGATTTTGGTACCATTAGCAGAGATGACTGATAGAGGGGGTGGGGAAGTCTTGGGTTTTTTGTTACTGAAAACTATGATTTTGGTTTTGTTGGGGTTTAAAATGAGTTGGTGCTGGGAGAGGTAGGATTCAATGTCCTGGAAAGAAGATTGCATTTTTAGTTGGACTTCTTGGGGTGAGGGGGCTGAACAGATAAGGATAGCATCATCTGCATACTGTACTATGGAGGCATGATTGGTTGCTGTACTGAGGTTGTTTGTGAATATGATGAAGAGGAGTGGACCAACAATGGACCCTTGGGGTACACCCATGGAGATAGGGAGTAGGGGGGAAAGTGAGTTTTCCCACTTTGTAGTCTATTGAAGGTTGGAAAGGTAGCTGTGGTACCAGGTTAGTGAGGATAAGCTTAGGCTGTAGGAAGATAGTTTATTTAGTAGAAGTTGGTAGGATAAAGTGTTGAAGGCTTTAGACATGTCTAGGAATATGGAGGAAACATGCAGGCCTTCATTCATAAGGTGGTGGATGGTGTTAGTGAAGGTTAGGAGGGCAGTGCTGGTACTGTGCTTAGGTCTGAAACCATGCTGAGAATTGGAAATGAGGTTGTTGTTAAGTAAGCAGTTTATGAGCTGGTTGTGGATGCATTTTTCTAATATTTTTGCAAGGGGGGAAAGTATGGCTATGGAATGATAGTTGGTTATTTCTTTTGAGGGGCCACCTTTGTGGAGAGATATAATATGAGATATTTTCCATATGAGTGGGACATATTGTTCTTTAATAGAGCAATTGATCAGGATTGAAACTGAGTATGCGATTGGTGGGGCTGCAAGTTTCAGAAATTCATTAGGGAGTTTATCTGCAGCTGTGCAGCATGGTTTAAGTTTGGACAAGAGGGTTTTTATGCACTTAGTTTGTATGGGTGAGAAGCAGAAAGGGCTGAGATTGTCTGTGGCTGGGGTGGGGATACTGAGCAGCTGGGTTGGTTGGTTGTGTAGAAGGGAGGTGACAGTGTTGATGAAGTGGATGTTGAATAGAGTTGAGACAGGGACTGGGTCATTTGAGGTAGCAAGAGGGGGGTTAGAGGTACATCCTGAATTTAGGAGATGGTTAATAGAAAGCCAGAATTTTTGAGGGTTGTTTTGGTTGTTTTGTTGACAGGATAGGAAGTATACTTGTTTGTCTCTTTTTATTTGTTTTTTAGTTAAGTTTCTTAGTTGTTGGTAGTTAAAGAGGTCAGATTTGTTTTTGGATATATTATAAGCTAACCAAGCTTTGTCTCTACATCTCATTAGTAGTTTGGTGTCTTTGGTTAGCTATGGAAGGGGCTTGGTCTTAGTACAAACTTTTCTGGTAGGGGCTAGATTATTAAGAACTGTGAGGAAAGTTTTGTTGAAATATTGTACAGCCTCATCTAATTGTAGGTGCTTAAGTGGGGACCTGTTACACTGTTGTAGACGAAAGTTGAAAGTTGTGGGGGAGAAATTTTTTTTGGAAGTGATGTATTTGTAGAGGATGTTGCTTTGGGTATACACACGTTGCCTATAAAGAAAGGTTGGATAGTGATCGCTGCGGGGAGTCAGGTAGGCATCCAGCTAAGAAACCTAGGTTTGGTTTGTTAGTTCAAATCCAGTCTAATGTTGACTGCTTATTAGAGCGTTTGTAAATATGAGTTGGGCAGTTTATTGTTTGGGTGAAGTTGAAGAGATTAATAAAGTTGGATGGGTTATTAGTAGTGCAGGAGTGCCAATCTAAGTAGAAATCACCAAGAACAATAGCTTCTTGGGTGAATTTAG
Organism: Protopterus annectens; assembly: GCF_019279795.1. Taxonomy (NCBI): domain Eukaryota; kingdom Metazoa; phylum Chordata; order Ceratodontiformes; family Protopteridae; genus Protopterus; species Protopterus annectens. The sequence continues at coordinate 1,404,924,312 of NC_056735.1, forward strand.
TATCAGCCCAGGATAGTAGGTATTCTATAGTGGGAAGGTTATAGCCGGGAGGGAGATAGGGTGGCAATTATTATTATTATTGCTTTGTTGGGTTGATTTCAAGGTGAGTCATTAATATTTCAGAGTTGGGTAGATTGGGAGGATTACAGTTTATTTGGGCTACCTTTAGGGAATTTTTAAACATAACTGCAGTGCCTCCTCCACGTTTGTTGGTTCTGTCTTCTCTTATGATGATATAGACAATTGCTAGGATTTCACTGTCATTAATGTGAGGCTTTAACAAGTTTTCTGTTAACACAGCTATGTCTGGTGAGTAGGTGGATAGGGTAGCGTGGAACTCACTGGTCTTGTTTATGATGCTATGGAGGCTGAAATTTAACAGGAGTAGATCTGAGTTTGAGGTTTTTGGGAAGGGGGGATAGGGATGTGTGTGAGAAATGGATTGAGTACAGATGGTGGGAGTGGGGCTTGAGGAAGATAGAATGTGTTGTGTATAATACAGGTTTTGTCTATTTTCTTATGGCCAGGTTTGGCGAATACACAAAATATGCCCTTTCAATTAACAAATCCTGCTGTGGAATACCAGTCCAGTTACTTATTTGTGCTTTCCTAAAATTAATACAGTCTGTTCCTTCCAATTTTTCTGGTACAGCAGAAAATCTACGAGTTTCTCTGCATGTTCTGTCTTCTTTTCTATCTGCCATTATTGAATCCCCAAATTATGTGGATATTCTACACAAGGGCCTTACAGAAACAGATGCTTGGTGCCAGAGCCATGGGCTCAAGCTCAGTGCCAAGAAATGTATAGTTATCCCCTTTGGGAAAAAACATATACCCATGAATTACCCCATAAGTGGCAGTACACTAAACACCGAAAGTGTGATAAGAGACTTAGGGACACAGGTGGACAGTGGTCTCACTTTCGATAATCACATCACTACAACAGTCAGAAAATCCTTCTGTGTGGCACACCTCATCACTAAGGGCTTTTCATCCAGAAAAAAGGAGGTCATTGTCCCACTGTACTCATCCCTCATTAGACCCATTATAGAATACAATGCCCCGTTTGGTATGTACCTCTCAAGACATCTGCAACAACTGGAAAGGCCACAGAAATACCTCACTAAAAGAATCACAGGCCTAAAGCAGATGCCCTATGCTGACCATCTAATAAAACTCCAGCTATACTCTGTCGCATATCGTCTACTCAGAGGCGATCTCTGCTTAACATACAAGGCCATGTCAAACCCAGAGCTGTTGGACATGCTACACTTAAAGAAATCCCAATCCCTCAGAGCCACACGCTCCAGGGATCTAAACCTTGTCATCACAATGAACAAAACATGCTAGAGGGATAGGTTCCTGACCCAGAGACTCCCCTGACTCTGGAATAGACTGCCCATACATGTCAAGCAGAGCACCTCTTTGGCCCTCTTCAGAAGGAACCTTGACAATTGGATGGGAGATAGGAAATTCACCCTGAGGATCACGTCAGTCACCCTGCTAGACAGGGGTCCAGGGAAGTAAATATTGTGGGAAGAAATAGCCAGGGAATTGTTATGGCTAGGCTTGTATAGGTGCTAGGGCCGATAGCCTAGTTCCAAACTATGAACCTATAAACCTCATTCTACCATTTTTAAAACAGCTCTTCTTGAGCAGTCTTATACGCAACTAGCCTTTTCTTCATTTCAACCTCTAATTTTTACAGTTTCATCAGTTCATCTGAACAGCTGTTAAAAGCTTCTACCATTTTTTCTAGCCCTTGAGTCGATATACTGTTTTAATGTTTCATTTTTTTTCCTCTAAATTATTGGACGCCATCTCTTGTACCAGAGCCAGAGATTGCACTTTCAGTCAATATTTTCACCTTTTCTAGTGGATTTTCTTTAAGGATCTCTAAGTTTCTTCTTTTCTGGCATACAGGCAGTCTACCTACTTAGCCTGTAACTGAATTTTACTAAAACAGGCAGAATTACTTGCCCATATCTACCAGTTTCGTTTTTCACACTGGGAGAGCTGAAATTAAACTGTTGATCAGTGTGAAGCCATCTTGGAAAGCTATGACTGACATAATTCTATTTGAAAACTTACTCATACAATGTACAGAGAGTGGGGCCATCAAAAGATGCAGTAACCAACCACTTAATATTAACATGAATAACTGAACAGTGGGATATATTTATTTCCCAGTTGCTGCCAAAGTTACAGATCTCAGTAAGTTTAGTTGCTATCTATAAGGGCAAAGAAAGGACCAGCACAGGGTGATGGCAGTTAAACATTGCTAGGGTCATCAAATCATAAGCTTGACAAGTTAACTAGTTACTGTCATCTGAAGCATCTATTTCTTTTCTAGAACTACACAGAGATGTAATTTAACAAAGATGATTGTTGACATCACCAGACCCAAGTACAGTTGCTAGAAAGGTGCTTCATATTTATAGAAATCCACAACACCCCCCACTGCTACATAAGGACAACTGACAGGTACTGAAAGACCATAAAAACACCAACACTTTACCTGACCAGTATATGCACTTACACAAAATCATAGGTATTTGAGAAAGAACACCTTGGGATTATTCCCTACCAAAAGGACATTAAAATATGCAGTAGAAAACAATGTCTCTCACTGAAGTCCTTATGATTCTTGACAGAGCATTTTGGTGGATTAAGGCAATATTCTTGAGCCAAGCTATATTCTTCTGGCCAGTGTTTCATTTCTATGCTGTTATTCAACATACTGTATAACTGCTTTGGGCAAGTAAGCTAATCATACCAGTACTCTTGAGTCATTTCTGAAAACAGGGATCTGTGCTAAATAATCCTTATCCTGCTAACAGAAAGAAAGAACACAGAACAAAAAAGATGCAAGTTCTTCAGTTACACTTGCAGCTCTTTAGTAATACATGCACAAGTTCTTCTAAATTAACTGGATTTAACATATGGAAATTCTGTGAGTGAACTGTGGAAGGTGACCACCAGGTCTAACTGCTTAACCATGAAATTAGGACAGCTTCCTTCCTTTACACTATAAGCATTTGAATGAAATTTATAAAAAAAAAATCACAATACATTTTGATGATATTATAGAATCTTTTTTTTTTTTAGTCCTAGGACAGTTTAGCTTCTTATTCCTGTCTTTTTATCTTTACACTCTCAAAACCAGCTTATTTCAAAGTCTAAAAAATGTATTTACCAGTGTGAACACGTACTTTGTACAGCAGACTGCTGGCAGTGAGGGGGGGGGGAGGCACAAGTTATGAGGTAGTACTCACCCAGCAAAACATGCCTTAGTAAAACATGACACTGGTGAATAGATTTTTTTCTTACAAAACAGCTATATCTGTGTGTGTGTGTGTGTCTGTATGCCTGTGTGTCTGTGTGTGTCTATGTGCTTGTGCATGTCTGAGGTTATTGCTGTCAGTTGTAAAGTCATTTTGGCATTTTCTTATTATGGCAGCATATGTATAGGGGTGAAGAGATCTTAAAAGTCCAGCAACTGAGAAGGGAGTGAGAAAGGAAGATAGCAACAGAAAGCAAAGTAAATAATTGCATGCGCAAATGCAAGCTAAAAAAAGAAAGAAAAGAAAGTCAAAGTAATATTAACAACCCTAAAGAAAAAGAGATGTATGTTATCAATTTTCAAAAGCCACCAAACCACTGATTCTCTGCACATTTACCAGTCATGTCTTTTTTTGCTGAAGATGTGTGTGTGTGTGTGTGTGTGTGTGTGTGTGTGTGTGTGTGTGTGTGTGTGTGTGTGTGTGTGTGTGTGTGTGTATGTGTGTGTGTGTGTGTGTGTGTGTGTGTGTGTATTAAAAGTCCAAAGCCTGTGACTGAAAGAGTCTAAGTACGGTTCAGAAGAATATACTATGTGTTAAAGTACTGCACTGCTCTGAGGTACAGCACTCTCAAAATTAAATAGTATGAGGGTGAGGACTGAGTCACACCCCTCACACTGTGGGACACTGCAGCCACTTGATTTATTTATCTGAATTTGTTAAATAGGTAAGTGAATTAGTCTGAGGACCCTTCTCAGCGGCGGTCCGGGCTAGAGGCAGGGTAATACAAACAAGCAACTGAACAGCATGAATGAATATACAGATGCAAAATGATGAGGTGTGATAACAACGAGGTACAAATAACTGAACACTATATTTTTATTTTAACATCTTGTTGACCCGGAAAGTCTGACTAGGACAGAGCCTATTTTCAGTGGAGGCCCAGGGAGAAATGCTCCAGAGACATGTATTTAGAATGTGAGAAGAAACCCACATGAACACAGGGAGAACATGCAAACTCCACACAGAAGGCTCCCCAGCCATGAATCAAACCAGAGAACCTCTGGTTGTGAGGCAACAACATTAACCACTGTAGCACCACGCCACCCTATAGCAGGTATAAGACAGCTGTCAAGACGTGAGTGTGGGGGTCAGAGCCTAGATGGCTAACTGAGAGCAGTGAATTTTGAGAGCTCCATAAACTCGTATAATAATATGGAAAAAATTTATTATTTTCAAATTTACACTAAACTACTAAACTACATAAATATCAGTTTTGATGAAGATGTACAAAAAATTTTCCTGTCAAGTAACTTGGAGATATATTGAGTCACTGAATATGAACAACTCAAGGAATTCTCATCCAAATGCTGCTTTGAAAAAAGAACTGCAATTGGTGACATCTACCTTACAGGAACTATATATGAAGATGGATGGCTTTAAAAATGACTTAGAACACCTCAAATTAAATTCTCAAACACAGACTGATACTCTTAAGGAACTATTACAGCAACACCATACAAAAATAACAAATATAGAGACTTCTCTAAATGACATTGAAGGGAGACTCAAAGAGGAAGAATTCCAAAAAGAATTTCTGCTTAAACAGGATACATGGCTGCTTAACAAAATAGATGACTTAGAAAACAGGGAAAGGAGAAACAACATAATGATCTTTGGTCTGCCTGAAAACACTGAAGGAGAAGATATTATTTCATTCTTAACAACCTGAATTCCTGAATTTTTAGATTTGAAAGAGGGACTTTCATTTGGGATTGAAAGGGCGCATAGAGCACTGAGGAAACCTGCTTCTCACTCAACAAATACTCCACCTAGATCCATAGTTATAAAATTTATTTTATTTCTGGACAAGGAACTAAAATTAAAATCTGCTTGGAGAAAATCACCCTTAAAATACAATCCGAGCCTGATAAGGTTTGACAATGATTATTCTTCCAGAATACTAGAACAAAGGAAATAAGTCTGGCCAATAATAAAACTGTTGAAACAAAACAGCATTAAAGCACAGCTGGCCTTTCCAGCCAAGATAAAAATACTTTTTGCTAATGAGATGAGAACCTTTAATGCCTGAACTAGGAATGTCACAGAATGTGACAATCACATTCTGAACAAATAGTATTAAATTGACAATAAATACCCAGGTTAACCTGCTGATTATACAAAATAGAATGCTGCCATTTAAATCTAAAAACTTTCAGTATATGCCATAAAATGGCAATTTATGAATATGGAAAGGGAACTTGTAAACATTAATCACAATAATTGAATTTGTAGTTTTTAACCTATAATTTCATTCATTTTATAATAAGAAATGACGGATATGAAAATCCTTATGTGTAGGAAATGGGAGGAAGAGGGATGCACTGATAATTAAAATGCACTAACTTTCATCCATGTCCACATAAAACAAACTTGACGCTTTAAGTAAGTTAGCAACAAACAAAGTGATTACTTAAATGTTGGTAAATAATGAAATATAACTTCTGATACATCCAGTAAAATACATTGTATTATAAACATTAGATATAAATATTATTACCATCTATTTATATTAAGTAATACATTTTGAAAGAGTTCAGTAAGGGTGAATATGTTAAATAACTGTGTGTTATAATCTTTTACTGAGGTTTTATATATGATACATCCTACTTTACTATGATTGAATTGCTTGTCATTTATCTTTCATCTAAATATTAATTGCTTATACAATAAGTAGGCATTTATATTGTATTAGAATTCTGTCTAATCTACAATAGTACTATATCTGTTCAAAATAATATAAATATTGCTTATTCCTATTACAAATATTCTCCATATGATAATTCAATTTATGGAGCTCAGATGTTCTAGATTGTGAAGGTATGAGCGATAATCTGATGAATTTAGGTTTATCCATCAGATTACGAATTATTTTCATTCCATGGCTAGTGCAGATTTTAGTTGTGTTAACATTTATTCATTTAAATTTGTTATATCACAAAATCATGTTTAGTATGCCTGACCAAAACATTACTTTATGGATAAAACTCAAAATATAAAACTGATAATTTCCTTTAAAAGCTCAAACATATAATTTATATTTATCAGAGGAAACTGTTTAATAGTCACAATAAAACAAAAAATACATAGTCTAAATAACCTAAGATGGATTTAACTTTATTATCTTTAAATACCAATGGCTTAAACAATCCTAGCAGGAGATAAAATCTACTGAAATATTTAAAATTGAACAAAGCACAAATTGTCTTCCTTCAAGAAACTCATTTAAAAAATGACAATTACAAATGGAATCTTAAGGCATATATGATATTGGCGCAATCCACTTATAAGACAAAGACAAAAGGGGTAACAATTTTATGAAAACAAATGTGATTAATCCAGAAATCATTTATAAGTATGAAGATAAAGAAGGCCTTATGGCATGTGTAATAGTTAAATATAGAATATGGACCCTAGCCAATCTATACTGGTTCCCAGGCTTTGGATCAGGAACTGTTAAAAAACACTTGGCTTGAATTTCCAATAATTATAAAGGCAGCTTAATATTAGGAGGAGATTTTAACTATATATTTGATATTCCTGAAACTACAAATAAAAGACCACTGCATATGTCTGCTGTATCAAAAGCTTTAAACAAGTGGGTAGAATCATTTCATCTTGGAGATACTTTAAAATTTAAAGAAGATAAATCTTTGTTGTTTTCCTATCAGTATCACAGATTTTGGTACCCAAACTAGAATAGACAAAATATTTGCTGCCCATGACTTACACTCTAAAATCATTAATTTCTCAATCACTCCCTGCCCCTTTTCAGACCACAATTCATTGATACTAAAACTTCAAAATGGGTACAAACCATTAATCTTTAACTCCAGAATTCCAGCATATATAACTAAAATTAAAGAGTTCAAACCCTGGTTATTATCTGAATTACAGTTCTTCTTAGATATCATACCTCCCAACCATACCGAATTACTCGATTTTTACCAAGTTTTGGGGTACAAATGAAGGGATGCCACGATTCCCGAGTGGCATCCCTTCATTTCTGATTTTTTTTGCTTTTTTTTTAAATTTTTTTTTGAATATCGCGCTGTCAGAGCTGACGTCATCACGTGCGCAATTATGTCAGCTCCATCAGGGCTACCAGCCAGTCGGAATTGAGCTCAAGGCGCTCACATAATCATTTCCGACTGGCTGTGAGCGGGAATGGGTAAATGGCAGCAGCAAAAGGGCAGGCAGCAATCATTCTAGAATTCCAAGCAACCAGAAATGGCAGGCAGCACTCATTTTATGTAATGGCAGCGAGAACGGATCATGCGTGAATTGCAAGCAGCAGCAAGAACAGGGAATCAGGTAAGGAACCAAAGGGTGTGTGTGTGTGTGTGTGTGTGTGTGTGTGTGTGTGTGTGTGTGTGTGTGTGTGTGTGTGTGTGTGTGTGTGTCATAGGCACATAATGAATGGCTAAATCAAAATCAAATTGGGCAAAAAATTAATAAGGATAAATGTGCTGTTTTACTCTATGGGAAACCTATGTTTGAATGTAAAGGTAACTTAGGCCTGTATGAGTTACAGAGCTATATAGAATAGAAGGACTTGTGTATTAAATATGTTGTGATTTTAGAGTTAGGTCTAATACCTTAAAAGTTAAAGCAAAGACTTTAAATGCTACTGGATTAGTTCTTAAGAATTTTATTACAAGATCTAAAGAATGTCTTTTAAAGTTTATAACACATATTCACCCCGTAACTGAGCATAAGATGCTATTCTGGTCGTATAAAAGGGAAGATCTTCTTCATGTTGAAGGTATTCAGTGGAAATTTACAAGGCATGTTGCTTTTTGTAGAGATGTGTCATACCCATTTAGACTGGAACTTTTTTTCTTTTTACAATTAGTTGTAGATATTTACATGCAAACTTTGCTTACAAGGCACTTTTGAGTGCTGAATTTTGAACACTGTTAAATATAGAATTGCTGAGTTCTAGTTCTAACATTCAGGGAGCTTGTTATACTTTTACATTAGATAAGTCAAGGACAGCTCTTAGGGTAAGTTAGATTACACAGTCTTTGGTTTGACTATGAAATAGAGTTCCACTATAAATCTGTCAATCCACTTCTTTATAGGTTTTTAAAAAATAATTAGATACATATACTTTTATAGTGGAGTCTATATTTTGATTGGACTTTGGCCCATATAGTGTGTGTGTGTGTGTGTGTGTGTGTGTGTGTGTGTGTGTGTGTGTGTGTGTGTGTGAAAATGTCCCCATGTAATACACCTGGTGGCTAGAGTTATTCAGGCTCAAAAAGGTACAGGGTAAAAAGAGCCTAAAGTCCCTAGCCACCACTATTTCTGAGCTTTGTCCAGATTTTTTGTACTAAGAGTTGAGAGCTGTGGTGAGAAGTGAGACCAGAATTTGTATTCCCCCATTATTGGCTTTGTTGTTTGCCCAGTTTTTTTGTGCTAACAGTTCACAGCTATGGTGAGTGAGACGTGAGAACTGCAAATGTATTCCCCCTTTATTGGCTTTGTTGTTTGTCCAGGTTTTTTGTGCTAAGAGGTTGAGAGCTATGGTGAGAAGTGAGAACTGAATTCACTAAATGATAGCCATTAAGTTTCAGTCTTCCTATTTTTCAGGAAACTGCTGATTTAGCATAGTGGACTGGTGTGTTGTTCTGATTGTAGTGCATAGGGTTCAGGGTTCAAGACTTGCCAGTACCATGCATGGTGGTAACACAAAATTTTATACTAGCAACTTTCCAAAATTATACAAGCAATGTTTAAAATATGTCCCTGGTTTTTGACCTTTTGCACCCCCCAAAAGCTGAAATTGAAAATAAGCACAAAAAATTAAGCACAAAAAAAAGAAAATAGAATGTGCATTATAAATATAAATTGTAAGTTTTTACTTAGTAAGACCTTGACACTAACTTTTGTAATGAAAATGGAAAGAATGTGCATTTCAAATGAAAGGCATGTCCATACACTGAGTTTTCATTGGCCTATTGAATGAATGAGTTACAGGAAGTTCTTTTTAAATGGAAGAGAGCTGCTTTTTTCATTAGGATTTGATAAAGGTTCAATAACTGAAAGTGCTTCTCCAGATAGCAGCAAAAGGATTACATTCATTTTGTTATTAAAGGAATTGTTTTTAACTATTCTATTTTAGCTTTGGTGGCAGCAGCTGGTTTGTTTTTCACATGAAATTGAAAATAAGTGCGAGAAGCTATTCAAGATGCCTATTACTTACACTACTGTTATTCTGTTTATAGTTTGGTTGTGGAAGTAGACTTTTATGATGGAAATGTTCTGAACTGGGCAGTTTTGTCATTATTGGTTCATGCATTTTCTTTCATTGCCTACAGTACAGCCTACTGGAAAAATGTTCATTCAGACAATAAATTTAAAAAGCGCTATAACAAGTGTGCTGTATTATACAAAGAATATAACTTAATAAAGTCAGGAAGATGTATCAAAGAAAACACATGTATGTTTCTTGTTTTGTGTGCAAGGGGACAATGATTTGAAAATAGCCCAAAGGTAATCTTTATCCACCACTGGCCAGATGCACTTTCTTTGGATGTGGTGTGGGTTTCAATGCTGTTTCAATGGATGTGAGTTTCAAGGGCAGAGAAGTTTAAATGCCAAGTCTATTTTCATTGTGAGACAGTATTGCTTTGTTTATCAGGTGTCTGTTAGTGTTTGTGCATTGATGTGCTGCAAAATGTAAAAATAAAATCCAAATTATCATTGTAGAAGTAAAGCAGTATGCACACATTAATGTTTATGGTAAATGGGGTGAAATAACCAGGTAATGGGACATTGGAATGGTTGCAGAGGGACTCTCGTGCCGTATTTTGGTTTTCTGTTCTTCAGTTTGTGTTTGAAAGTTGGTGGGTGGGGTTACATAATTATGTATGCAAATTAGATGTTAATCAGCGTACAGATTTGTACCTATTTTTCATGAGCCTTGCCCAGATGTTTGATGTTTCCAGGTTGAGAGGTATGTTAGATATTAATTACACCACAGAGATAAACAAAATAATGATATGGGACTCATTAAAAGCTTACATATATGGTAAAAACCTAACTTGGTGCGAAGATTGGGTAGAGATGGATGAAGGCTGCCAGCCTAGCCAAATAGAATTTGATACATAATTCTGGCATTTGTAAATATAAATGTAAAATACAGGCTTGTGTCTTAAATGTAAAGAAATGCTGTTTCAACAATGTGGCAACATTGCCATCTGCTGTAAGGAAAACTAAGTCAAGCATTTCAAATCTTTCTTTTGAAGTTAAAATTATTTCAAATCTAGCCTTTGATATGTAGAGCTCAGAGTCAGTCTTTCTGAGCTAGCACATTCTTTCTATTGTTTTAAGGCTAAAGTTAATGACCAGAATTTACATGTGGAATGTCCTTTATTGCTCTAAGTGTAAAATAATGTAAATGCAGTTTCTGTGTGGCCTGGGAACCAGAAAGGTGTAAAAGATGATGTTATGTTTAGCAGAACTGCAGTTTCAATTTAAACAGTGAGAACCAGAAATTATTGAGCATTTTTTTCTTGATATCCAACCTACAGCACTGCCTGTTGTCTTAAGTAAGTTATCTTAGAAGTGCGTTTTCTTTTAGAAATAGCTAGGACTATAAAGATTAGACTAAATTTGTTTCTGTTATGTCAGAACTGTACTACTGAATTATTTTAAGTTTTGTGTGATCTTTGAACTCTTGAATAGCACTGTGGTGTAGTAGTATTGTCTTATGTTTTAGTATTTATTATTAAATATTTTTAAACCCTTTTCAACTGTGGCTGGTTTATGTAGAGATAAATTAAGCTCTAGAGTACATTGCATGCTTATACGGGATCCTGGACTAAGCCCTTCCAATAAGCCTTGATTGCTTAGTTACACTACTATTGGATAATACTATTGCACAGTAATAATTGGACACCCTTTTAAGGGCCTTCGAGTAGCTGATAATTATTAGCTGGTGGTGGCAGTAATTACTACCATATAGTCTGGGTAAAGGCGCACAGCTGGAGAATCTGTGTTAACCTTTCCCAGGAGTGTCTGTGAAGTTGTATACATACTTATCTCAAAATGTGTGTGTGTGTGTGTGTGTGTGTGTGTGTGTGTGTGTGTGTGTGTGTGTGTGTGTGTGCGTGTGTGTCAGCTACTTGGGCAGGGACATGAAGCACTGGTTGGACAGAGAGGGTACTGGAGGTTAGCTTGCCAGGTAGGATGAGATCTGGACCCTATAGCTGTGCCAGTGGGGAGTCTTACTGGGGACTGTGTGCACTTAAGGGAAATTGTACTTTACTGTGTGTACTTGTTATCCTTGCCTCTTATATGAGACACCCTCTCTGGTGTTAGTGGTGAGGCTTGAGGCTTCTTGATTGCTGGGCCAGAGCATGGGTGTCACACTTGGTATAAAAAAATCAGAGAATGGGATTCTGGATTATTAGATCTACAATACAAACTTTTGTCAGTAAAAGCTGAAAAAAAATCAAAATCATTTGGAGATGAAAAAGAAAGTACCAGTATTAAACAATAAATACAACACAATTCTAACACATAAAATTAGCTTTAGAAAAACTGAAAATTAATACCCTGGCCACTTCTCCCAAATATCTGCATAATTTATCCACAAGAATCAAAATACAGTCAAAAGCTAATAACATTAAAAGTATCTTCCATGAAAAGAAAGGAAAAATGTCTTGGATATAGGTGACATTCTTGATGCCTATAGAAATCAGTATATGGAACATTTTCAAAAAGAAAATATACATATTGATCAATTAAATCTAGATGAAAAATGTTCTAATATAAAAAAATAACACAAAAATTAAAACTAGATCTGCAAGCACCCATATCCTACAAATAAATTACAGATACAATAAAAGAGGGTAAAAATAATAAATCTCCAGGTAAAGATGGGATAATTATGGAATATATATAAACTTTTTCCTTCGAAGATACTATCCTTCTTCCATAAAACTCTATTAGAAATTCAGTCACAAGCTTTAATACCACCCTCTTGGAAATATTCCTTAATCACACCAATTCTAAAGGAAATCAAATCCTCAAACCTCTGTACCTCATATAGACCTATATCATTATTAAATAATGACTATAAGATATTTATGACAATATTAAATAACATAATGAAAATACCAATATCCAAAACAATAAATAATGATCAAACTGGATTTATATATCATAGTCAGACATGACAATATTAAAAGGCTAGTTTCTCTTATAGATTATATTAATAAAGAAATTAAAGAAACCCTCATAATTGGCTTAGATATAGAGAAAGCCTTTGATTCCCTAAACTGGGACTATTTATACAAAATGGTGGTGTTATTTGAGTTTCCTCCTTCCTCTGTTCATCTACTAAAGAGTATATATACAAATAATTTAGCGTATGTTAAGCTAGGTCCTTTAACCTTTGAATCTATACATATAACAAAGGGTACTAAACAAGGATATCCCATGTCACCAATTCTGTTTGCTTTGACTATTGAAATATTGGCAGATTCAATACGTAACAATGCAAAAATCAAAGGCGTAGATGTTTATGAACAATACAGTTCTAAAGTAATGCTCTTTGCTGATGACATATTATTAACATTATCCAATACAAAAGAGACATTAGAAGAATTAGATATTTTAATTGACACTTTTTACAGACTTCAGAACTCCATTTCACTAAATCAAAATCAAAATTTTTATTTTTAAATAAAAAAAAGAATTGCAGACAAAGCGGAATCACATTATAGGAAAACAAGAATCTACCTTAAAATATCTAGAAATTGAGTTATGCAAGGATAATAATGATTTATTCTCAAAAAACTACAATAATATCATCAGTACAATTAAAATCTTTGTGGAAAAGTGGAACAAAATAATATTAACATTTGAAGATAGACTACAATTAATAAAAATGGTTTTACTACCCAAGATTCTATATATAGCTTTGGCAGTACAGCTGTTACCAGAAAGGAATATACTCAAAGAAATAAACTCATGCCTAATAAAATTTTTATGGTTTTCCAAAAGAAACAGAATAGCTTTAATACATCATATCAGACCATGGAAACAGGGAGGATTAAACTTTCCTGATATAGAAACATATATAAAAGCATCAATATCTAAAACAATCTTAAATTGGATAAGTCCAAATTATTCTGCAAATTAGAAAGAATTACTAACTGTAATATCAATAAATTAATTTGATTCACAAAACAAATTTCAAATAACAGATAAAAACAATTTGCCATGGCCCATACTATGTATTAGTATGCAATATAACATAACTAAGCCCACTAAAACTCATATGATTATTACATTGACTCATTTAGGAAAATTATTAATGCAAATATAGATTTAAAAATCCGGTTTGATCTTTTAACACCATTCATAGTTAAAAAGAGCTAGCCACATAAAACATACAGAGAAATAATTAATTCCTGGGAACAGAAATGATTTGTTTGCTGGTTTCAATGTATCAAAGAACTAAAAATTCTGGATATGCAAACAATAGAAACAACATACAAAATTCCACAATAAGATTGGCTAACTATGCAAAGCATTCTGATGTATTTGCAAGATTTATGCAGAATAATTAGTAATTCTTCATTTAAAGAAATACCTAAACTTAAGAAATACCTATATGAAATCATATATAATGATTATGACATGGGAAATAGTATTTCAAAATTTTACAAGAGATCGATAAATTATAAAACAACACCCAAATCCTCATATTGGAATTATATAATAAAAGGACACTCATTACAGCTAACTGAAGAAATTAAATCAAATATTTTATTATCAATAAAACATACATCCTTTATACAATACTGGAAAGTTTTTACTTGGAAATGCTTGCACAGAGCATTCTTAACTCCAGATGGAATTACTAAACTTAATTCTTCCACAAAGGGAATATGTTGGAGGTGTGAGCAAATACACAATGCAGATTAGAAGTTCATTTTTTTCGACTGTGTTAAAATTAAGCCATCTTGGAATGGTATTAAAAACTTTTTACAAGCTTTATTTAATGAATCATTTAACTTATTTAAAGCTCTAGTATTATTAAATGAGTACGAAGGTCCTCATTTGAATGAGTCAAATATGTATCTAGTTTGGACAATACTTGTAATCTCAAGGAAGTGTACAACAAGAAGATGGAATACAAACACAATACCGACTTTGGAAGACTTCTACAGCCTACTGAAGACCACAGCATTGTTGGAAATGAAAATTAAAGAATTAAGAATTCATCCTAAGCCATTTATTAACAATCCATGGAAGAAAGTCTTATCATTGATTGACACTTTACAATAACTGAACAGATATGCTCTGCTAACTGGATTGTTATACCTATAAAGTAATTGTATATACTGAGCTCTGTTATAGTGTCAGGCTGATGTAAATAGTGTACATAGTTATTTAAGATATTATATACAAATACTATGGAATTTATTCAACTGTATTTGAAAAATAAAAACATTTTGAGAAAAAAAAAAGATATGAGTGCATATCATTAGGTTATTGAGACTATGATAGATGTAGTAATTGAATCACACATTACAATGAAACAAATATTCATAGAAAAAATCAAGACAAATACATTTCTATAAAATGTATATATTTAATATTTCCCCCAATCATCCCCCCCCCCCCGCAGTAGGCAGTTATAAACTCTGTCAGAGATTGAGAAACTTCTGAGTACCTAGTCATGAACAAACATTTTGTCAGGATATGTTGTGGATAAGGGCTTGGATATTTCCCTGTATCTCCAAAGTATTTGTACTTGTACCCATTTAGGAGAAATTAGTTTAGTTGTATTGTAAATCTGTTTAAGTCAGTGAACATCCTGACATCGACTGGTAGACTATTCCAGTATGCTGGGGCAATTTGTAAGAATGCTCTCTCAGTAGTAGATAATTTATATGGAGGTCTCTCTAGAAAGTAGCAGGCCATCTGAATTTTAATGTCTGTATGGAGGTTCTTGGTCAAAAAGCTATTTTTCAGAGGTGAGCAATAGCTTGAGTTAACTAACTTATGAGTAAGAATGTTGAGCAGAAGCTGTGCCCTAGCAGTGACAGGTAGCCATCTAGCCTTTTTATAGTTATACAGTGAAGTTCACTATTTGAGAGGTGTATGAATCAGAAAATTTTGTTTTCTGTGGACTGTTGAAGTGAGGAATTACTGAGTGACTTCAGAGCAGTAATATGCAGGGTATATTCAAATCTAGAGATGAAGATATTGAAGGTTATGGCTTGTCTAGATTAATGATAAAGAAAACATGGAAAAAAACAGCAATAGAGTTAAACACAATTTAATTTAGTGCTTCCATCCACTTGTAAAAGAACTTCCTCAGAATACAAACACCTTTTAAAATAAAGCTTATATAGCATTTAAAAAATCACATGACTCCAATACACCAATAGAATATAAACTAATAAGCCCATTAATTCATGAATTAAACAAAAACAAGATATGTCGGGTGCTGACTTGTCGGAACATGGGCTAAATTCTTGGCAAGGCTTGTAAGGGCCTCAGGACCAATAGCCTAGTAACTTCCTATGATCCTATGAACAAAAACATGCTTATTAATGGGTAAGTAGAGACTATGTTATCTTAAAAACTAGTATTATTTATACATATTTCTATATTTCAAAAAAAAAAAAAAAAACACAATGTTGATTGGTTTGTTAAGACCAGGTACTTTATCAGCTGTAGATAGATAGATAGGGGAAGAGAAAAACAGAGAGTAGGGTGAATGAGTTTGTCATGCTGGGAATATGACAAATTTGAAATATGAATGCTGTTTTCAAAATTGAAATTAGCTAGAAACTAGTCCCCATGTACATGTAGGCTGTTATTAGTCTGCCTATCCTATCTAGTAATCTTTCTGCCTTTCTTACTGGTAAAGACTGAAGCAACAAACTCTAATGGATAAACAATGTTTGTTTTTGTGTATTAAAAAAAAAAAAAAAAAAACAAAGAAACTGAATTTTCTAAAAACATTTAAACATCTTGTGCCATAAATTGCAGGTTTCTTTCTAGCCTTTTGCAGATTGTTTATGCTTTCTTCATATTTACCGGATGATCTAATGTTATTCACTTATAAGCAAGCAACCAGTGAGACATTAATAAAAATATGGTTGTCACACTGTACTGTTAGCCGACACACAACAGTAATTTTTTGTAATTTGTTTATACTTGTAACACGGTGCAAAACAGTATATAATACATTTTAAAACAATTTGTTAAGAAAATGCTGTAGTAGTGTCACTGACTAGTGACATGTAAACATAAATTATAACCAGAGGAAGAACTATTTTGCACAGTGCATTCATCAATTAAATGTAATGGTCACTCTTCATAAACAAGGTGTGCAATGGTTTAATAATTGTATGCATGAACTAGTGCATATAGATGCAAAAAAAATAATATACGTATCTACAAGGTCTGAAAACTGAGGTGTGCTATGGCACTCCGAAGTCATGTGATTCATAAAGTACTGGAATAGTGCACAGTGATGCATGTGGAAGCATACAAGGGCATAAATTTATTAGGCAAGAATAGCAGACATTATCACAAGCACCATTGCTAAAAGCGGATGTTATGCCTGCTACAATAATTTGAATTATCAGTTCTGATTCTACCAGCACAGCAGAGGTACCCAAACATTCAGCTGCACACTGTCATTGTACAAAGAGGTGTTTGAGGACATGGATCCTGTACTTTGATCTGATGGAAATTAGACAGGTGCCATATGGGCAGCCAGATGAGGAATGAGCTTTGCTGACTGTGTCAGTCAATAGATGTGACAGTTGAAGCAGTAGGCTAATGCCTCTGAAAAGCAAGATCATAACTGATGTGATCATCCTGGCCACAGGCATATTCTGGAGACCTGTGACAAAAAAGCCATACCTTGGACTTCTGCCAGCCACATTCAGTTGGTTGTCTTCCAGATGGGACATTCAGGCAGTGCATAAGGGTCTCTAACACAATAGAATATAATTCCCATTATGTAAGGTTTCCACTCTGTCATGTATCAAGCATTCTTGGTAGAGTGAATGGCATACATATAGCCATATGGAAACTGTTACAGATGATGCATCTGCATATTGTAGTAGGCTTGCATGCTACTTGGTTAAATGCAAGGGGGTAAGTGACTATAAAGGCCACATCATGGATATGTCAATGAGCCACCCAGAGACACATACAGTGTTATTGTCTGACATTCCAGTGCTCTGTGTATTCATTTCAGTCTCTCCTGATGCTCCGTGTATGTCTGCTTGGTTTTGCAAGCTATCCACTGGAGACATAGCTGCTGACTGCCATTTGTTCCCTGCAGTCATCTGCTCAGGAGGCCTGCAGTCATGATCGATGCTGTGGCTAGAGCATCATAGAATGTGTCTTTGGGCACCTGAAGATGCATTTCCACTGAACAGCTCTGGTTACACATTCCAATACACACCCATGAAAGCCTGCGTGATATTTGTGGCTTCCTGCATCTTGCAATATGTAACACTGAGTAGCCTGAAGATGGTGCCAGAATATGAAAGTGATAAAAAGACTGAGGATGAACCATCCCCGCCATACTTACCCCAACCACATCTTGCAAAACAGGAGTGACAATAATATGCACAGCAGACAGAGGGTATAATAGTCCATAAGACCTTCAGCTGAGGGTAAGATGATCCTACTAACAGAAGGTAATATGTATTATTAATATTAAATAGCAAGGTGTAATAATAAGATAATACTGTGCAGATCTGTGGTTAGCAGCATTTTTAATATTTGTAATGCAGCAGGGATTCAGAGTATGCTATCATCTCTTCCCAAACTAAAAGTATGGATCGAACTGTAACAGAATGTATGCAGGAGTGTGCAGTTAGAACTTGTCTGATTGAAGACTGCTGGAACGGAACTCAGTTTTTAGCTTTTTATTGGTTAATTAGTTAATTTGTTTAAATCAGTTTGCTCATTTGCTACTGTTATATAAAAAAAAATACACTTTATGCATCGCAGCTTAGCTAGGGTTAAAATATTCCTGGCGCCATAAAGTCTGCTCTCCAAATTTTCCCTTAGAACTAACCATTTTTTTCTAGTTTTAGCACTCAAATCTGTTTCTTTGAGCTCAGCACTTGTTCAGAAGTCATTGTAAGCACTAAATAAGATACAAATTACTACAGCACTCAACTTTCCTCACTTGTCTAGAGGAAAACAGTTTTTATTACTTAGTAAATAAGCACCTATCCAGGCATGTCTATGGGTCAGCTCCCGGTGTTTTCTCCTGTCTACCTGATGAATCTGGGCATCTTGGGGCAAAGCAGCAATTACTTCATGTACACAAACAACCCTCTCCTACCACCCAACACTACAACCTGTGAGAGATGCACTTATATAACCAAACTGGAAGTAAAAAAAAAACTCTCTTCACCCAAGACTGGACTAGACAGTCAAGAGGAGAGGGTAAACACTT
Source organism: Protopterus annectens (assembly GCF_019279795.1). Classification (NCBI taxonomy): domain Eukaryota; kingdom Metazoa; phylum Chordata; order Ceratodontiformes; family Protopteridae; genus Protopterus; species Protopterus annectens. The sequence continues at coordinate 1,404,943,116 of NC_056735.1, forward strand.
GCACCACACCACACTCATCACATAGTCCCTCAAAACCTACACCACCAACACACACACATAGAAACACAAAACACACACCTAAATCCAAGGAGGCTCTCAATAACAATTTGTCCAAGCAACAGAGACCTCCAAACCAGAAATGCAAGCAGCCTCCACCCCCCCAACACAACCCAAATGACACATAGCCCACAAACTCAGTGTGCCACCCAACCACAGTCCATAAGGCATAACAACGTACCCAACACTCTAGTCATAGGTGACTCTATAGTCAGGCACACTGATGTTCCACTCACCAGGTTAAACAAGGAGAAAGTTACTGTCAGCTGCCTGTTGGGTGCCAGGATCTGCCACATAATGCACGCACTCAGGTCACTCCACAAGTACAAATATCACTATGTCATTGTCCATGTTGGTGTGAATGACCTGAGATGTACCTCCCTGGACTACATGAAAAGAGACATGAAGGAGCTCTCCGATCTTGTAGCCCAGGCAGGTATGACCCTAGCCCTGAGTAGCATCCTGCCATCACCCAGAATGATACCACAGTACAAAGACAAAATGATTGACTTCAGCAATTGGCTAAGCTTCTGGTGTCATTCTAAGGGGATCCAGTATCTGTCTGCCTGGGGATGACATGATCGACAGACCACGATGCTTTGCCAGAGATGGCCTGCACCTGTCGCCCTTGGGATTCCGGATACTGGCTAAGGATCTTGCCACCGGGTTCCTATTACCAGATCACAGATGCAGTTTGTTGAATGCGTCTTGATCGAACTGAAAAGCGCAAAAAGGCAAAATAACAAAGCGGCTTTTCAGCGAATTCTTTCCCTGGGAAAGAATTTGCTTGGCCACTTTCATTACTTTGCCGTTTTCGGCACTGTAGTGTGATCTTGGAGTTGTTATATTTAAGTAGGAATGGTGTGGGGGGCATAGCCCCCCACTTCGGGGTGTGTGGAGATGAAGCCCCCCACATTATGTAATGTTTTAAAAAAAAATATATATATATATATATATAGATATATATATATATATATATATATATATATATATATATATATATATATTTTTTTTACTTCGAGCGATTTTTTCCCCTTGGGAAAAAATCGCTGTTCTGAGGTTTTGACATTGTAAGCTTTCGCTTACATGGGGTCGATTATTTATCATTCACTTTTCTAAGCGTGCAATAATATAATATAAATTCTTGCCACCCCTATAGTGCCTTTTTTAGGCAAGGTTCGAATGACAAATTCACCACCGTAACAGGTGCAAGCAAGCAAAATATGAGGGTAATGCTACTCAGTGCTAGAAGTCTAAACCTCAAAATGCACTCACTTGAGGCACTCCTTAAAATGGAGAACATCGACATCTGTGCAGTGACAGAGACTTGGTTCAAGGCTCCTGAGAGCAGTCCTGCATTACTAGGCTATAATTCATACCACACCTTTTGGCCACCTAACTAGGACCAAAACACTAAAGGTGGAGGTGTTTCCGTATTCATTAAGGATATCTACACCTCCAAGCTAGTTGCTCAGCATAATGCATCCGAGATTATCCAAGTACAACTAACTGTGGGCAAGACCACAATCCAAATTGTAGCTTGCTATAGATCCCCCACCGTGCCCCAGGATTCCCACTTCTCATTTATTGATACACTGTAAAATATTAGGGTACAACCTAACACCCTAATAATGGGTGATTTCAACTACCCCACCATTAACTGGGAAAACTACTCATGTACCAACTCTTTTGCTCAAAGTTATCTGGAATTCATAAATGCCAACGCCTTGGATCAACTTATCCACACCCCACCAGGGGCAGCAATATCCTAGACCTGGTCATTACCAACGTGGGCGACCAGTGTTCCACACCAGAGGTCAGTTCCTCGTTGGTCAGATCCGACCACAAGCTAATCACCCTAGACATCCACATCTCACCCCCACCCCCCATTAGGGAAACCACCGTAAAAAAATTCTCCAAAGTCAACTTCACGCCCTTTAAGACAGAAGAGGCAAACTTCACGACACCCATGCAGATGGACAATAAAGGTACGACTGCTGAATCCTGCACAAATGCACTTTATAAGCACTTACACGAGTGCAAGGATCATGCTATCCCTAACAGAACCAAGATGCTATCCTCCAAAAAAAGGAAGCCAATCTGGTGGTCCCCTGCCATAAACAAACTATACAATAGAAGAAAGAAACTGCTGCAAAAAAGAGTAAAATCCCATGATTGAAGGAACTCCCTGGTGAGCCTCAGTAAGAAGCTGATATCCCTCACAAAACCCCCAAAGCTAGTTACAGAAACAAAATTGCCACTGTTTCTAAAGACAACCACAAAGCATTCTATAGCTATGTCAAGAATCACAGTGGCAACACTCAGATCTGCTCTGAGTTATAACACAATGGCACTAAATATAAAGAACCAACTGATATTGCCAACATCTTAGCAGATTGGTTCAGTGCTAACTTTATCCCCCTCTCACCCCATAAAGGGCCCATCTCTATACCAGAAAAATACAAAGTTCCTGTAATTACGGCTGCACAGGTAAAAACCACACTCTCCAAAGTGAAGAACACAGCATCTATGGGACCTGACAACATCCCAGGCTGCGTTCTACACAAACTACAGAAAAAACTGGTTCATGTTCAATCATAGCCTCATCTCAGGCTTTGTGCCCACTGGATGGTGCACAGCAAAGGTTATCCCACTCCACAAAGGGGGAACTACCATCCCATTAACCTAATGAGACTGGTCTGCAAGGCCATGGAACGAATCATCATGGATCTTATAAACAAAGACATTTGTAATCTCCAAACTCTGGACCCCACCCAGTTCAGGTTTGTAAAAGGCAGATCATGTCTCCTAAACCTGATAGACTTCTTTAAAGTAGTCACCAAAGCTGTAGATGAGGTTAAGGTGGTTCACACAGCCTATCTTGATCACGACAAGGCTTTCAACCTGATCCCCTACTCTGGAATTATAGATAAACTCACTAAACTAGGTATACATCCCTATGTCACAAGATGGGTTGCCAACTGGCTCACTGACAGAACCCACACTGTGAAAGTAGCAGACTCCAAATCCGACTTCAGACCAGTGACAAGTGGAGTACCACAGAGTTCAGTCCTGGGTCCTCTCCTGTTTGGTATCTACTTCTCTGAAGTACAGGCTAACACAGAAGGTCTTTGGCTAATGATGTTCGCAGATGACTTCCAACTAGTAACCATAATTAAAACACCTAATGATGTGGACATTCTACAAAAGAGCCTCACTGAGACAGATGCCTGGTGTCAAAACCATGACCTCAAGCTCAATGCCTAAAAGTACATTGTCATCCCTTTTGGTAAAAACTCTGTACCCATGAACTACCACATAGGCGGTAGTCTACTTAACACTGAAAGTGTGATAAGAGACCTTGGGACACAGGTGGTCAGTAGTCTCTCCTTTGATAATCACATCACCACAGTAGTCAGGAAATCCTTATATGTGGCACACCTCATCACAAAAGGTTTCTCATCCAGGAAAAATAGAGGTAATTGTTCCCCTCTACTCATCACTCATTAGACCCATTATAGAGTACAATGCCACTTTTGGTATTTACCTCACAAGACATCTACAACAACTGGAAAGGCTGCAGAAATACCTCACAAAGAGGATTACAGGCCTTAAACTGATGCTCTACGCAGACCGTCTCAAAAAACTCCAGCTTTACTCCATCACATATCACCTGCTCAGAGGTGATCTCTGCCTAACATACAAAGCTATGTCAAACCCAGAGCTGTTGGACATGCTTCATTTAAAGAAATCCCAATCCCTCCAAGCAACACACTCTAGGGACCTAAACCTTGTTACCACAATAAACAGAATATGCTGGAGGGATAGGTTTCTGTCCCAGAGACTTCCCATACTCTGGAACAAACTACCTATCTATATCAAACAAAGCTCCTCATTAGCACACTTCAAGAAAAATCTTTATAATTGGATGGGAGATAGGAAATTCACCCTGGGGATCACTTCTGTGGCTCTGCTCGACAGGGGCACAGGAAAATAATTTTCTTGGGTGGCGAAAGCCAGGGTACCTTTTTGGCTAAGCTTATATAGGCCCTAGGGCCAGTAGCCTAGTACCTACCTATGAACTATGGTATGCAGGTGACTGTACAGTTGTGAGGCACCCCTATGTTGACCTAATTACATTGATCCCCTTTCTGGTGGAGTGTTAGGAACTTATGTGGATGCCACATGCTACCTTACAAGATATTTATCCATGGGCACTACCACAACCTGTTCTGTGTACCTACCAGAGGTTTCTGCATCACACCATCATTGTTGGCAGCAGTTGTTGTGCTACATTTGATAGGGGGAATCACCCCTCTGTGCCTGCCCCATTATGGTAGCATCAACACACAGAACAAACGTGATTACATCAGCCTCATGCCTATTAGCTATACCTCGATGCCACAAAAGCAAAATGGGAGTGAAAATGCCACTGACACTGCCTGTAATACAGTATATTCATCAGTGTGAATGTATGCCCCCCTACTCACATATGCTGTGATTGTATATCACATCTGGCTGGACAGATATTTGAGTCACTGCAGGGGTGCATTTTACATCGAATGATATGCTTTCACCATGGTCCTCTGTGAAGGGACAAGTTAATGGCAGTTATCACTTTCCATTAAGGCATGACAAGATAAGGGGGAGTTCCAAGATTGCTGTACACTGTGCATCTGATTGATTAGAGCTTTTCCAGTGTGTAAAATGAAAGGTGTATGAAAAAGCCCGAAAAAGTTAGAATTTGGGTAAAATTCAGTTATCAATTAGTCGCTATATATCCTAGGTATCATCAAAGAAGAAATCTGGAGAAAGGAAAAGAAAATCTTGGGTTGTGATTTGACTTGTATTTATTTTATTTATTTATTTGCTTTTGTTTATTGGGAAAGTCTGTCTAGGAACTGAAATGCCTATTTTCAGAGGAGGCTCAAGGATAAAAGCTACAAAACAGGGGTAGAAATACATTTTTGATCATTCAAAATAAAAGTGGTCAGCAAACATTATTTACAAAGTATTTCAAGGGAAGCAATCAACAAACACTATTTTTGAAGCATATCAAATTAAGGAAATACATGTTTTCAATATATCGTGAGTCGAATAAAAAATACTATATTAATACACTTTTATAGTATCCATATTGAGCATAGTTAGGATTGCATACTTCAAACTGTAGGTGTGGTACAGTTGCATAGTTTATTAGTTGTCAGGTGATTTTTTTGGTGGATTTGAATTGTCACAGGTTATTCAAAAGTCTAATATGGTTTGGAAGTTTGTTCCCTGCTTTTGAAATGGTGACAGTGAATAGTGACTCACCATAGTAATTATTAGATTTATTAGCAAAAGTTAGTTTACATTCTGATAGGTTCATAGGTTAGAACTAGGCTAATTGCCCTTGGGAGCCATTTCAAGCCTAACCAATTACCCCATGTGAGAATCAAACCCTGCACCTTACGTCTGTAAGGAAAACACCTTAACCATTATGCCATCCTCCCACTGATGTTAGCATTCTGTTTGGTACTTGCCATTGGATGAAATTTGACAGTGAGGGTGTTTTAAGATGATGATGACATATATTGCGTGCTGTGAGATGCTGGGAGAGGGTGATATGTTGAAAAAATTCGAACCAATTGAGGATATTGAGTGCTATGCAGTGATGGAAGCAGTTTGGGAGGCTGCAGGCGAATTTGCTAATTTTCTTGTAGGTGCTTTCTAATTTGTGTTTAGTTGAAGACTTGAGATTTGTAAATATTGTTGAGGCATATAGGAGGATGGTTAGGGGGAAGGAAAGTGGCAGTTATTTTTTTTACTATGATCACTTTGCAGGTACTTTGCTCTGTAAAGACAGCCTAATTCGCAGTTTATCTTTTTTATTCCAGTGTTGATGTGCAGATCAGATTTTAACTTGTTATCAATGAAAACTCCTAGTAATTATGTGTTGATGATATTTTCAATTTGTATGTTGTTTAGAGGTGATGATATTAAGGTCATTGTTGTTTTCATTTATGTTTTTAGGAAGGAATAGGATTAGTTTGGTTTTGTTAGGGTTTAAGAACAAGTCAGATTTATTTAGCCAGTTTTTACTAGAGGTGAAAGCTTTCTGTGTGATGTTTTCTAAGGTGGTAAGATTTGGAACTGAGCAAACTAAAGCTGAGTTTTCAGCATATTGAATTATGATGGCGAGTTTTGACCCTTGTGTATGTCATCAATGAATGTATTGAAAAGTACTGACCCAAGTATGCAGCCTTGGGGGACGCCTGTAATGATTGCAGGAATGTGGAATGGGAGTCATTCCATTTTACAGACTGAGTGTGATTGTTTAGGTTGCTGGTGAACAAGTTAATTGAAGGAGTTATGAGGCCTATGAGATTTAATCTTTGCAGGAGTTGTTGATGTGAGACCATGTCAAAAGCCTTTTGACAAGTCCAGGAAAAGGGTGGAAACAGAATTACCCAAGTTTTTACTTTGATTAATGATATCTAGGAAATGTAACAGGAGATTTTCAGTGCTGTGGTGGGGTCAAAAGCCATGTTGGGTAGGAGGAAATAATTGGTTATTAAGTATAAAGGCCAGGAGTTGCTGATGTATTCATTTTTCAAGCACTTTGGAGAGGAGATGAAGGATAGCTACAGGATATTTTCTCAGTTCAGTGAATGTGCCACCTTTGTGTAATGGGATTATGAAGGAAGCTTTCTATAGGACTAGGATGTAGTTTTCTGTAATGGAGCTATTATTTAGGATTGATACAGGATAGCAGATGGTGTCAGCGGCTATACTGAGGTATTGAGATGGCAGGTTGTCCGGAGCTTGTTGTGGGTTTCATATTTTAATGTGTTTTTAATGGTATTTATATGGATGATTGCTAGGTTGAAACAGGGTATGGAGCTATGGTGGGATGTTAGGTGGGGTGGTGGATCTAGGTCATTATTGTTTGACTTAAGTAGAGTAATGGATATGAAGTGTTTGTTGAATTTGTCTGCAATGTCCCTGCAAGTTTCAGATGGGAAAGGATTTGGGGTGGGTTTTCTGCTTGGTTTAAGGGAGGTTATTTAAATTTTGCCAGAATCTTTTGTGGTGTATGTGTGGTCTGGTTTGTGGAGAAGTTTTTTTTTATCATAACAAACTTGTGCCTTTGTGTAGTTTCTAAGGCACCAATATCTATCTAGGTAGGATTGGGTCCTAGTTTTGTGCCATTTTTTCCCTAGGCTTTCTCTCTGTCTCTCATGAGTTTCTTAGTTTGATGGATTAGCCACAGGACAAAATTTATTTTCACTCTTTTATATCTCATTTTGGTTGTTGTTTTATTATGGTTAAGAAGGAGTTATTGAAATGACAGGCAGATTCATCTAGAGGCAGATATTTGATGGGTTCCCAGTTGCATTGTTTAAGTGTGTCATTTAATATGTATTTATCAAAATTGGTTACGTTTCTGACAGAGTTGAAGAACTGGAGTTTGGGGGGCTTGTGGTATTCTCTGTTTTTTTTAATTTCTCCAAATCTTCTGGGTTTCTAATTCCATGACAGGAATGGACCTCATTTCTAAGTCAAAGTATGATTAAAGTTCATGAAATTAGTATTGTTTCACTCCTTGATGTCAGCCAAAAGTGCTCTTCGCAGCACCTGCAATGTGCCCAGTAATGGCTACTTCTGTAAGTCATATGGAATTATATGTATTGGTTGCATATCCAAATAAGATTTTAGACTCTTTTTTTATAAGACCTTTTGCTCCTGCTACTATTGGAACTATCTGGGTGTCCTTCTTCCACATTGCTCTAGTTTCTGTTTGCAAATCTTGATATTTTATGACTTTGTGTCTCTCTGTATGCAAGACACTGTAGTCACTGGGTGTGAAGATTTCATTGATCAATGATACTTTTGTCTTCTTTACCTGGACCACTATATCCGGTTTTCTAGCATCTATCTTTAGAACTGTTGGTAATGGGTGATCCCATGTGATGTAGACTTCATCATTTTCTTTGATGCTTTGTGGATCATGTTTCCAGTGGTTTTCAGCCACTTCAGCACCATAATGTTTGCATAATCCCCAGTGCAGCAGTCTTGCCACATTATTTATGCCTTTCAGTATACAGTCCTTCAGCCATTAGTATGTCACAACCAGCAACTAGGTGTGCAGCAGTTTCCAACTCTGTTTTACAAAGCCTACATTTGTCTGTTTCTCCCACATGTTCAGTGGACATTGTAAACCAATGTGTACGTAGCCCACTATCTTGTGCCGCCAATATTAACCTTTCATCTATTGGCTTGAATTCACCTCTTTTTAACCATTCCTGCATTTGTTCCTGATCAACATGAGGTTTTTCCAGAAGTTTTCTATACTAACAACAATTTTTATTAATTTCCACATTTCTTGCTTTTTCATCTGATCCTTCACCTTATATTCTTTCTTTTGTTTTTTTGGCACATTCAGTTGTGGCTGATTTTTATCTACTTCTGGTTTGCTTTCCATTCTGGCTCACTTGACGCTGATACGCTTCTGCTAAATTAAGCAGGGAAGTTATCTTAGATTTATTCTGCACATGTTTCAAAACTTTCCCTATGTTTGGGTCTTGTGAGGTTCACAGATATGTGTGGAGTCCCACGATTGCAGATCTGTACATGTAATCGATTTCAAGGAGGCCCATCCCTCCTTTGGAATGGGCAATATATAATCCTGGTATGCACTGATTTTTATAAATCATTTGGTAAGCATGAAGCATCCTTCATGTTTTAATAATTTATCCAGCATTTTTTGAGGCCAGTCAATCACTCCAAAACTGTAAGTTAGGACAGGAAGAGCAAATTGGTTTATAACTTGGATTTTTTTCCTAGATGTCAATGCTGTTTTCAGGATTAAAGTCTTCTAAAATATTCCTTACAAAATTTTTCTCACATTTGTTCATGTTTTATTACTGATCCTTCATCAGTTCCCAAGTATTTATACACTCCCTCTTGCTCAAGTTCTTTTATAGCACACTCTTGTCCCAAACTAATGTTTTCCTGCTTTAAAGGTTGCTTTTGCACATTTATCAAGGCCAAATGGCATTCTAGTATCATCTGAAAAAGTTATGACAACCTGCAGCTGTGCTTTCAGTTCCTCATCTAATGAGCTATACAGTTTTAAATCATTGAAAATAGAAGATGAGAAGTCTTTAGACTTTGTTGTTTTCTAGGAGCCAAATTATAGCCATGGCCTAAGCTGTTAAGTAAACAGCTTAATGGATTAAGAGCTAGGCAGAACAGCAAGGGTGACAGAGAGTCACCATGGAAAATCCCCCTTTGAATTTTTATCCCGGGGATAATAATTTGTCCTTTATCATGGTTTAATTGCAAAGTGGTCTGCGATTGTTTCATGTTCACCATAATGTAGTCGATCAGTATAGGACGTATCTTATACATTTTTAAGCACTCTTTTATCCATGAATGTGGGATACTATCAAATTTTTTTTGTAGCAAATCCATGCCATACTTAGATTCTTCCCCTTTTTACAGTTCCCCTCTATGACTTTATTTAACAATAAATGGTCCTTTGTTCCATATGACTTTCTTTTATTGCCCTTTTGTTCTACTGCCATAATTAAGTTTTCTTCTAAATTATTATAAACTCTGTCAGCATCAATTTCCATATGTAGTTTATATGTCGTTGGAAGGCAAGTTATTGGTCTATAACGTTTGGGGTAGCTTGTAGGTTCACTCTTGAGTAGGAGCATCGTTTTACCTGTTGTTAGCCAGATTGGTGTTTGTTCTGGGTGTGTATATAAATAGTTCTTACTCATGGCTAGATCTTCATGCAAAGATGTTAATAATGTTAACCAAAATTTAGGCAGTGCATCTGGGCCTGGGGTTTTCAAATTAGAGGCTTTTCTTAACTTTATTTCAATCTCTCTGGCTGTTACTTCATCCCATTTCATATCCTGTACCTTTAAACTTGTTATTCTTTCTTTTACTTCTTTTATCCAGTTCGCATCTTTGTTACGTTCCACAGGATCTTCATAGATACTTCTCCAATATGCATCTATTTCTTCTTTTTGGCGGTCTTTCAATTCCTTTCACCTTGTTTCCCAAGTCTCTATAAATTTTTTTTGTATCATCACTAAATTGCCTATTTTGCACTTTTCCTTTATATTTATCTGTGTATCTGCTAAGTTTTTCCACCTGTACTGAAATGTTTAATTTATTATTTCTATAGTGCATGATAGATCCTGGTCTGTTCTAATACTGTGCACTGCTTTTATCACATTTATTTATTTATTTTATTTTACATTTGTTAACCAGGAAATTTCAACTGGACCAGGTCCATTTACAGCAGAGGCCCCTGGAGAAAAGCTCCGGTATTTAGTTAAACAAAAACAATACAGCAAATAAAATACAACAAATAAATGTAGCAAACTGATTACACCATATATGGTGAACATAGTAATCAAAACAAGAAATTAGTGAAACACTACAAAATAAGCAATGAAATGAAAAATGAATAGAATGGCAATAGCAGTTATACATTGTTGGACCATTGTTATGAGAAGAAATATATCATGCATTTCAACAGCTAAAAGTTTGACTTTCCCAATAAACAAAGCAAGCAGGTGACCAGAGAGCAAGTGGTCGAGATAATAGCAGTAAGGGTATGTTTATGTGATACAAGGGCGTAACCAGGTACTAAGGAGATGTGATTAGAGGCAGTTTTGTAATTTAGAGGTGGTAGGGGTAGTGGACAAGGAATGGGGAAGGGAGTTCCAATTTCTAGCAACGGTATGGGAGTATAGTGCTTTCCCTGCGTTATTAGCCTTGGTCATGCAGAGGAGATATTTTTCACTAGATCTAAGGTACCAGTTTGCAGTTTAGGGAGTAAGAAGCTTGGATATTGAGGGTTTTTTTCAGGATATTTGAGAATATTGTAGGCTGTAACCAGCTGATGATAGTTAAGTAGCTGTGGTAGCTCAAGCCATTTTAGTTCTTTTAATGCAGTACAGTGATGGGTTCTATAGGCTGAGTTTGTAGCGAACTTGGCTATTTTATTGTAACAAGATTCTAGTTTGTCTAGGTCAGACTTTCTGATTTGGGTGAAGATTGGTGCTGCGTACAATAGAGTAGAGAGGAGGTGGCTTTGTGCTTGAGTGACTCTAGCTTCTTGTGAGAGAAAAGACTTGCGCCTGTATAGAGAGCCCAGCTTTTTGTGTACTAGTTTTATGGTATATGAGATGTTGACATCAAAGTGAAGATTATTGTCAATTTCAATGCCAAGAAGTTTGGTGTGGTTAGAAGGGGAGATGGTGGTGCTGTCCTTGGATGTAATGGAAAAGGAGAGGGGAGGTTTTGATCTATTAGGAGAGAATAGTAGTAATTTTGTCTTCTTGGAATTTAGGATCAGTTGGATACCTGAGATCCATTTTCTACAGAGTTGAAGGTGAGTGTTTGTAGGGTGGTGGGAGATGAGGCAGAGCAGATCAGGGTTGAATCATCTGCATATTGAATAAGTCTGGCATGCTGGGTTGAGCTATTGAGGTTGTTTGTGAATATAGAAGATAGTAATGGGCCCAGTGTAGAGCCATGTGGGACTCCTATGGTGGTTGGAAGTTGTGGAGGCAGAGTTCCTTTCTACTGGACAGATTGTTGCCTGTCAGATAGGTAGCTTCTGAACCAGGCTATAGTAGAATAGGTGAAGGATAGAGATGTTAGTGACTCTAGTAGGATGGAGTGGGAAACAATGTCAGTTGCCTTTGAGAAGTCCAGGAAAATGGTGGATACATATTTGTTGTCATTCCTGTGAAGGTTGATATGATTAGAGAAGGACAGAAAAATGGTGGTAGTGCTGTGATGTGGACAGAAACAATGTTGTTTGGTAGATAGGAGATTTTGTGTGTTAAGAAATGTCATCACCTGCAAGTGGATGAATTTCTCTAGAATTTTAGATAGGGGGCATAGGATGGCAATGTGCCGGTAGTTGGAGAAGTCATAGGAATTACCTCCTTTATGGAGAGGAATGATGTGAGATACTTTCCAGAGTTTGGATATGTAGGATTCTTGTCTGGAGTGGTTGACTAAGATGGAGACAGGATATGATAGGGAGTCACTAGCCATTTTTAGGTATGCAGCAGGTATGTTATCAGCTGTCAGTGTGGTTGGTTTGAGTTTTAGGAGGAGTTTTTTGATAGTCAAGGTGGGGACAGGTGATAGGCTGAAAGAGAGGGTGCTATGGGATAGATTGGGTTGCAATTGAAGTGGGCTATGTTTGGTTATTTGACTGGACAGGGCTAAGATGGATTTAGTAAAATGGTTATTAAATTGAGAGGCTATGTCTAGGGTATTGTCTATGGAGTTAGGAGCTGGAGTAGTAGTTTTGCCTGGCTTTAGTAGGGAGTTAATGTTTTTTAATATTTGCTTTGGGCACTAAGAAAATAGTTTTGTTTGTTTAGTTTGGTTTCAGCCTTGGACTTGTTTCTAAGCTGTTGATAGTATTGCCTGGAGTTAGGGGTATTATCAGTTTTCCAGGTTTTCCAGGCTTTATCCCTGGCTTTTAGTAAGGCTCTAGTGTCCCTACTTAGCTAGGGTGCGTAGTTGGCTTTAACTCTGATCTTTCTGCTGGAAGCAAGATTGTTAAGTATATTGGAGAAGGTAGTATTGAAGTAGTCTACTGCCTGGTCTAACCGTAGGGTCCATAGTGGTTCCCAGTTGCAGTGGCTTAGGACAGTATTTAGGTATTGTGGGGTAAGGTTACGGTCATCTTGTACTAGTTTGTAGACAACTGGCTTGGGGTGATTGGAATATTTATGGAGTAGGAAGGTGGGGAAATGATCACTTAGATCATCTTGGAGACAGCCTACTGTATAGTTTTGCTTGGGATAGCTGGTTTAGTTGGTTAGTGTCCAGTCCAGTATAGATTCTTTTTTTGTTTTCTTGTCTATTCTTGTGGGTCTTCAATGAGTTAAGAGAACCCATATAAGTTGATATGTGTAGAGGGGTTGCTGGAGTTGCAGGCTATCCTGTTGGTGTTTAGGTCACTTGTTTCCTGTGGTAGGTTGTTCTTTGTCCAGTGTAGGATTTCCTCTATTATGAGTGAGTTATTGCTAGGGGGTATATAGCACATATTATATTGATTTTCTTGGTGTCTCTTATGGAGAGGACAGAAAACAGGACTTCAGCATTTTGAAATGTGGGTGGTGTGGTGTGCAGGAGCTAGAGGTTAAGGGTGTTTTTGAAGAGAATGGCTACTCCTCCTTTCCTGCCTGTTCTATCAGATCTTAATGTATTATACCCTGGGTGAGGAAGTCTTCATCTTGGCTACTGGGCTTTAGCCAGGTCTCTGTGATGGTGAGTATATCAGGGTTGTAGTGGGCTAAGAATGCATGCAGGCCTGTTAGTTTGTTGGTGATACTTCTTATGTTGAGATTTAGAATCAGCAGGTCAGATGTCTGTTTGGCTGTGAGGGGACCTGGATTTGGGTGTATGTCACCAGAGGTCAGTACTTTTTGTAGGAATGTCAGTATGCGTTTTTTAAGATTATTTGTTTGTGAGCTTGGTCTATGTGTGTTTTTCCTAGTGTAATGTGTTGGTGTTCTGATCTTATAGGTTCATAGGTTGGTGCAAGGCTATTAGCCCTAGGGCCTATGCAAGCCTAGCCATAACAATTCCCTGGCTATCCTCTTCCCACAGTATTTACTTCGCTGGACCCCTGTCTAGCAGGGCGACTGACGTGATACCCGGGGTGAATTCCCTATCTCCCATCCAATCCTCAAGGTTCCTTTTGAAGAGGGCCAAAGAAGTGCTGTGCTTGACATGTATGGGCAGTCTTTTCCAGAGTCTGGGGAGTCTCTGGGTCAGGAACCTATCCCTCCAGCATGTTTTGTTTATTGTGATGACAAGGTTTAGATCTCTGGAGCGTGTGTCTCTGAGGGATTGGGATTTCTTTAAGTGCAGCATGTCCAACAGCTCTGGGTTTGACATGGCGTTGTATGTTAAGCAGAAATCACCTCTGAGTAGACAATATGCAACAGAGTATAGGTGAAGTTTTTTTAGACGGTTAGCATAGCATAGAGCATTTGCTTTAGGCCTGTGATTCTTTTAGTGAGGTATTTATACGGCCTTTCCAGTTGTTGCATATGTCTTGAGAGGTACATACCAAATGGGGTGTTGTATTCTATGATGGGTCTAATGAGGGATGAGTACAGTGGGACACTGACCTCCCTTTTTCTGGATGGAAAGCCCTTAGTGATGAGGTGTGCCACATAGAAGGATTTCCTGACTGTTGTGGTGATGTGGTTATCGAAGGTGAGACCACTGTCCACCTGTGCCCCTAATGTGAGTAAGGTGTAGTTATGGGATTTATAATTGTAGGGCAGATGTAGAAGTATGAGTGGGTTTGAGAGGGTGGGCTAATGTGGGTAATGTGATAAGAGTAATTGTGCAGTGGTTGGTCTGTTTGTATGGAAGTGAGGAAAGTTAGTGATATGAGTGCTAGTGAAAGGGTTGTAAGTGTGAGTAACATGATAGTCTTTAGAGTGAATACTACAATTAGGATCCCTGGTTGGTTATGTGTAAAGGTGGAGGTGTGTTGGTTTGGTATGTGTTGCTTGAAGTGGGATCAGTGTAGGAAGTAAATAGATTGGAGGGTGGGAGAAAGGTGGGAGAGTGGGTTGGGCAAGTGGCCAGGTGATTAGGGGTTAGAATAAATGTAGAGGTAGTGGGGGTGGGTGGGAAATGAGGGCAGGCTAGGGGAGCAGATTGAGCCAAGTGGAGCGAGGTGAACGGAGTGGGGCCAGCTAGACCGCAAGGTTTTGAGAATTAAACAATCATTCAAACCTCCGTTTCTGTAGAGGAAAGCAGTAAGTGAAGTAATACTAACTCTCCACTTTAATATATAGCTCTCCACTTTAATATATAGCTTTCCACTTTAATATATAGCTCAGTTCTTTATAGCAGAATATTTGGCTTCTTTTAGGGAGGGAGCTACTATAAACCATTTGTGCCACAGGAACCCCGAGTGGCTAAGAACACTCAATACAACTAGTATGCTTTTAATGCAGGTTAGGTAAAAGATATACACCTTGCTTTTTTAGCTGTGAGGCAAGAGAAAACAATCTCCTGCACTTTAAAAATTCCGCAATGTGTGGTAACAGCCATGCTGGTTCGGATAAAGACTCTGGGGCTGGCATGGGATAGGCTGGCATTTTATTAGTGAAATACCTGGATAATGAAAAAGATTGGGGACTGAGTTAGGACATATGAGAGGGTAAAGGTTGCAGAGTTACCTTCACAACAACAATTTCTTAGCTTAAAGAACAGTTTTGTCATCTTATTTAGTCATTATAGTTGTACCTGAAACATTTAGCACTTTCATGCACTCCCTGTCCTAGCTACTTAAGTCAGGAAGGTACAGTATGCACCGTAGTTTAATCACACAGCTCAGTAAATAGACATAAGCAGTATCTCTCCAGGTCTTCCTTTAGTACAATCTTCATATCAAAAAACACAGTAGCTGGTTCTTCTCCTAGACCCTAATATAGCCACAACACAGAAAGTTTGCCTATACAGGATACACGCTGCAAAACTAGGTCATAACGGCATGCTATTAGTTCAGGGAATGTATTTTGGTGCATCCTGTAACAGTGTAATGCTGTAGTGTGATATAATACTTTGGTAAGGGTTCTGTTCCCAGGCATGACAAGTGTCTGTGTAGGGTGAAATGCTTTAAGGGTTTGGGAGGGTGGCCTAATGGTTAAGGTGTTTGCCTTACAAATGCAAGGTACAGAGTTTGAGTCTCACAGGGGATAATTGGGAACTCAACTGAAGCAAACAGTGCAGCAACCATAAAAGTTCAACTAGAAAAGAAAAAGCAGCAAATGCACTGTGTGCAAAATTCCGTCTCTGTGTCTTGGGAATTCACCTCTATTCAACGCTCATAACAGTCCACAACACCTTCAATAAAACCAGGTAGAAGTGAACAAAAGTTTATTGTAATGCCAACAAACAAAGAATGGTTAAGCGCTTTCACTTGAATAAAACAAGCTTCCTCAGAACACCATAGCTTGCATCACAGTTGTTTAAATAACATTTTTGGTGCCAAAATTCAGTTTGAAATTTTAAAGCTATACACACATCCTTGACCATTGTTCTCTATTCATAAAATATTAAATAATATTCATGTTATTTCTAAAAGCAATGTTACATATGATATGTGTAGATAAAGTGAACGAAGTTAAAAAACTAAAAAAATGTTGACAAAAACATTTACATTTAGATCATATCAAAACATGTTTAAAAACATATAACAATGTACCTAATAGATAGTTCATTTTAAGACCAATAGTGGTTTGACAGATACAGTGGGCAGGATTCACGAAGGCTTGCACGGAGTGTAAGAGACGTGTAACACTCCATGCAAGCCTCGCGATTCAGGAACAGCCCTAAACTCCGTGTAAGAGACCAGCTAAAACGTTTCTTACATGGACTGGGCGTGGACATGCTAAATACCTCACTTGCAGCCGAAAGGTATGCAAATGAGGTATATTAGCGATCCACGAAGCAGAAACCAGCCCGTGTAAGAGACGTTTTAGCTGCAGAAATGTACTCAGTTGACAATTGAGTACGTTTCTGCAAATTTCACAACAGAGCCATGTCAGCTCCAAATAAAAGGTGCATATGTGTCAGGCAGCATGCCAATGGCCAAATATGTGGCCATTGGCAAGGTAACCCGATGCAAAATGGGCTGTGCTGCATAAAACATAAAAATGAAGGTTATAAACCCACAAATGTGGGTTTTATGCAATACATGGAATGACAATGCAGGGACCAGCAGACCAAAAACAACATGGCCACCGTGTAGTGGTTGCTAAGGGGGGAAGCTGAGTGTAAGAAATGTAACTAAGCATTAGTAGGCAATCTCATGTAAATGAGGGTTAGGATACTGAATCTCACAGTCACATAGCAAATGAGCACAGTCTGAGTAGTGTAAGAGATACATAAGGGGGAGGAATAGAGTAGGAGATAGGTGACATCACAGGGGGGAATGGTAGAAAGAAATGCAGTTCATTGGAGGTCAGTGTAACATGACAGATGACAGACACAGATCAGGGAAAGAGGAATGCCACAAGATAAGTCTGGGAAAGTCAAGAAATGGAAGGTGTACACTGTTACTTACACTAAAGTTTCTTGCTGTGCGTGCATGCGCACGTGTGCACACCATGAAGCACGAGTAGGGCAGTGTGCATGCGTGTAAGGCAGACTGAGCATGTGGGAGCGTGTTGGTAGATGTTTAACACTGTTTGCGCTGGTGTGCGCACGTGTAGGGCAGGCTGAGCATGTAGGAGGCTGTTGGCAGACTTGTAACACTGTTTGCACAGGTGTGTGCATGTTTTAACCTGAATAAGTAGATTCTGAACCATGTAAGCAAGTGTGCGTGCGTGTAAGCCACTGTGAGCGTGTTTCTGCTGGTATGCACATTGCTCCCCCCTGAGGAAACAGAAAGGAAAAAGGAAGCAACAGAATTAGTAGGAAGCTAGCACGGAATACTGCTGTAGCTAGCAGGTGAAAACAATTAGAAGCAGGCAATTACACAGGCAGAATAGTAGCCCAGCCCAGCACTTAAAACTTTGCAAACAGTAGTGCAGGATGTTTCTCTTAAGAGACAATGCAAGACAGGAGTAAGCTAATAGAAGTGAAAACTGAAAAAGCTTCACTCAGAGCAGAAATGTTAGGGGCTGCCATAGCTGTCATAATGAGACATAGGCGACTTGCTGAGGGTGGTGACAATGCAGATGGTGCCAGACAACCCACACTGAGGAGACGGAGAAGAGTGTATAGGCCCAGGGTCACCTACCACGGGTTACATGAGCTGGAGATAGTAGAGCGCTATAGAGTGGACAGAGAGCTCCTGCAGCAAATAGTTGAGCTGTGCAGGCCACGCCTCACACACAGAACCAACAGAGGGGAACCCATCCCAGTGGAAACCAAGGTATGTGTTGGCCTAAGAATACTAGCAACAGGTACCTTCCAGAGACCAACTGGTGATATGATGGGGATATCACAGGCATCAGCCTCCAGGGTACTGCACCAGTTCCTGGATGCCATGTCAGCACATGTCGGTGATCACGTATATTTCCCCAATGCCCATGAGGTACTGGCCAGCAATATGCGTCTCTTCCAGCAAATAGCGGAATACCCTAAGGTAGTGGGTGCAATAGACTGCACGCACATATGCATCAAAGCACCAGCCAGTGAGTGGGGTAGGGCCTACATTAACCGCAAGGGCTTCCCCTCCATCAACTGCCAGGCCGTGTGTGATGCCCAGGGCATAATAATGAATGTGTGTGCTGGCTGCCCTGGGAGTTACCATGATTCCCACATCTGGCATTTGACGCAGCTGTACCAGACATTTGCCAATGGGGACATCCCACACGGACACCTAGTGGGGGATGCAGGTTATGCACTGGAGCCGTGGCTGATGACACCCATCAGAAATGCACACACACCTGAACAGGAACGCCATAATGAGGCACATGCACAAACACGTAATGTAATAGAGTGTGTGTTTGGGCTGCTGAAGTCATGGTTCCGGTGTCTGGACACATCTGGTGGAGCCTTGCAGTACACACCAACTATATGTACCCAAATTGTCATGGTATGTGCTATGCTACATAATATGATCTTGCGAAAACAGCTGCAGCAGGACCAGCATAGGGCTGGGCCAAACAGCCCCCCACCATTGCCAAGGCCATCACAGGCAGAGCGGGACTCAGAGGAGGAACAACCTGAGCCTGCCCCAGTAGGCAGAAGGAGGCATGCCCAGTATGCCCTGGCCTTGGCAAAGAGTCAACGCATAGCACATACACTGGCTCAGTAGGAACCCTGGGAATGATACCCCCTCTGACTTACTCAAATAATAACATGGATGCCTAAAATGACATGACCTGCTCACAAACATGTACAGGGAAGTGTAATATGCACATCCAACAGAGGCAGCCCTGCAGCACCACCTGAGGCATGAATGCCATGTGTTAAGTAATGTAACACCATGTACTATATGCACACCTGAGCACCCTGACTAACATCCACCCTCACCAAGCATGAAGCCACAAAATGACGATGGGATGATCAAGTGCAATAACTGGCTGAAGTAATGCAGTTAGTCAAAGGGGAGCCAATGTGTTTCAGGCTGGGAAGACATGCGGAGCATGACATGATGCACCACCTGCTAGGGGTGGCATGCACCTATCAGTCCATGCCCCATGGATACTGGCAAAGGCTGTCAGTACCCACAGCATGCCCTGAATAGGTAAGTCTCAAAACACAAACCCACCTTCATAGGTACCACAAGGGATAGGAACCTAGATGTAATGCTACCCAATGCCAGAAGTCTAAACAGCAAGATGTGTGCAGTGTAAACGCACACAGTATGGAGAATGTAGATATCAGTCCTGTAATAGAGAACTGGGTCAAGGCTTACATCAGCACCCTAACACTACCAGGTCACACCTCATACTGTGCTGTACAGCCGCAAAACATGGAACAAGCTACAAAAGGAGGGTGACTAGCAATAAATGTCAAGGATAACCACACCCCCATGTTGGTACCACAACAAGAAGCAGCATGGATTAGCCATGGTCAAATACCAATGGCTAAAACCGCCTCCCAGTATATAGCCTGCTGCAGACTACTGTCCTAATACCAGGAACTGCACCTGGCCTATGTTGGAATACATGAATATATCAAGCCCCCCAAACCACATTATATTACTTGACTGAAAATACACAGACATACACCGGGAGCATTATACTAGCACCAACACAGTCAGAGAAAAGTTCCCAGAATCCATAAACCAAAATGCCCAGGAACAACGTACCACTCCCACAAGAGGGGTAAGCATACTGGATGTGATAATCAGCAACATGGGTACTGGATGGCAAGACGAGAAGTGTATCCTTCACTGGTAAGACCAGACCATGGAGTAATCACACTGGATATACACATCCCGACCCCAGTCCCTGGCCAGAATACCACAGTGAAAAACATGTGTAAAGCATAGGTTGCACCCCTCCAAACCGATGTGGAATCCACGAAAGGCCTGTGCAAGTGCAGAATATGGGACACACCACAGAACATGTTATACAGGCATTCCATGAACACAGCCAGTAATGCTTGGAGTATGCAATCACAAATAACAACAAGAAACAATGCCATACACGCAGGCATCTGGCATGCTGGACTCCTGCCATTCCCAAACCATGCAAGTGAACGAGGAAGCTACCACATGATAGAGCAAACATAAAAAGGGAAGTAATCACTGATCAGTAGTATGGCAATAACATATGTCGACACATACAATCCACTAAGGCCAGCCACAACAAGTAGAATCTGTGAATCCAGAGGCAATGTGACACCTGTCCCAAGTACACAGATAACCACAACTCCCCCCAGTAAATACAAATATATGTGATAGATGCAACCATGTATCCAAACCAGAGGCTGAGCTCCCCCAACTCAGTACTGTCAAAACTAGTCAGGAGGAGAAGGTAACCACATACACCACAAACCCAGTCCCACATAGACCTACCACAACTGTAAACCAAACACATAAACACACAAAAACATTCCCGGAGGCCCTAATTACAAACACACCACACCAACAGAAGCCTCCAAAGCAGATCACAAGCAACCACAACCTCCAAAAATAGCACATGCAACACATAGTACACAAAGCTGGTGTGCCAAACAGTCACAGGCCAGAAGGAGAAACAACATGCCTGATACAGTTGTAATAGGTGTCTGTATAGGCAGACACACTGCTGTCCCACTCACCAGACTGAACAAGGGAAAGGGTATAGTAAGCTGCCTGTAGGCTGCCACAATATGCCACATAACACAAGTACGCAGGTCATCCCAAAGCAAGCAGAAATATGATGCACTCAATGTCCATGCTGGTGTGAATGACCTGAGATGTACCTCCCTGGTCTACATGAAAAGAGACATGGATGAGCTCTCTGAGTATGTACCCCAGGCCGGTATGACACTGGCCGTGTGCAGCATCCAACCCTCACCAAGAATGATGCCACAGTACAAACACAGAATGATCATGTTTAACAGGTGGCACAGTTACAGCTGTCAGTCCAAGAGGGTCTAATGTCTGTCTGCTTGAGATGTCAAGCATGACAAGCCATGCTGCTGTTCCAGGGATGGCTTGCACCTGTTACCCTGTGCATCTGGATACTGGATAAGACCTTTGCCACCTCCATAGAGCCATATGTAGGCAAGGCCAAAAAGACTACCCACCACCCTAGAAAACATAAGTGGTAAGAAACATAAGGGTAATGCTGACCAATGCCAGATATGTAAACTGCAATATGCATGCCCCTGAGGCACTTCCCAGTATGGAGAACATCGATGTCTGTGCAGTGACAGAAGCCTGCTGCAAGCCTAGTGATAGCACACCAGCACTACCAGGTTATACCACATATCATGCGTTATGGCCCCAACACCTGGACCAAAACATCAAAGGAGGGGGAGTATCCATATGCAGCACAGACACCCATACGGCCAGGTAACTGACAATGCACAAAACAGTGGAGACCACCCATGTGCACCTAAGTGTAGTCAAAACTGCTGTACAGTCTGTAGCATGCGACAGACCACACTCTCACACACAAGAACTCCACCCAGACATCTTGAAGACACTGGACAGTATGAATGTCCCACCAAATACCAGACAAGGTACACACAAATTACCACATAGGTGGCAAACAATTATGTATGCAAGGAGTAATCAGGGACCTAGGGACACAAGTCGACAGTAATCTGTCATGTGACACTCACAATGCCAATGTGGCTGGGAAGATTGTCGATATTGGACACCGTACCATGAAAGGATTCACATCTACATCAACAGAGGTCACTGTGCTGCTGTACTGTTCCCTTATCAGACCCATAATCTAGTACAATGACTCATATGGGATGTACCGTACGTGACACCTGCAACGGTTCGGAAGACCTCATAGTTACCCCACCAATAGGATAAAGGGTGTGAAATATATGTCATATGCTGCCTGGCTGTAGACACCCCAGCTGAATTCAGTCACAGACTGCCTACACAGAGGCATTGTATGTCTGTTGTACAAGGCCATGTCCAACACAGGAGTAATGGACATGCTCCACCACAGGAAATCAAAGCCATTGGAGTTGTGAGAGTGACAGATGTCAGCCTCAACACATAATGAAATAGAATGTGCTGGAGGGACAGATACATAACCCAGAGGCTCCCCACACCCAGAAACAGGATCCCAATCCATGTTAGGCAAAGCCCCTCACTGACACCCCTCAACAGGAATATTGCCAAGTGGATGGATGATCGTACATGTATACTGGGGGTCTTCACTGTGTCACGACCTGACAGAGGCACAGTAAAGAAATTCATAAATGGCCATAATAGTCACATAGCAAGGGGCAGCGAAAGACACACGCACTCTGGCTAGGCTTACTAATGCCCTAGGGTGGATAGCCTAGTATGAACCCATGAACCTATGAAGATACAAATTGTACAGGACACTAAGGATAATCACAAGGCTTACTTAACTGATGGTAGGAACCATGTTGGGCATCCACAGATATGCTCCGAATCACACAGATATTACAAACAACATACCAAACACACACACATATTGCTAACATACAACCTGACAGGTGCAGTGCAAACCCCCCCCCCCAGAATGCAAAATATCTATCCCAACAGACTGCTGGTCCCCTGACATTGCAGATGCTGAGGTAACAGCCATCATCTGCAAAGCAAAACACACAGCAGCAAAGGTATGTGATAGTGTCCTGGGCTGAGGCCAACATGGACTCCAAGAATAATGGAATACCAAATCACACTACTGCCCAATGTCAGCCTTACCACAGGATATGTACCCAAAGAGCAGTGTACAACAACAGTGGTCCTTCACAACAAAGGTGTTGCCTGAATGGATACTGCAAACTACCACCCCAGGATCCTGACAAGCTTGGTCTGCACAGCTATGGAAAGGATCAGTATGTACCGCAGATATAAAGCTATTGTGGACCTACTGATACTAGACCCTACACAGTGTGGCTGTCGTAACTGCAGATCCTGCCCCTAAACATGTTTGACCCATTTGAAGTAGTCATTAAGGTCATTGATGAGGGCAATGTGGTCCACACAGCGTAGCTGAACTGTGCATATGCTTCTAGACAATACCCTACGAGTTCAGCATGGATATGTTCACCAGCTTAAATATATAACCCTATGTCAGTAGAGGGGTTGCAAACCAGACCAAGGACAGAACTGACATGGTCAGACATGCTGCATCCATGTCAGACTACAAAGCAGATATGAGTGGCATCCCACAAGGCCTGGTCCTGGGCCACCCCCCCCCCGTTCTGTATATATGTCCCATAGGTATAGGCCAACATGGAAGGACTGTGACTGAACATGTATGCAGAGGAGTACAAACATCCCACCATATCCGACCCCTAGCTGACACAAGCAACCCACAAAAGGGCCACCTACAAACAGACAACTGGAGCCATAGCCATGTCAGCAAGCTAATTGCAGAACTGTGTATAGACAACCACTGTGGATATACAGTAAGTGCCCACAAATTACCACACAGGTGTTAACCCATTACGTACAACATGTAATGAGAGACCTGGGGACAAAAGGTGATAGATATCCTGCACTGGACAAACATGTGGCTGTAGTGTTCGCAGAAACATACTATATACCCACCCAATCATGAAGGTTGTCAGATGTAGATAAGGGGAGGTCACTGTGGCTCTGCAGTCATCCTTCATCAGCATCACAATTGACTACAATAGCCCCTGTGGGATATACCTCAGCAGACACCTCCATCAACTGTAAAGTCCACAACAGTACCCCACCAGGAGTAGCAAAGAGCATGAACAGATGCCATGTGTTGCCTGAGTAAACAAACTGCAGCCCCACACACTGCCATACTGCCCAGCTACAGGCAAGCTGGGCCTGATGTATGAAGCCATGTCCAACCTGGAATCAATGAACATGCTGCACCTTGTACAATCTGAATGGCAGTGAGCTATGCACATGAGAGACCTGAACCCCAGCACTGACATACATAGGACAAGCTGTACAGAATGATCCATAACACAGAAGTTACCCCCACTCTTCAGTAAACTCCCGGTACAGGTCAGCCAGAGAGTCACCTATCGACACCCCTCAAGAGGAATCTTGATGAGTGGATGGGAGATGGTAGGCTAACCCTGGGTATCACTGTTATGTCAGAGGTAGACGGAGGCACAGTATACTAACCATGACATATGTCATGGCAAACTCCAGTTACAATGTGTGTCGAAGGACAAACACACCCTGTGACTAGCATCAGAAATGGCCTAGGGAACATCGCTAGTGTTTGCCAATGTCCACCCATGTTGTGGAATACACTACCAATGTTGGACGAGCCTGGTGTAGGTAGTCCATATCTGAACATAATGCAACATGGTCATATGTGCACAACTGGCCCCTACACAGTCTGTTGTGCTCACTATGAAGATGTCAAGCAGTGATAGGACTAAAGCCCAGGATTCTGTCCACCACAGTGAAAGTACTGAACCAGTACACTATACGGTACTACAGTGTTAGGTAATTATGAATGTATGTTGACAACTGTCTGCAAAGTATCCCATGCAATCCCTGCAGGCACAGTATAATCCCTGTTGTGGCAGACATGAAGCAGTTGGCCAGTTAGTACACAACATGACACCCAACACACAACCATAAACGTGAGAAATTGTTGAAGTTCACACACACCCAAATATGTGGTGGACTTCAGAGTGCAACATATGGAAAGCTCACACTGGGCATGCTCGCACACTTTGATAAATGAGGCATATGTCAGACAACATGCCATGGAAAGGCTGAACTGGGTATGCTCACACACTTAGGCCATATCTCCGTTTAGCAGTTGGCCACACATATCTGTTATTTGTACGTGTCATTCCAGGAACCAACCACAACACAGCAATCTGCCCAGTGCATACAGTAAATGACTACAGAGACATAAGTGATATAGTGGATCGCCGTCATATGCAAACATCTTCCACAGATACACAAGTTGGTCATAGGAACAGGGAATGCTATGGCAATAAAGACCTGCAAACAGTAGAACAGCACAACAAATATAGTGCATCTGACAATTGAACATATGGGTGTAGAGGTCAATACTAGGCTTGCTGCCCCAGGGAATGACAGCTCAGCCAGAGTGTGCTTGGCATCTGCATCACCAGTACAGTAGGCTACTGTGCCACTGTAAAGTAGGTCACATAAGGCAACGTGTGAGGCTAGTGAGCTGTGCCTCTGTCAAGCAGGGGCACAGTGGAGATCCCAGGGTTTGAATGTGCTAAGCCACAGCCATGTTGTCAGTGTGTGCTGGAAGAGGGTTGCTAAGGATCTCTAACAGTAAGTGGACGTCAATAACAGACTGAGGGGAGCACTATCTGCATTCTCTGGACAATTCCACTGTCAACACTGTGTTGTGATGATTATGTGTGAATGAAGTGCCGTGCCAGAACTGTTCACAGATGTCCTCCCTCTGTGGGCTACAGCTCTGCAATGTATTAGCTCACTCTGTCTGTTGGACGGCTCATATATGGCTGGTGTACACCTGACTGGTGTCTTGTTTGTGAGCAGTCATGGGTATATGTGGGATAGCATGATCAATGCAAACCGTACACATGCTCATAGAATGCAGTTGTCAAGGATTATGCTGAGTGGTCAGTATAGTCCCCCAGCATGGGTCCTTTGAAGTCGTCCACCCCAGTCTTCACAAGTGTAGAGTCTGCTTGTGCTAAATACAGTTTGTGTGCAGTGACAACCTTGCCTGGGGGTGGAGATGGGATATGGATGTCCAGGGAAAGGTGGGTATGGTCAGATATCAACAATGGTGGTCTACCTCTGGTGTGGAACAGTGAGTACCCATGTTACAGATGGACAGGTGCAATATGTATTCCCCCATTTGGCTGTGGTGTGTGGTTCTGCCATAGCACATGGACCCACAAATTGTAGTGGCTGTAGGGTAAAGTGGTAGAAGCCTGAGTAGTTCACACACACACAATATGCCTGTACCTGATGTTAACAACTGGAATGGTGTATGTGAACACATGCATATCCCGGCACTGTTCCCAGGGAAGCTAAGTGTGTGTCCTGGATGTGGGTGTGGTGTTCTGGACTGGTTGTGTTGTGTGTTACAGGTCCTGTGGTCACGAAACATGGTATAGAACATAACCTGCCAGTGCGATGTGCATATCTGACCCTGACGTATGTGGCTGCAAATGCATATATATGCTATCCCCCACCTGACAGGTAGTACTAGATGTACATACCTCTGTAGAAATAAAGATGTCAGCACCCTATAAATACTGCAGGTGCAGACCAGATACCCAGTAATTCGGTTAGTGCGCTCTGCTAATGCGTCTCCCCCAAGTGTCATAATATAGGTAGGTAGGGGTTTGAATCCTGCAACTGCCCAGTGTGTGTGGAGGGGGGTTAGTGTGTGTGCAAGTCTGTGTGAGGGAGATGTCCCTTTTGGCAACTGTGAAAGCACTCTACAGGATGCACATTCCCCTATCTCAGCACGGATGATGTCAGCACCCTATAAGTACAGCAGGAGAAGGGAAACCTCCCAGTAATTCGAATAGCGCGCTCTGCTAATGCATCTGTCATGAGTGTCATAACATAGTTAGGTAGGGAGTTGAATCTTGCAACTGCCCAGTGTGTGTGGAGGGTGGTTAGTGTGTGTGCAGGTCTGTGTGAGGGAGATGTCCCTTTTGGCAACTGTGAAAGCACTCTACAGGATGCACATTCCCCTATCTCAGCATGGATGATGTCAGCACCCTATAAGTACAGCAGGAGAAGGGAAACTTCCAAGTAATTTGAATAGCACGCTCTGCTAATGCATCTGTCACGAGTGTCATAACATAGTTAGGTAGGGGTTTGAATCCTGCAACTGCCCAGTGTGTGTGGAGGGGGTTAGTGTGTGTGCAAGTCTGTGTGAGGGAGATGTCCCTTTTGGCAACTGTGAAAGCACTCTACAGGATGCACATTCCCCTATCTCAGCATGGATGATGTCAGCACCCTATAAAGTACAGCAGGAGAAGAAAAACCTCCCAGTAATTCGAATAGCGTGCTCTGCTAATGCATCTGTCATGAGTGTCATAACATAGTTAGGTAGGGGTTTGAATCCTGCAACTGCCCAGTGTGTGTGGAGGGGGGTTAGTGTATGTGCAAGTCTGTGTGAGTGAGATGTCCCTTTTGGCAACTGTGAAAGCACTCTACAGGATGCACATTCCCCTATCTCAGCACGGATGATGTCAGCACCCTATAAGTACAGCAGGAGAAGGGAAACCTCCCAGTAATTTGAATAGCGCACTCTGCTTATGCGTCTCTCTTGAGTGTCATAATATAGTTAGGTAGGAGTTTCAAACTTGCAAATGGCATGTGTGTGTGTTTGGATGTGGAGACTTTGTGTGTGTGCAATTCTGTATGAAAAACATGTGCTTTTTTGCAATCAGGAGATCACACTACATGATGCACATTACCCTTTCCAAACAGTGATGATGTCAGCACCCTATACATACAGCTGGAGAAGAGACATCTACCAGTAATCTGAATAGCGCAATCTGCTACAGCGTCACTCTCAAGTGTCATAACATAGTTAGGTAGGGGTTTGAAACCTGCAAGTGGCAAGTGTGTGTGTGTGTGTGTGTGTGTTTGGATGTGGGGAGTTTGTGTGTGTGCAATTCTGTATGAAAAACATGTTAGTTTTGGCAATCAGGAGATCACACTACCTGATGCACATTACCCTTTTAAAACACTGATGATGTCAGCACCCTATGAGTACAGCCAGAGAAGAGGAACCATCTAGTAATCCGAATAGTGTGCTTTGCTAAAGCGTCTCTCTCACGTGTCATGACTTAGTTAGGTAGGGGTATGAATCCTGCAAATGGCAAGTGTGGGGGGGAAGTAGGGTGTGTGTAAATGCAAGTGTGAGAGAACAGATCCTTTCGGCAAATACTACAATACACCATGCTTTCACATAGATGCTGCATATTCCCCCAGTAAACACAGGGGATGTCACTACACTATCAGCACAGCCAAACAGGGCTAGTTGGCCAGTAATGCCAATAGTGCGCCCTGCTACTGGGTCTATTACCATTGTCAGAGTACAGATAGGTATGTTTTGGTAACCCACAACTGCCACGTGTGGTTGTGTCACACATTATGACCTTGTGTGGGTCTTTGTGCATAACAATGCATGCCATTGCCTAAACCAGCAATGGCATTGCACACATGATGTATGTGTGTGACACATACGCATAAATACCTGTGACTTGCGGTAGTTTCCATGTCTGACACATGCCTCGAGTGGATAAATGGTATTTACAATGCATAACAATATGACTGTGTTTTACTGTGCAGGGGCCGCACGCAGTATGTGTCTATATAGTGTGGGTGTATATGGTAAAATACCTACAGCAGGGGATACACATCTGGTCTGGACCATATAGTCTACATGTAGTCGATTTACAGGTGCTGCATGTTCCCACCTGTTGTGGGAGTGGTAACATGTCATTCCACTGCAATTCAGTGACCACATGCTGGGAACCCTTCAACTAGTGTGTTGTAGCTACAGTAATGCTCACGCACAATGTTTGGCTGGATGCAGTCCAGCCATATAAAGACAGTTCTTGAGATTGTCATATTGCCAGTGTTGTTATGGAGGATAGGTGGTTTTCCTGTGTATGGGAGGGTTGTGTGTGCCAGGCTATGAACCAGACGGCAGTCCGACACACTGTTAGCTGCACATGAATAGGCCCTGCTGCTTTGTGCTGTGCCAACAACCTGGAGGTGTGTGTATCTGTGGTGCCCTGGGATACCACCCCCTGTCCATGTGTGTTACATGTGTAGGGGACGACAAACATGGTATGAGGCATAACCTGGCAGTGATGGGTTGCACCTGTGAGCCATGAATCAGCACTCTGGTACTGCACAGACATTGCAGTTCACCATGCTGAGGACAGTGTCCAGTGCATGCATCTTGCGGTGTACACTGCTGGTGTTGTGTAGCAGCACTGTTAGTGTAAGCAAGTGTAGCAACTCGACCAACAGACCAATAATCCACAAAAATAAGTAGCTTGAGAGACGAATACCACAACGAAGTAGCTCAAAAAGTTTATTCCGATACAATCTTAAAAAGCATTGACACTCTTCATACACCACACAACGCGTTTTCGTCCCAGTAAGTCTGCAGTTTTTTTAAGATTGTATCAGAATAAACTTTTTGAGCTACTTTGTTGTGGTATTTGTCTCTCAAGCAACTTATTTTTGTGGATTATTATTATAGCACTGTTAGTGTCCTAACCTGTGTGATACCCGTGGAGGTTGCTATGTAATCTGTGTCCTGCAGCATAAGGCAGTATGTGTGTATCAAGGAGCTTTGCCAATATACATTGGGCCATGGGTGTCATGTGCAAGCTGCCCCTTGCACATCATTGTGGCTTCCCTAGCATGTAAGCACACGTTGACAGCCAGCGGATACCCTATGAATGACATTGGAGACTGAGCAGAATGTAGACATACAACACCCTTCCGACATATAGTGGTAGCATACCTGGTAAGGGTATGATGGCAACCAAGATCAGGCTCATACTGGCCCATGCCACATGCTGAGAGATCCCTTCTATGTTCCCTATCATGTAGTCCAGGGAGGTATGTCTCAGGTCATCCATAGTGGCATGGTCAATGACTGAGTCATATGTGCCCAAGCCTCTGACTGACCTGTATGCATGTGTTTTGTGGTGGACCATAGTGCCCCTGAGGCATATCACTGTGACCTTCACCATATACAGCCTGTTGAGCAGGACCCCACTGCAGCACCCAAGACAGGTACCTGACACATCTGTAGCAGGTGTGTTGTGTAGCCCTACAGGCTGTGAGTGTGTGGCACACGGGATGTGTGTGCCATGTGTGGCATGTGCTCTGTTCCGATGTAACATATGCCTGTGTGCCAGCTGCGGAGGTGTGTGATGCTCAGGCAGGATGCTATTCTGAGTACCCACGTATGCTCCAGTGTGTTCAGCTTGCTGTCAGTGCGTGTCTATGTCTGACTGGTATTGTAGTCACTGTAGTATGACATGCCACCTGACACGGTATGGCATTACTGGGTTCAGAGAGCTCAGTCCCCAGATTGGCTATGTGATGGCATCCCACACATGTGTTGTACGTTCCTGGCCAAGGGTGATGGTTGACTGCATACATGTGGCAGCTGTGACATTGCCACATGACTCACATAAACCACAACTGGACCATAGAGGTGATTCACAGGCTACCTTTGCACATGCTACCCTAGTAGTGTGATTGCCATGGTGAGTACCAACACATAGGGCCAATGGGGAACAACATACTGAAGGTGTGTATGTGTGGGTGTACTGCTACTGTTTCATAGCACTGGCATATATGACTGCACACATGGGTAAATGCCAGGTAAGACATGTGCAATGTGTCACAGGCAACGTACATGCGAACAGGACGGACAGTGACGTTCTGTCATGTGTAAACTTGACATACGTATCGTACGCTATGCAGATGTCACTAGGAGTCCAGAGAAGCAGTGTAACTCTGCATTGCAGGTGGAAGCAGTGTTCCAGGGAACCCCAAGCGAACATGCATGCAAACAAAGCTACAGTAAGCAGGGCTGGAAGTAGTTCATTGTACAACAAAGAAGGGGTAACACTAACAGTAGGTAACAGTGCAAATATGTAGGCAGTATCAACATGTACCCAGGAATGCACAGCGCAGATGCCCATGGTAGAACTGATATTATGTCATAGTTAATTGTGATTTGGATTGCATTGGTACTGCACACATATCAACATGCGCAAACATCCACATTGCATAGTCGTTGTGGGCAACTTGGCACCATTACAGTACATGTCCATCTTTGCCTATCACTACTTGCATTAGCTTCCCCCCTGTGCTACCCATGTATGTGGCTATCTGTTGACATCCTTACCACCGGCATGCAATAATGTGCAGCTGTTACACTTTGGTACATACTATGGGTGCAGATAACAATTCAGGACAGTCATACGATTACTGCATCAGGCCTGCTGGGATATACACACAGTCATATCAGCACACTGTACTGTTACCAACATGATACTACTAATACACTTCTATGTAGTCACCCTGTGCATCAGCAACGTGTTTACCTGTTCCCGCAATGATGTTGGAGATTGCAGGAGGTGGCACAGTGTCATCATATGCACAGGGTGTGAATTAGGTATGCCTGAGTCTGCCACTGATACCACCAATTGACATGTGTGTGTATGTGTGTTGGTGAGGGACAGCAGTACAGGGTGGGGCACTGTTGGTGCAGTGTGTGCATGTATGTGGTAGCCCTAGGTGTTAACATTTCACATGTGTGTATGCACACACACAGTTCCACCTCATGGCTGCCATATACAGGGGTTTGTGGACAGCCACAGACTGCACCTGGCAGGTCATACAGATCAGTGTCTGTGGGCATGTACACAGTACCTGTGCCTGGCAGGGGTGCTACGGACCATATCCAGTACTAAGCCAGACTGGGTACTGTCATCAGAAGTGGGAGTGTGTTAACTGGACACAGGTCTCTGTTGGGACTGTCCAGAGCCACGTGCATGTGGTCTCCTGGGGCGTTCCGATGACAGCACAGACCCAGCATTGCTGGGGCTGCTGCTGGCACTATGGGGGCATGCGCGGGCCTGTTGTCGTCCGCGCTGACTGCCAGCTGCTGCTGTTGCTGGCATACGGCCACGTCGACGCCGCAACCACCCACCATTGCCCTGGCTCATGGACATTTGGTTGTGGAACTGTTGTAATATGTCCCCACAATGTCTGTCTATGACATCGGTGAAATTACGGATAGCATCCGCGATGTCACGCATACTGTCAGTCATGGCTGTGCAACATGCTCTCAGCTCCATCAGACCCTGTCTGGTGTACCTTTCCATATGCAACTGTGCCTGCATGACAGCCCGAAACATAGCTGAGGTTGACAGACCTCTTTGGGCACATCTGCCAGAGGCAGTATGCCCACGGATGCTCCCACGAGAACCCATGGGCAGCTGTCTGTGTGGTACCATAGCAGGACCCTGCCCATGGCTGCTGTGTGGGGAAGCATGTGCCACAGATACCACATTATCCTGGTCAATGCCCACTGTATCCTGTCCATCACCTAGGGACAATGGTGACAAAGGATGTACTGGCAGGATGACTGTGCACAATGATGGGGTTGACAGCTGTGTACTGTCAATTGGCTGACCAATGGCAGACCCTGACACACCTTCCTGTAGCATTACACAGATATCATCATTACCAGTACCTGTGGCACCAGATTCAGGTTCCCTGCTGCAGGACACCAGAGCAGCACCAGAACCTGTGGGAGGAAGACAGGAAACACAGTTTACAGTGTCCACACAATGTTACCAGTGATGCACTTATGCACACATGGACACAGGCACACATGCAGACATGCACACATGGACACATGCACACATGCACACATGCACACAGGCACACATGCACACATGCACACATGCACATGTGGACACATGCACACATGCACACATGCACACGTGGACACGTGGACACATGCACACATGCACACGTGGACACATGCACACATGCACACATGCACACGTGGACACAGGCACACATGCACACATGCACACGTGGACACAGGCACACATGCACACATGCACACATGCACACGTGGATACAGGCACACATGCACACATGCACACATGCACACATGCACACGTGGACACAGGCACACCTGCACACATGCACACATGCACACGTGGACACAGGCACACCTGCACACATGCACACCCCGCAGTATACACACAGAGTACTACTGAGTTACACTAGTATTACTAGCACTTTTAGGACTATTATAGGTATTGTTAAACACACTCACCAGCATGGATGGCCTGCCTTGCTGTAACCCTGGAGGGACCTGCAGAAATGAGGAGATTAATGTCAGTGGGCACAACTGTGCCATTGATACTGCATATGATACAGTGCAGTAGTACACCAGTTGCCTTTCACACGTCAGCTGCTGATATTGCCAATATCACACATGCACAATTACATACTATGTTGATAGCTACATACCATGGACACACCTTACACATGCATAAACTAACAGTGTACAGAACAGTCAAGTGCACATATGGCATATTACCTGCATGCTCCATGTCGTGCTGCTGTGTGGATCCAGCCTCCATCATGATGCAGGTGTATTGCTGTTGCTGTTCTGGGGCTGGAGCCACAACACTTAGGAGTAGCCCCTCCAGTCTGGTGAGGGGGGGATGTGTGGCCACCCCACCTCCTGTGGCAACCTGTTGCCTGTGGATATCCGACGCACGCTGACGGACATTTCTGATTAAATCACTGCAGTGATGTCGTACCTGCTCATATGTCCTATTATGTGTGCCAATGTCATTTACCCTACGGACAAGGTCTTGCCACAGTGCAGCCCTCTCCTGCTGATTCTGGCTGGTGCAGGAAAACAGTATGTCATACTCCCACACCAGGCTCTGGTGTATCTCCTCATCTTCCACTGCAGAGTAGGCGGGATTACGCTGGCGCGCCATCTCCCTGGAAGAGAACACAAACAGGATATCAGCAGACTATGTCAGCAATATATGGCACACATACTATACATGATACTCAAGTGTAGTGATATACTACTACTTCCATATGCTGCATGTGTGTGTCTCGTGGTGGATACACAAGTACATGGCCAGATATCAGTGCTCAGCCAACACCTGTGCAACAATACCTGCCACATTCCATAAAACATAGTAGCATGCCCCATCGGTCAGCACACTGCAACAGGTTCAAGGCACAACCTCACTCTGTGGGGTTCATACCAAGGTACTGTATGTGGAACGCCATCCACTAGTGTGATGTGGACACAAGTTACTCGGCCTGGATATACATATCCCACCACCACCACCAGCACAGTAGACTACTTTGATATGTATGTGATTAGACAGTTATTCACTTGTTAGGACTGAGATGGTATCCATGCAGCCCACTGGGCCAGTGGAAGCCACAACCCACACTGCTGACCCCTTTGCGAATGCTTACCATGGACATCCCACAGACTGCATGGAACTTGCACACACATTTCTAACCCAGACCCTATGCGCAAAGGTTAGGCATCCTGTCCGGTGGACCCCAGCCAGAGGCAGATTGTATAACAATAGCAGGAGGCTACTGCAGGACAGAGCAGATTCACATTAAGGGAAGGCATTTTGTGGTCAGCACTGGTACAGTCTCTCATAACAATGGGCACAGCCTACTCTGGGAGGGTATCCCACATATAGCTAAGGACTCATGGGATTTTCTGAAACAGTATCCTATTTACCTATCCAGTTCAGATCTGATATTTGTGACTATTGATGTCATAGATTTATTTTCTTGTATACCAAAAGAAGATGGTCTATCAGCTTTTGCTACGAGTATAAGAAAACATACAGATATCCAATGGGACACCATCTGTCTTCTCACGGATATTTTGTCCCTGGTTCTCGAACATAATTACATTATATTTGAGGGAGAATATTACAAACAGACCAAAGGCGTAGCTATGGGAACAGCTTGTGCTCCCATATACGCCAACTTGGTCATGGTTGAATGGGAAGAGAGGACTATTTTAGATAGTCACTTTATGACATGCATAAAATATTACGTCAGATACCTTGATGACATATATTTGATTTGGGATGGTGGAGAACAACAGCTAGCATTATTTTTACAATACATCAATAGTAGCAGTAATTTTTTTAAATTTACCTCCTCTAGCAGTCACGAAGGTGTGGCTTATTTAGACACATTTGTGTCAAAAACAGGGGATGAGTTTAAATCCAAAATTTATAGAAAGAACACTTTTTCGAATAGTTATTTGGAATATTCTAGCTACCATCCAAAGAAACAATTCACGAATATATATAATATGGGTCAGCTTATTAGGGCAGTTAGGATGACCTCACGGTATGAGGACATGTTGGATGAGGTGAAATTTATAACGTCCTTATTTAAGGACAGAGGCTATGACGTTAGAGTTGTGGAAAATGTAAGTAATTATGTTGTGAGGAAATGGGGTAACCAGTACAAGCCTTTGTTGGGTGAAAAATACAGGACAGCTATTGTTTCGACTGTGGATATATTGCATGATATGAAGTCTGAAACTTGCATTTTTGGTAAGTCTTGCATTTTGGAATTTGGCATATATTCAGGTAAAGTTAAGAAGATTTTAATGAACAACTGGCATATAATATCTGCTGATCAAGATATAACACCCACATTAGGTGAATGCCCAAGGTTTGTTTATAAGGTAGGGGCCAACATAAAATCTATTTTAGAGAAGGGTATCTTTATTAAGAAGACAGAATACATGAAAACTGCAAAATGTGGGGCATGTAAACAATGTCACACTATATTTCAGGGAGACAGTGTGAAATTGGACAATTACAAACACACTAGAATTAAATTCTGCGGGGGCAACTGTACAACTAAAATGGTGGTGTATATTGCCATCTGTAGAACATGTTCAGGATTCTATATAGGTAAGACTCAAAGGAGTTTAAATAAACATATATACTCTCACCTTTATAGCATCAGAAGGAAGGATGAAAAAAAATGCTTTGTATAAACATATTAAACAATATGGTGACAAACATTATTTTAATTTTGGTATAGTGGACATTGTGCACACCAATAACAGAGGGGGTGACTTTAATAATTTATTATTATATAAAGAATTTTGGTGGTAAATATATACGGATGCTTCCACTATACCAGGTTTAAATGACACTGTATCTATCAAACCACTATTGGTCTTAAAATGAACTATCTATTAGGTACATTGTTATATGTTTTTAAACATGTTTTGATATGATCTAAATGTAAATGTTTCTGTTAACATTTTTTTAGTTTTTTAACTTCGTTCACTTTATCAACACATATTATATGTAACATTGCTTTTAGAAATAACATGAATATTATTTAATATTTTATGAATAGAGAACAATGGTCAAGGATGTGTGTATAGCTTTAAAATTTCAAACTGAATTTTGGCGCCAAAAATGTTATTTAAACAACTGTGATGCAAGCTATGGTGTTCTGAGGAAGCTTGTTTTATTCAAGTGAAAGCGCTTAACCATTCTTTGTTGGCATTACAATAAACTTTTGTTCACTTCTACTTGGTTTCATTGAAGGTGTTGTGGATTGTTATGAGCGTTGAATAGAGGTGAATTCCCAAGACACAGAGACGGAATTTTGCACACAGTGCATTTGCTGCTTTTTCTTTTCTAGTTGAACTTTTACAGGGGATAATTGGCTAGGCTTAAAATGGCTCACAAGGGCAGTTAGCCTAGTACTAATCTATGAACCTATGAACCTATTATTTAGGCAGTTAAGTACTGTAATGATGCCCGTTCAGGACAGCAAATGTAGAGTACTGCTGCTGACCGTTAAATGGCTATCACGCATAGGAGACCAGGTAAAGGTTACATGCAGTCATTTACGCTTTGATATATCTATGTATGCGACCTCACCTAAAATGCACGTGTTAAGAGAGCTCTACAGCACTTTGTAATCTAAAGCATGCCCTCTCAGGTCAGTAACAACACGCAGTTATGGTTTTATCCCCAGATAGGTGGGTAACTGTTATATCTATACACTCTACTCACTATATTACTTTTAGTAATTGTACCACTTAGCAGCATTCCCCTACTGTTACACCACTTCTACACAAATAGAGGTCTCCGTATTCATGTAGGCTCTTGTAAGTACATACATTAAGCAGTTGCAGGTTTTAAACATATATGACCGTAATGCATTGCATAGTTCAGTTGGACACACTACCAGATTAAACAGGTTTTAAAGACAGTAGATCATAACACAGTGCATAGCTTATTCCTCACACTAGCATATTTAGCAGGTAATATAGTATTTTTGTTGATCTATTCCCTCTTCTATTGTCTTTAACAGTGACACTTCTTGTCTTAATTGCTTTATATTTTTCTCTATTCAATACTTCCATGATGGTATTTGATTTCTCCCCTTCCTTTCCCTCACTACCCTGTGCTCTTGTGGTAGAACTTTATCAGTTATTAATTTAGCTGTACAGTAACATATCTTGTTTACTTCTGTTATATTGCATGGATCTCTGTGGACAGTCCTAATTACTGTGTTCATTTGTTTTATTAAACATCTGCCTTTTGGGGTTTTATTGACCTTCTGCAGTCTATTTCTTTCATTGATTTTAATATATCTATGTCCATTAAATGAAGCAACTCTTCCCTTAGTTCATTTTCTTCCAGACTGAGGGCACATCCTTTGTTTTCCACTTCCTGCGGGCATTCTATAGAAAGTTCTATAGCATTTTCCTGTGGCACCTTATCTTCAGTTTCATCCTGTGCCATCCTTTGCTCTGTCATATGGGAACTCACTGGCCTATCACTCCTTAACATTGACTGCATCAGAGTTTCTGCAGTCTCCTGTTTCTTCCCTTGCTGTCTAGCTTTAAATGAACGTTTATACTGGTTTCCTGTGGAAGGCTGCAAAATATCTTGATATGCCACCTGATCAATTGCTTCCTGTTCCACTGGTTTCCCCTTAATTTGGATATCCATTGCTCTATCCTGTTGTGGTGCTTTCTGCATTAGATTTTCTACACTGAATCCTTCACATTGCAGGTGTTCCATAACCTCAGTTTCTATTTCTTTTACTTCCCCATTACTGATCTCCTGTTCTACTTTTCCTCTTTGTCTTCTTATTTTTTTGTATTGTAAAGTTTTCCATATCAGGATTCCTTTGCCTGTATTTCTCTTCAAATATCTGTGGTGCTGCTCTTTTTTATTGGTTAGTTTTGCTTTCTCCTTTGTATAAATATTGCACCATATTAAATCTATTTTTCTTTCCCATGTCCATATTTCTTCTTCAAATGTCTCCTGATCTTCCTGCTTCTCTTTACTTTGGGGACTCACTCCATCATGCTGTGATGTAGTCTATGTTAGATTTTCTACATTAAATCCTTTCCTCTGCAGACACTCCATAACTTCAACTTCTATTTCTTTAACTTCTGCTTTAATAATCTTCTTTTCCACATTCCATCTTTGTGATATTCATTTTTTATTGTGAAATTTTCCATATCTGGATGCCTTTGCCTGTATTTCTGTTCGAATATCTTTGTGGCTGCTTTCTCTATATTAATTAACTTGGCTTTCTCCTTTTCATAAATATTGCACCATATCAAATCTCTTTCTTTCCCATGGCCATATTTCTTTTTTATACTTTTCAAAAATGTCTAGGTTTTGTTGTTTACATTTTCACACTTCCTTAGATGCTTCTTTTTCTAAACAGATCAAAGTTTCTTGATCTGTATACTGTTTTTCAAAAATCTGTTGTATTAATAAACGCACATTTTTATTTGAAGCTTCTGACAGTTTTTCCTGTGAAAGTATTTTTCTTTCCTCTAATTTATCTTTTAATCTTTTTGTATATACTTTGTCTGGAAATTCTGGGCTTTTTGCATAATAGTAACAATACGTAATTTCTTTCTTATCCTCAATAGTCCACTCTATCGTCTTTATGGCTCTTTATTGGCCTATCAATTTTTGTGATTTTTGTGGACTGCTACTTCTTTCTGCAACAGGGGGGCGGAGCATCCTCCCCTTGGGCCTGACCTGACCCTGTTATAGGAATGTTTCTGGATTTTGTGGATTCCACGCTGTCATTTTTTTCCAGTCCTAGCACGTGTGCCTACCAGGATTGGGCACTTTTTTATCCTGGGACATGTGCACCCATCTATCTTTTTTGTTTTTGATTTACTTCCATCCATGATATATGCTCTATAAATACAGTCTATATATCAGTGTTGCCTTGATGAGATTTTGTAAAAAAAACAGGGTCCACCTCTTGAAGGTACTCACCAAGACTTATGGATGAATTCAACTTCAGCACTACTGCTCTCTTTGCTTGCTGACTTTTCATCTTTCCATTAAGACCCCTCTCCATTAGGACCCTTCTCTGTTGATGTAGATGGGATGATGATCATTGAGAGAGTCTGGGAGGCTACTGGCTAGTTTAATTTTTTCAGGGTTGGTTGAGACTATGCAGTCTAGTGTGGATTGTTTTCAGCTACTTTGTCAAATCACGTTGGTTGTTAGATCAGCTGAGTGAAATCATAGAGGTTAACATTTTTTGGGGGAAAAGTTAGGTTTGTTAGAGGTCTAGCCTGTGTTGTAGTTCTTCAAGAAAAAGCAGTTCAGGTTATAGCCTTAGTGCATGAGATGGCTTCCCATAATTTAAAGGAAAAAATAAATCAAATGCACTCAGAAACATTTAAAATAAGTGAGACACTAGAGGAATATATAATCAAATGGCAAAAGGCTGGAAAATAGAAGAAGATTTAAGCTGCTATTCAGACAAGCTTATAAAACTGTAGAAATCAGAAGCTGAAATTGAGAAAGGACTGTCTAAATATGAGGCTTTTCAAGAATAACTGTTTCAAAAAAATAGTTAAGTTAGAAGGCAGATTACTCAAAGCAAACCTGAGATTTTCTGCTATACCAGACAAACTGGAAGAAATAGATTGTATTCATTTTTTGAAAGTACACATAAGTAACTGGAGTGGTGTTCCACATCTGGATTTGTTAACTGAAAGAGCATATCATGTCTATGCTCTAAAGATGGCCATGAGAAAGCAGCCAACATCTATATTAGTAAATATGGAAACATACCAGTAGAAAGAGTTGCTCCTGACAAAATAGTGGAACAAGGGAAAAGTATTAAAAATTAGGGACAGTAGAATGTCTGTGGGAACTGATTATTCACTGTACACCAAACAGAAGAAGTGCAGCCCTATAATCAAAGGATGTCAAGAAGCAGGTTTTCATATTCAGCTGTCTTTAAATATGTTTTCCTAAAGTACCAGACATTTTTAGATGTAGAATAGACTAATGAAGAAATAAAAAAAAAATAACCAACAAAGAGTGAGCCAGCAAGCTGAAGGATATTCTACTTCTCATTCTTCTGATAATAAGAAAGCTCATAGAGAGAATTTACCAGTGAAACATTTTCCAGTGTTCCAAAGAAAAATGATTACATGACAGAAGAAGGCCCAGGAGCTGACTAGAAAAATCAGGAGTACCTTGGACTTGAACCAGACACTAGTGTTAGGAGATTGAGATGATAAGGAAAAGACCAGCAATTATGTGAAATTAGGGAATAAAGAAAGAAAAATATAAACTGACATTCTTATTAGATGCCTTTTAGTAATGAGATTTGTACTTCTGCAAAAAGAAGTAGCTGAAAAAGACTGGAAATTTGTCGATTGTGTTAAAATGGTAGGACGACTCTAAAGAATAATTTGTACTTTGTCATTTAGGGACTAATGATGTAACTGTAAGTAAAACAATATTTTAGTAGTATTTATGTAATAAATCTGAAGTAAATTATGCGTTATATTGCAAAGGAGTTCTATATAGTATGCAGAGTATTTTAAATGTGAGGTGGTTAGAAGTCTTATCAGTGACTCATGTTTATGCCTGTGTTATTAAAGTAAAAACTACTTTTTCTTGACTGTAATGTATCCTTATTTTACACTGGAATAAAATAAAGTCTAAATATAAGCAATATAATGTTGTTATATTGGGCTGTTGGGGAGATGTTAAAATGTATTGGTTATATTATATGTGTATTAAAATATAATATCTG
This sequence comes from Protopterus annectens, assembly GCF_019279795.1. NCBI lineage: Eukaryota > Metazoa > Chordata > Ceratodontiformes > Protopteridae > Protopterus > Protopterus annectens. The sequence goes on from NC_056735.1 coordinate 1,404,983,974, forward strand.
TTTTTATACAGGTAGAAATTGAGACTAATGTTCTTAGTTTACTCTACAGACAAGAGATTTTAAGCAAACAGACTAGAAAATAGAAAGCATGAAAAAGTATAGTTTTCTAGCAAAACAGGAGCAAGCAATTAGTCATAAAAAGTATGACCAGTGTGATTTTAATGATCTCTAATAATCTCTGCAAGTCTCTTGCATTTATAATACTATTGATTGTTTTTTTCTAAGTAGCAAAAACTTTCAGATGGAGAAGGAAGGAAAGGACTGAACAATGTATTCTGAGTCATTTGTATAAGAAAACAGTAGAATTAGTAATTAAAGTGGAAACAGCAAGCAGTGCAGTGAATGTAAATTAAGTTTGAGACTGTGGGAAGTGAACACTTTTGCAAGTAGCTACATCCCCAGCAGCCTTAGTGTTGTGATGCATTAAATATAACATTGCACAATTTAGTTTATCCAAAAAACTGAAAAGTCCTGCACCTAAGTCTTTATGCCAAAAACAGAAGAGATCCAAAAATATAAATATGGCAAAAGACACCACAGCAGAGGCATGAAATAAAACCAGCTGAAATTTTATTAAAAAGTAAACGCTTTCAGGCAAACATGCCCTTCATCAGTCAATAAGAAACGGTTAAAAACCAACATTTAAACGTTAAAAACCAACATTTAAACATACTGTTGTCCAATCTCATTCAGTAGTTTACCCTCCTTTTTCTCAGAACAGGTTTTAAAGGCACAGTTACATTTAAACCAGGACTCTTGTCAGCCCCAAGTCTTATGATCCACCTCGATTCACTACACTCAGTTTCATTAACTAAATCCCCACCTCCTATATTTTTATACATCACTTGCAGCACCATGAACTTAAAAAAATGGTCTGAACATTCTGTGATATGCAATGCTAGGGCATTTCGTACGTCATGATGTCTAATGTCATATAAGTGCCCAAAAATTCTCTCATTCAGCATGCACTTGGTCTTACCAACATAAAATGAACGACACACACAATTTAGTTTATTCATATAAGAGTAACCACTTTTTCTTAAGGTTAAAAGTTAGTTTACTAAGAGCACGATAGTTGTTTTTCACATCTGGTAGGGAAATAGAGCTAAGACAAGTACAGATCATAGATGAGTAAGAGGGAACACTGGCCCTAGCAAATGTTTCCAGCATGGTTAAATCTAACTTTAGAATATGTAAATCTTATGATTGTAGTTGTCTATTTATAGGTTCATAGATTCATAGGTTGGTACTGGGCTATCTGCTCGAAGGCATATATTGGCCCAGCCACACTGTGCGGTATTCACCGCCCCTTTCGTAGTTCCCTAGACCCTTGTACTAGCAGCTAGTACCCTTGGCCCCTATCTAGTAGTGCTATTGGTGTGATCCCCGGTGTGAACTTTCTGTTACCCATCCACTCATCAAGGTTCCTCTTGAAGAGTGATAGTGAGGGGCTCTGTCTTATGTAGATCAGGACCCTGTTCCATAGTAAGGGAAGTCTCTGTGAAGGGAATCTATCCCTCCAGCATGTTCTATTCATTTTTGTGTTGAGGTTTATATCCCTAGAGCGTGTAGCTCGAGTAGATTTGGTTTTGCTAAGATGAAGCATGTTCAACAATTCTGGGTTGGACATGGCTCTGTACGTTAGACAGAGATCGCTTCTGAGAAAGCGGTATGCAACAGAGAACAGTCTTAGCTTTTTCAATTGTGCTGCATAGGGCAACTGTTTGAGGCCAGTAATACTCTTGGTTACATACCTCTGTGGTCTCTCCAGCTGCTGGAGATGTCTAGCCAGGTACATTCCAATTGGTGCATTGTACTCAATAATGGGTCTGATCAGAGAAGAGTAGAGGGGCACCATTACACCCTTAGATCTTGATGCGAACCCTTTCGTGATCAGATGGGTCACATAGAAGGATTTTCTAACCACTTTGGCAACATGGTTATCAAAGGAAAGCTGACTATCTACTTGGGTCCCTAGATCCCTTATTTCTTCTTCAGATTTCAGGAGATTACCTCCTATGTTGTGGTTTGCAGGTACTCTGTTTTTTCCAAAGGGGATTACTATGCATTTTTTTCCATTTAGCTTGAGACCATGGCTTTGACACCATGCATCAGTCTCATTTAGGCCCTTCTGGAGGATCTCCATGTCGGCCGGAGACTCTATTATAGCACATATTATATTTAAGGCAGCTATCCATATATGGAGGGGTAAGTTTCTTTTTTGGAAAGTATATATAGTTTATGGATTTGCCTGGCTGCTGGAGCTGTGAGATAAAATGGGTTGGGGTTAAACATGTGTATAACTTTATCTTTATTAAGTGTTTTTGTTGAAGCAACAAGTCTCTGAAAATGTGACATAGGTTTGAAAAAGAGATGAGAAGCAGCAGCTTCATACACAATCACCCTGCCAGTCTGTACATGTAAATTGCAAGTTGGAATTGTAGATTCAAAAGAACTGTCATACAGAATATGTGATAGCTTTTGATAGGAATGGTTGCCTTAGCAAAATTAATATTGAATGTAAATGGCATTGCCGGTATAGACAAAAAGCAAAATAGTACTGAATTATATTAAGACGCATAGGATGCAAAATGCAATGCCATAACAGACACATTTTGATAGAAACGAGCATGTGAATTTGGCAAAGAAAGAATTTCAGAATGGAAATTTAGCAAAATAGCAGGGAGAAAGGAAAAGGGAGGTAATACTGGTTGGGATAAGTGCTCCAATAGTTATATAAGATGAAAAAAGACAATAATGGTAGATTTAGGGTAATCAGGTATTATTGGCAGGAAAGGAGGATTACACTGGCATGTATTTTATATTCCACTTAAAACTGGAAGAAATAATAAACTTTCAGCAGGGAATATTATTTATAGATTGAGAAAGGAACATGATTTGCAACAGTGTGTATATATTGGGAAAGCTAGAAAGGAAAATGTAATAGGAGAGGATAGATTTATAAAGGTATGAATGAGAATTTTTGGAATGGAAGATGTGAATTCAGGAATTCAGACAGAAATCACATTCCCCAAGGTGCAATAACTGGGTCAGACTGGATAGAAATTATATTTCACGAAAACAGGTACATTATATTGAAAGCTGTGAATTACATCCAATTACTATTTCAGATCAAGTACTAATAAAGACTAAGAAAAAGATGCAGGGTAATAAAGTAAAATAAGACACTGGCATTTTGTACTTATCTGATAAAAAGAGATGAACTTAAGGAATGGGTAGTGGAAATGATTCAAGAGTTATTAAGGAAGATAGAATTTGTTTCAGAGGGGCTAGCTAGGGAGTGGGATACAATGAAATGGAGTTTGAAAATATGGTAGAAGTAAAACAGAAAGAGGAAATGGGAAAGAAGTAACAGGAATTATTTAGATGGGTTGACAAAGATTAAAGTATTGCATAAGAAGGGGACTCAGATCAAGAAGAGGGAAAATTGTTGAGTGCTAAAAGTAAAATAAGAGAGTAATTAAATGATATGCATGAGTTTAAAAAGGCTGCTGTTAAGCAAGTATTTCTAATAACAACTCCAGAGCATGCAAACTCTTAGCACAGCAACTTAACAACATAAAGCAGAAAGGGTTGTTGCAAAACTTACCCTATGACTGAATAAATAAAAAGATAATCAGACATTCAAAATAAATATTAGTATATTTTGGACGTTCTGTAACATTTTGTAGAAAGCAGATGAATAGGAAACCAGGATAAGACATAAATGGAAATATTTGTGGAAGACTTAACAATGTCAAGGTTCAAGGATGATGAGGCTCAGGAGTTAATAGCTCAGAAAGGAGGGCATGTGATAAAAACTGTGATGTGTAACCAAGTAATAGGAAAGTCTACAGGAACAGATGATATTCCCATTCCCAAAGATTTCTTTTGATTGATTATATATCAAGTTAGCAGGGAAGAAAGCAATAAAAATCTGGAAGGTTTTGTTTCGTAATATTTTAAAAGGGGAACAGTACCAGCATCTTGGAAGAAATCTGTGATGGCTGTGTTATCCAAAAGAAGGTAAAGACCCATTTGACCCAGCTTCATACAGGCTAATCTCAACTTTAGACCATAATTATAAAGTGCTATTGTCCATACAAGCTAAGAGAATGGCAAAGGTGTTGCTAAATAATAAACATGGATCAGCATGGTTTTGTGCAGGGAGGCAAACATTTGACAGCAATGATAATCCAGAGGGAAACAGAGTGTAAGAAAACACTGTTTATTGTTGGTGGATTTTGGTGCAGAGAAAGTATTCTGTAGAGTCAGTTGGGATCTCATAAGTACAGCAATGGTAGTATTTGTGTTCTCTGAGAGAATAATATGGTTAATATGGATGATATATGAAGAGTTGAAGGCAAGAATTAATCTGGAAGGGTTTCTCTCTGGCAGTCTGTGTTTGAACAGTGGCACCAGGCAGAAATATCCTCATTCCCCTTTGTTATTTGCTTTAGATTTAGAACCATAACGAAAGAAAATAAGAGACCCAAAAATTCAAAGATATAACTGTAATGGTAGTCAAGAAAAGTTAGCTTTATTTTCATATGTTATTGTTTTGCACTTGATAAATCCAGAAAAAACACATTTTAGTGTAGTAAAACATTTTCAGGCAGTTTCAAGTCTTTTGAGGATATAAAATAAACAGAGCAGCAAACTATGCACCCTCACATGAATTAGTTCAGCAATAATCATATTCATGGGGACGTGGTAAAATGAAGTATTTAACTGTATGTATTAGAAAGAATTTTCTGTTGTGGCAGCTAAGGATTTATGGAAAAAAGCTAAACAAAACATAATGTAAAAAATTAGAAGCTCTTGATTATGGATATGGATATGGATAGTGGCATACAAGCAGTGAATTTTTTTTCCCTTTAGTTTTATATAGGAGTGTGGCACATTTTTATCAGCCAGAGAAGAAGTCATAGATAATAAATAGAGTTGAAGAACTGTATTAAGGAGATAAAGATGTCAAGAGTTAAGTTGGATACATTGATTCTGTCCATAGAACAACGTGTTTTAGGATTACTTGATTTGAAGGGATACTTTGCAACTGTGCAGTTAAGGATCATATGCATAACTCAGGTAGAAGGTTATAAATCAAAGTGGAAAGGAATGATGATGAAATGGAGGGAGTTTAAGAAATAAGGGCAGTAGGAACTGTGGTGTGGGTCCTTAAGGAAAATAACAGCAGCCATGTATAATATTATATTTATAAGGCACCAAAAAGTATTCTAAAACCTAAGTCAACATGGGAATGGAGAAAGGAAATTTTACCGATAGGGATGTCTGCAAACAGGAGTATAGAAAATAGGCAAAAGAAGTCTGGAATTTACTGTTGAAAATGAGTAAAGAAACCAAGGTATTGAGAGCAAATAATTATGGAGGGAAAGGTAATATGATGGAGGATGAGGCTGAGCAGAGGTATGCACTGCAGGCTAAAGACTGCCTTCCCAGCCAACAGTGTGTAGACTATGAGAAAGGAATAGGATAGCGCTAAGTGAAAGACCAACTCTGGCTGAGTTTTTAGTTGAATCTAGAACAGAAGCTGTTGTCAAAAATGGATAATTAGTAGGACATATAAAATACAGTATGCCAGGTAAAAGGATCAATCAGAACAACTTAGAAAGGATTGGGCAGAGAAACTAGAAAGAGAAATTACAAAGGAAGAATCTGTGTTGCTCCCAAGTATGCATAAAAGTCTAAAAGGTTTAAGATTTTTTGCTTGGTCATGTTTGGGTAGGTATTTGTATACCCCAGTTTTTAGAGAATTGTTCCCAGATAGACAACAAATGCTGGAGGTGTGATGGAAAAAGAGAGGTAATTAGAAACATGTTATTTGAAATGTAACAAGCTGGCTGAATTAAAAATTAGTTTGAAATGATGGGGGAGCAAATAGTTGTAACTAAGTAAAATATTATCATGAGCTAGAATATAGGATTTGAGTTATCTAAACATAGTAAGGCCTTACTAAGCCAAATGCTGTTGGCTGTCAAAAAGCAATAACTGTAAAATGGAGCACTAAATATAAACCAGCCATAACAAAAGTATCAAGTATTGTAAAGGAGATAAAAAAAGTGGAAATAGGAAATAGAAGGAGCACATTACATAGAAATAAATGTAATTTGTGGGAACAATACAAGGAAAATAATGTTCAGGAGGAAGACGAAGAATGAAGTTTAATGAAAGGCAGAACCTGAACATTTTATGTAATAATGGAGTGAATGAAAATTGTTAATAAGAAAACATATCATGCATACTACATGAAAATAACAGTGGAAGTTGTTATCCTTTTTTCTTGTTTTAAAATTGTCGTGTTTAATAAAGATGTTTAAAAAAAGACAACACGATAATGCTTATTTTGTTAACAGATAATATAAAGGCACATCTGCTCAACTCACTTACTGCAAAGAATGGCTCTTCAAGTATGATGGACACATCTGGGACTACCACCAATAGCAGTTATTTTTCCTCTCTTAACATTTTATTCCAGGTGAGAGTGGGTCCAAAGGCAAAGGTAGCTTACTCCACCCGTGTTCTCTTTTTCAGTAAGGAAACTAAATTTTTATATTATTAAGTGTACTTAAATTTGAATTTTATTGCTGCATGTTTTTTCTGATGAAATCTTGATCACAGACACAAATAAAAGCATTTAAATTTTACTAACAGTCAGTCTTAGATCTGCTGCACACCTGTTTAAGTTTATTTGATTCTTGTTTGGAGGTGTTGGTAGCTGTTGGATTTATGGAGGTACAGACATTAGCCATCTTTCCACTTTTAGATTTTGCACCTAACTTGATGAAATATGTAACCTTTCTGCAGGTGTTAGATAGAACACTGATGAGTATTAGATGTTCCCCCACAGTAGCTGTAGTAAGTGATGATGTAAGAGGAAATGAGTCTTCTTCCATTTCGAATTCAGATTTATTTGACCAGACAATTAGTTTTATTGATATTGTTTCATGCGGCATCTCTAAGTCACTATATCAACCCCACAAGTTGCGTTAATATGAATGGATGTGACACATCTCCTGAAAATAATGTCTCCCCAAGATTCAGGAGACCGAGAATTTCTTCTCAGAGACTTTGAAATGAAACTATGTAAATACAAGTCTCTGATGTGGATATAGTTTCATTTGAAGAATGTATGCATGTGAAATGAGTTCCAAAATGTCTAAAAGTTGACAACCTTCCTAATAGAATTGACTCCAGTGACAAACTGAGGAATTTTCTGAGTCCTTCAGTAAGATGGGAAGAAAAGTCATGAATATTTGAGAAAACGTTGATATTCTTAAAGGCTGAGGTAAAATGGTTACATCATTTCGTTATAAAGCATCCATATTTTATTTAACATTCACCTGCCTTTGATACTACAGTGTGGTATTTTCACAGGGAGAAACAGACTTTAAAATATAAGAAAGAAAATAAACTTTATTAGGGCAAAATAGCATATGAAATGGTATTGTTAACCTAATTAAGCAAAATCCTATTTACCAACAGTAATGTCAATGATAATTCCACCAATCCTAATGATTTTTATCAAACGTGAGGCAATCCTGCCTTCCACAAAATGAGATCATCTCAACAACATCAAAGTTCTCTAACTTGTCTGAAGTGTATTCATGACCAATCAGGGAATAGCAACAAATGTTATACAGTTATATCTGTAGAAGGAAGAACTTTTTACAACTCTTGAAGGGACCAACCATCCTACGAACAGGACAAAAACATCATGTGAGTGGATAGATGTGATAATTTCATCTAATATTTCAAATCGTTCTAAATCAGTAGTAAGTGAAACCCATTTCCAATTTGAAATTTATCCAACAAGACCTTCACTGACACTATGGAAAAGGTTTTATTATTTGTTCTGTCAAAGTGTGTAAACACTGTTAAGACTATAATCAGTTGAAAAACATGTATCAGAAAGATGAAATGACATAAACATTTGGAAAATATAGGACAGAACTTTTTTGCAGAAGGTTATTCTTTGTGTAAGAATAGTACACTCTGTTAAATTGTGGGTCTCATGGGCCGGCTCCATCAGCCCCCTTGTTAATCTGGCCCTGACTGTACATACACCCAAGCACTAACTCCTGTATTAGATACTGTTGGGAATGCTTGCACTAATGATATTCATTCCATTTTTTAACAAGAAACATCTTTATTAAATAATCACTTATGACATAGGCGATCATACATTTATTTAAATGAAAACAAATCATATTGACATAGTCCCAGCTGCAAGTATTTTATATCACAGACCATACTGACATAATTTTAGTTGAAAACATTATACATCACTTATAATCTACCTGATTGTTGTCAGTCAAACATTACGTAGCTTATTCAAATCCTATCTTCTCTTATATCCATTCCTCCCCTGTATGTATTGTTCCCACATTTCCCATTTTTCCTATGTAATTTGCTGCTACCCTTTTCTAAAGATCCCAATTACAGTTGTTTTATCTCTGTTACTATATTCACTACCTCTAGCACAGTTGGTTTAGACTTTGATTTCCATTTTCTAGTAATTGCTTTTTGGCAGCCACCATAATTAGACTCACCAAGGCCTTACCATGTCTAGGAAATTCCAATTCTGTATCACAGCTGAGAAAAATCATTTCTCTAGTTACACCAATTTGCTCACCCACTATCTTTGACAGTGTAGTCTGCAGGGAATCTTTAAAGTGTGCCAACTCATTACACTTCCAGAAAATATGTTCCCAATTACCCCTCTAATTTGTTGCATATTTGGGAGATATATATATATATATATATATATATATATATATATATATATATATATATATATATATATAATATATTCCATTGTTTCTTTGTGAATTGCTTATCCAGTCTCCAGTCTCTTCACAATCCTTTCTAACCTCCTCTGACCAATTCTTATAGTTATGCAATATGTTGTATGCTCTACTAATTATCCCTTTTATTTCAGCAGCTTCTGTGCTAGATTCTACTAAAAACTCTACCAGTGCTGGTCTTTCATTTAGGAACCCCCATTTCTTTCTCTTTGTATATACTCTGATAGAGAATACAATCTCTAACCTGCAGTCCAAATAAGTTCTTGGCATCTTCCCATTCTATTACCTTTCCCTCTCTAGTTATTTGCTCCCAATACCTTGGTTCCTTTGCCATTTTTCTCCAATAAATTCCAGCCCCCTCTTGCCTAGTGTCTGTATCCCTAGTTGCAGTCATCTCTTTTGGCAGAATCTCCTTTCTCCATTCCCATGTTGGCTCAGTTCTTAGAACACTTTCTGCTTATTTATGAATATAATATCCTGTATGATTATTGTTATTCTCCTTAAAGGTCTTCATCCAAAATATCAGTCTCTCCTTGTTTCTTGAGCTTCCCCCTGTTTCATCATCCCTTTCCACTTTGAATTATAGGTTTCTGCTTTAACTGTGTAGCGCTGAAATACCCCTTCAAATTGGGCAATCCCAATCCGCCTTGTTTTATTGGAAGAATCAGCTTATCCCACTTGACTCTTGCCATCTTCCCCTCTCAAATAACACCCTTCGAATCTTTATTAATTGCTATCCACAACTTCTCCTCTGGTTGATAAAAATATGCCCGAACAATGTATATGACTAAAGGGACTAAAACTATTTTAACTGCTTGTATCTTACTATCCATATCCATATAACAGACCTTCCATTTTCTCAGTTTTTGTATTCTTTTTTTTTTTTGCTTTATTCCCACATGTCCTTAGCTGCCACACTGGAATAATTTTTAATCCATACTACTAAATACTTCATTTTATCTTCCGCCCATAAATATGGATATTGCTGAACCAACTCTTGTGTGGGTACATAATTTACGGCTACTGCCTTTGTTGTAAAGTCATTCATTTTGTATCCTGAAAAGATTGAAACTGTCTCAAAATGTTCCATAGCACTGTAATGTCATTTTATGGTTTTATCAGGTTTAAATAATATCATCTGCAAATATAGCCAGCTTTTTTTGACTGTAATACCAATTATATCCTTGAATTTCTGAGTCCCTTGTTTACTTTGCAAATGGTTCTAAATGTAATGCAGATTGTAAAGGGGAAAGAGGACACTCCTGCCTGGTTCCCCTGCTCAAGCAGAAATTATCAGACAGGAGCCCACCCAGTTTAATTTTCACCTCTGATCCCTTATATATCCTCCTAATCAACCTTATAATTTTATCAGGAAATGCAAATGCTTCCATTGCCCTGCCCATAAAATCCCAGCTTACTCTGTCAAATGCTTTCTCTGCATCAAGACCCACCAATAACAGTGATATTTTCTTATATTCTGCTTCCCTCTGGATCATCAATATTCTGTTAATGTTGTCAGATGTGTGCCTGCCCTCCACAAAACCGCATTATCCATATTTATCAATTTTGTCATCACTTTTGCGATTCTTTTAGCCATTATTGTCATAAACACTTTATAATTTATTTTATTTATTTATTTATTTATTTTACATTTGTTAACCGGGAGAGTCCGACTGGATACATGTCCATTTTCAGCGGAGGCCAGGGGAGAAAAGCTCCAGGTACATAACAGACATATGAACATTGTTAATGCAAAAAAAGGAAGATAGTTGAGTTCTAAATACAATATAAAGATACATCACATCTTGGGAAAAAAAAAACAACAGCAGCATATAAAAAAACATAGGTCAGTTACAAAGGCGAGGCGCCTTGTTAAAAAGCGGTTAAGGATAGTGAGGTAAGAGAAGGGTAAATGATAGTGGTTAATCAGGTTTGGAACAGGGACATTGCCAGAGAGTATTGAGATGGGGTTTAAGCTTTTTTTTTGAATTGTAGGAGTGAGGGTTCTGAGGTGAGCATGGTTGGTAGGGAGTTCCACATTTTACCTACAAAGTTTGAGAATAGAGAATCCCCAGCAGAATTATTGGCTTTGGTAGTTTGAGCTAAGATCTTATTGGAGGAGCGTAAAGATTGCAGGTTAATATAGGGGTGAATGATGTTTTTCAGAGCTGGTGTTTTCTCTGGGTGATACAGTATCTGGTGAGCCGTTTTGAGTTGGTTGAAATGGAGTTGGCTGGAAAACTCTAACCACCCTAGTTGCTTCAAGTTAGTGCAGTGGTGCGTTCTAAAGGTGGAATTTGTGGCAAATCTAGCTATGTGATTGTAACAAGAAGCAAGTTTGTTAAGGGTTGTCTTGTTTAGGTTTGTAAAGAGGGGAGGCATAGAAAAGAGTTGATAGTAGGTGTGTGCTGGCAATTGTAATTTTAGCGTGAGGAGTGAGAAAGTGTTTTACTTTATAGAGAGAGCCAAGCTTTTTATTGACGGTTTTGATGGTAAGATTGAAATGGGTGTCAAATTTAAGGGAGTTATCAATGGTAACACCTAATAGCTTTGTGTGAGCTTCTGGTGATATAGTGATTCCATTGGAGGATGTAATAGAGAAGGTGGGGAAGAGTCTTGTTAGTGGGTGAGAAAGTAAGTAGTTTTGTTTTGTTGGGGTTGAGAACTAGTTGTCGACTTGAGAACCATTTTTCTATTAGGTTGAAGGTGTCTTGGGTTGAAGCAGTGAGGTCTGCCAGGTTGGAGGCAGTGCTGATGATAGTCGAATCATCTGCATATTGAATGCATGTGGCATGGGGGTGATTGTGGGCAGGTCATTAACAAAGATGGTGAAGAGAAGAGGGCCAAGAATAGATCCTTGGGGAACTCCAAGTGTAACAGGTAGGCATGTAGATAATTTGTCATGCCATAGAACAGCCTGTTGCCTATTGGACAGGTAGGATTGGAACCATTTCAGCGTGGAATTGCTGAGTGATAGTTTTTTTAATGTATGGAGGAGTTGAATGTGGTTCACCATATCAAAGGCCTTGGAGAGGTCTAAGAAAAGAGCAGATGATAGTTTATTATTGTTTCTGAAGTTATTGATGGTATTAGAAAAGGATAGTAGGGCTGATGTGGTACTGTGATTTGGCCTGAAGCCATGTTGGGAGTTGGCTAGAATTTTATTTTTGGTGAGGTGTTCCATCAGTTGTTTGTGGACACACTTTTCCATAATTTTGGCCAGGGGTGAAAGTATAGCTATAGGTCTGTAGTTGGTTAGCTCTAGTGAGCTACCACCTTTATGGAGAGGAATAATGTGGGACATTTTCCATATGGAGGGATGAAGGCTTCTGACAAGGTACGGTTTATGATTATGGAGACGGGATAGGAAATGGCCTCAGCTGCTTTTTGCAGAAACTCAGCTGGGAGAAGGTCAGCTGCTAGCTTAGTGGGTTTTAGTTTTTAAGAAGAGATGTTATAAAGGATATGGGTACTGGATCAAGGTAAACAGATGATCTGATGTAGTTGTAGTATTCTGCTGGCATGGGTAGTGGAGTGGGCTGGTTGTTTGTTTGAATTGTGTGGCCAGGGATTGTATAGTTTCTGTGAAGAAACTATTGAATGTGTTAGCAATGTTTACAGGGCACTGTTGTTTGCAAGTTGTTGGAGTGGGGTGGTTGCCTGGCCTGGGTGCAGGAGCTTGTTTAAGCCTGCCCAGAATTTTTGTGGATTATTAAGGTGTTTGTGTTGGAGGTGGAGGAAGAAGTTTATCATTTAAGATCATTCTTTTAGTTTCATTTCTAAGTTGCGGAAGGTTTGGTGGGAGTGTGGGTCTTTAGAGGTACGCCATGTGACCCACATCTTGTTTCTAGATAGGATTTTGGATTTTGTTTCCTTAGAGAGCCATGGTGCGGTTTTGGTTTTAGTTCTAATGGACCGTATTGGAGCATGGGAATCTAGAATCTTGAGGAAGGTGGTGTTGAAGTAGATAACTGCCTCTTCAAGAGGAAGAGACTTGAGTATTGTCCAGTTGTGGGCTTTAAGTTCAGTTTGAAAAATGGAGGCGTTGAATTTATTATTGTTCCTGATTTTTTATGGTTGTAAGAAGGGGTGATTTTCTTGAATTTGATAACATAGGTGAGTAAGTGATCACTCATGTCCTCTGGGTGAGTACCTGCTGAGTACTGGTCAGGATCTTTATTAGTAAGGATCCAGTCCAGGATGCTGTCTTTGTTTTGGGGTTTACCTAGTCTGGTAGGAGTGGATATGAGCTGAGAAAAGCCATGTAGATTTATGCTGCTAGATGGGGAGCTAGATGAGAAGGAATTCCAATCGATGTTGAAGTCACCTAACACTCATGGTTAGGTGGTTTAATATTGAAATATCCCTGTATGGTTAGGTGGTTTAATATTGAAATATCCCTGTATGAAGCTGGATGTGATGCATCTTTACCCTCATAAGGTATTAGAGCAACCACCACTTTCTTCCAAGATGTTGTTATGTCTCCTCCTCTTAAAATACTGTTAAGCAAAACCTTTCATATCTTTATCAGTTTTTCCCTCCAGGCTTCCAAACCTCCACAGGAATACCATCTGTTCCTGGGGACTTTCTTGTACATTAGTTATATGTCACTATTTTTATCTCATCTCCTCCTATCCTGTTAGTAATTCACCCTCATCTACCTCTAACCTTTGGCATATTTAAGTTTTCCATAAACATTTCCATTTGTACCTTTTCTTGATTACCTTATTTCTCTGCTTTATACAGACTTTCATAGAATTTCCTAAATATTTCTAATACTTCTACAGGATCTGTTGTTACCTTCCTTGTTATAGGCTCCCTAAGGTTGGTGAATGCCCTTTCTACTTTCTGTTGCCTGAGTCATTGTCCTAAAAGTTTTTGTGCTGTAGTGTTATAAAAAAAAGTTGCTTAACAGGAGTCTTTTAAACTCATTCATATTATCGAGGTAATTCCTTATTTTCTGTTTAGCATTCTGCAATTGTTCCTCTTCTTGTTCTGTGGGATTTTCCCTATTCTGCAATACTTTAACATTTATCAGCCCCTCTAAATACTTAGTTACTTCTTAATATAGCTCCCTTTCTTTTATTTTCACCCTGTTTTTAAACTCCACTTTCATTTTATCCCAATTCCTAGCTATATTTTCAGAAGAAATCTCTATGTTCTCTAATAGCTCCTGAACAACTTCCACTACCCATTCCTTAAATCCCTTTCTTTTTAACAGATAGGTGGGAAAGCACAAGTGTTTCATTTTTATTTCATTACCCTGCTTTTTATTTTAGTTACTATTGGTGCATGATCTGAAATAGTTACTGGGTCCATATCAAGACTTCAATTAAATGCACGTTCCTGTGAAATGTAAATTCTGTCTAGCCTAGCCAAATTTTTTGTGTCTTAGGGAATAATATGTAAATTCACAACTTCTATGCCAAATATTTTCATAAATAAACCCTCCTTTGTTATACTTCCTTTCTGGACCCCTAGATACATCTTCACTATTGCAAATCAAATTCCACTCCTCAGCTATAAGTAATATTCCTTGATGAAAGCTGATTATTTCTCCCAGAATTTTCTTAAGCTCCATTATAGCAGTTTTAGCTGAAATATAAATACATGCCAGTGTAATCCTCCTCCCTCACCAGTAACCTCTCAGTACTACAAATCTACCATTATTATCTTTTTTTATCTTCTTCTATCACTATTGGAGCTCTTCTTGCAAATGAGGTTTATTAACAAACCAATTTGTCCAGGGACATCTTCAGGTGGGGGTCAGATAGAATTAGTAATGGGAATTAAGAGGGTAGGGGAAGGAAACTAATTGGGAGGGATGAAAGGGATAAATGGGAATGTAGGAAGATTGGGAAGAAATGAGGTAAGGGTAGGCAGGGACTTAATGGATTTTATGTAAGTGTAAGTAGGTAAGGAATCACATTTTGGCATGAACTTGCTACTGCAAGTGGTCTGCCTATGACAACCAGTAGATGCTTGTTTGTGCAGGTAGGCCTCGGGTAATACTAGAGAAGGCAGTGGTTAACCTTAGTACATGGAAGCCTTTTTTTTTTTTTCTTTTGCCAGATGGTGCCTGGGTTTTGTGGTATGGAGTTGGAGGTTTAGATGATGGCTTGTTGAGGTTGTGAGGTTGCATTTGGTTGATGCATGGGCCTCGGGTTTATGTCGGGCAGAGAATTGTGGCACCATTGCCTCCACATGTACTTGCAGTCTTTAAAGCTTTGTCCGGATTTCTTGCTTTAAGAGGTTGAGAGGTATGTGTTACATTGCCACATCTATAATCATGGTTCTGTGCACATAGGAAGTATTCTATGGCAAACACATTTCAGCAGGGCAAGTATCCTTATGTTTTTACCATTGGTGTTTGGAGTCTCACTGATTATACCTCTTTTCATGGATTGTGTGAAGTCAAAGGAAGAGGGAGTTTGGCTGTTCCTGTGCATTCAAAATGGCAGTTGCAGGACCACTGCAACCATTAGGATTGCTCGGTGTATTCAGATAAATGCTCAGTTGCACCAGATGGACGTTACAGCTGTTAAGGTCCTGGTGTGGCTGATCAGTGGTGCAGCCTGTGATGAGTTTGTGTTGGTTTGTTATCTTGGATACTATACAAGGCTGAAACATCCAGCGTGCTTGAAGTCCAGAGGGGGCATGTATGTTTGTATTCTGACCAAATAGATATAATGAAAAAAAAGAGAACTGAAGAGGGATGAATGTGAGAACTTTCAGTGCTAGAAGATTGTTGCATGTGTGCAGATTGCAGCGTGGGAAGTGGATCGCTGCCATGGCAGCTGTGGGGCTGCTTCAAAGGAAAACAGAAAAAATGCAGGGTGCTGATAGCATTGTAATGCCCCTCAGCTTTGCAGACTTTCACAGAGCTGATTTTGCCTCGTTTTTTTGTCTGTCTTTTTCCAATGTCTTGGAGGTTCAGTTGTGGTTTGCCTGCCTGCCTCTTAACTCTGCAGACCTTTGGGGAGTATCCAGATTTTTCCTCTCCATTTTTTGCCATTGTCTTAGGGGGTTCAGTTGTGGTTTGCCTGGCTGCTTGAGGTGTGTATCTGTTTGGTGGGTGCTGTTGGTTTTGTGCACGGGTTTTACATGGTATGATGCTGGTGTTGGGGGCAGCAGAGGTCTTTGCTCAGTCCACATCTGGCAGTTGGCTTGGGACTCAGCTGGCTTTGGGCTGCTGTGGGTTTTTGAGAACACGGGCTGCTTTTGGTGTGATGGGCATCCTGGTTTGATGGATGTGTGGCACATTTGCTGATGTTTTGAAGTGAATGGTTTCTGCCATTGCTTTGCCTGATGGAAACTTTGCTGTTGTGGTTTAAGTGGGTGCACGTTTGCTGGTGGGAGTGGATTGGGGATGAACTGATGACGCGCTCTGCTGTGTCATATTTGTTGATGCATATTTTGGTGCAGAGTACATATCTCTGCAGATGTTGGTTTTATGTGAGACTTCTGATGGGGTAGACAAATAACATTCCTTTCCTACAGTTCAAAGTGTGGTATGGCATTTGTTATGTAGTATAGGTGCCTTTTCTGCTCTTTGGATTGCTGCTGTGGGAGGTTTGGCAACTCATTGCCAGTCATAGTCTGCTTAATCCTATGACTGTTTTTTTTTCTTTGACGTTGCTAGTTTTGTGTAAATAGTGTAAGCATCTACATGTATTGCCCTTTAAGCTTTCTGTTGGATAGCAAGGGCTGAGTCAGAAAACAGTTTGCTAATGCTGCGGTGCTGAGGCCTTGCCACAAGTTTAAGGAGTTGTTTGTGGGTGAGAAAATGGCTCCTGGTATCAGCTGTTTGCATGCATGTAAATACTGTGATTAACAGTCATGGAGCTTTTTCTTTTAATTGTGAGCTATTCCATAATGGAGATATGGCATTGTAATCATGCTGTGGCTTTCCTAGTTGAATTTAGAAGTGGGCTATTGGTAAGTGTTCCAGGTTTGCCATTTGTTCCACATTGTGGGGGGGGGGGTGTTCCTCATTTTGGAGATGGATGGCTGAGAGTTATGGGTTATGGTTTGAGCCTTTTCCTGCACATTTTGCAGGTAAAACATGTTAGCATGGATACAGGTATGCAGTATGGTTAAGGTCAGGGTGCCAGCTAATGGAGATCCATATCCAGTTAGGGCTTTGGTTGGTGTAGCATCTGTACATGTGGGAGTGGGCTTAGGCTGAATGTGGGGTATGTGTTTAGTGCACATGGCCATAGGTGGTTATAGGCACTTGTTAGTGCGCTAAGGTGCTCTTGATGACAGACTAGTCCTGTAAGGATCTGAGTTGGTACTGTTGAGTAGTTGATTGGGTTAGTCATTCCAGAACTAGTATGTGAAGCTGTGACTATAGCTCACCTATTTGTGACTTGAATGTTGGAAACAAAGGGGAATAGAAGGTGCAAGGGGCAGGGGTGTAGTGAGAAGGAAGGCTTAAGTTGTAGTATGTGGTGAACTAGGAAACATGAGGAAGGTAAGAGTGAGAGGAGCAGTACAGTTACTGATACATGGGGGTAAAGGTGAGGTAGATAGGCTTGGAGCAGAGGGCCTGTGGCTTGGAGGCTTATTTGGTAACTGGTGTAGACGATTAAGGCTAGAAATTACTAATAAGCTGTTCTTGCAGTCCAGTTGTACCTTTAATAGATTATGATTACTTTTGTCACAACTATGTAGTGTTTCATCCAAGTATTAATCTGTCCTCAGATTTGCCAAGGGAAGGCAGTCTATTGAGGTCATTCAGAGGGTGGGCAAGTTTTTTTTTTAATCCCTCTCTTTCAGAAGATTTACATTTGTTTATTCTTAGCAGATGGTGGTGATGTGATGGGTGTTTCAGCCGCTGCAGCACTACGCAGTGAGGTCACAGATGGTGAAAGTGCAGAATTTGTATTAGCCGGTGGTCCAAAGAAAGTGGTCTCTTCAGGTATTGAATATTACAGCAAGGGGTCTTTTGGTCACTGGGCTGGTACGCAGTGATGTCGTAGGTATTGATACATTTTTATGAGCGTATTTGGGCATATAAGAGTCTGTGTGGTATAGGAGTAGTGCGTGGACTGTTAAGGATGACATGCATCAGTGGCATGGTGAAGCAGGTGTTTAGTTTTAATTTTGGGGAGTTTGGAGTCATCTGTAGGTGGTATGGAGTCATAAGAACTAGGTAAGGTTAGACTTTGGGATCTGGCTGACTGATTAGCTAAGCAAGATCCAGGGGTAGGGAGGGGATCTTTTGACCCTTTCACTGACTGCTATTACTTAGAGGAAGGGCTTGGAATGGGGGAATATGTGGATATTTGAATTAATTGATGTGAACAGGGTTCATCTAATTGAATCAGGAATTGCAAACACTAAAGAAAGGCTTTGAGGGTTTAGTGGCTTTGTACCTACATGACAGGGGACAATGTTTCCTTAGGTGTTAGGTTTCATTTATTGCATGGCAGTTTGGTTGCAGAAGGATACTGCCTTGCCAGTCTTGCTAAGTAAAAGGGGTAGGGCTGGGGTATGTTTGTGGGTGGCATGTAGATTTTTCACACTTGTGTGAAGTGTGCAGATATGTATTCAGCTGTGCAGGTGACAGACGTGAAGGCATGTTGGTTAATTGAGTTTGCAGCAGCTGAACTGTGTAGGTTATTTTTGCTGTTATGTGGATTTCAGTATAGCTGAGGTAACGGGAATTTTCTGGGGTAGAGATAAGGGGTGTCCTTTTCATGGGACAAAGGGAAGACCGGGTGATGCATTTTCCCATTAATGTATGGGTATTGCGTCAGCTGCTCATGCCATTTCCTGATTAAGAAGTTGTGCATGAATTAATAGATGGCATTTTCTTAATGACTTTCTATTGCAACAAGGAAGGTGGGGGTCAACTTGTAGGAATCTTCATCTCTTATAAAGGAAGAAAGAGATTGTGAAGTTTTGGAGTAGGAATGGGGGACAGGTAGGTTATTGAGTATTTGATATTCTTTCCTTTGGGGTGCAAGGAGGGGGTACAATATGACTTTTTAAGAATAGGTAGGGTTTGATGGAACATTGCAGGTGTGAGGATGTTTTGGAGGATAGGTAAGGAACTGGGTGTTCCATTGGCTAAGCTGAAGTTATAAGGCCTAAACAAAGCATGGTTTCAGGACTCCTAGCAGATGTAGTCAAGGGATGATTCCTTTACCAGATGTGAATGTGACACATTTTAAAAAAAAAAGCTTTATAAGGGAAATCCAAGGACAAGCAGCTGATTAAGGATGTTGTTGAGCTTTTAGCAGACAAATTGGGTTGTTCAGGGGGATTTGTATTTGTTTACAAATGTGGCAGGAGGTATTGGGTTGGGGGCATACTTTGGGAGGTTGGTTTGTGGCTTGTTGGCTGGCAGGAGGGATGTTGACTTTTGGAGTTAGTTTCACTCTAGCTGGCATCGTAAGTTTAGCAGGAAAAGTGGGGAATAGGGTTAATTTTCACTTGGTTAATATTGCAGTGGTATGGGTTGCTAGTGCTGCTAGACTAGGTGTGTCATGTTGCATTAGAAGGATTATATTCTTGCTGCAGGAGTCTAGGACAACTTTTATAAGGATAGCATATGGTAGGGTTTGCTAGCTTTGTTAAATTTGTGTTGCAGCTGTCTGAGAGAAGGAGATTAGTGGGAAGGATTGCTGAGTTATTTGGTTGAGGCTTGGGAACAAGGTGAAACAGTTTCATTGGTCTAGGAGGATTTAGCTGCAATTAGTATAGTTTAACGGGTGGCAGGGTTACTTGAATTCACTAAATCTTGGACAGTGGTTCATATGCTTGAATGGTTAGGGCTAGTTTCATAGTGTGAAGATTGGCAGACATTGGCTATCAACAAGGCAGGTTTGTTGCAAGGACCAGCATTGATAAATGTAGGCTGTTGGGCTACAGTCTGTGTGGCATTTGCTTTATGGATGTATTGAAGTTATTAAGAGTGTGGTTTGTTGGTCTGCAAATGCTTTTTTGCCATATAAAGGATAGTGGGTATGATGGCAGGATTACTATTAATTAAGGTATTGGAAAAGGAAATTTAATTTTGCTCTTTATTATATCCATTGGGTGGAAAAAAGAGGCTACATTTAGGCATGCTGGCATGTAATTGCCCTTGCTTTGTTTTGGGTGACATTGGGCGTCTTAGAGTTCAGGTGGTACATTAGGCAGGTAATGACCTGGGAATAATTATGAAGCTACTGATGGTAATTAGAATAAGCAAATATTTGTTTAATTTATAGAGGTTATACAAGGTGTGAAGAAACCAAAAACACTGTCATCTGTGTTAGCATGTCTGGCAGGAGATTTGTGCATATTCTCAAATTAACTTGTATTATATGCCAGCATCCCTATTTGTGAAAAATGTAAATATGTTTTAAAATGCTGAGTATTTTTCTGTTTAAACAGAATGTTTAAAAAATCTTGTCACTGCTTTGACACAGTTCTTACTGTGCATATTTGAGAAGGACATTCTAAAGCACTGTGGAGGATCAGCTGAACAGTGAGTGATGTCATTGGAATGCTCCTTGTTGCTAGGAGATGATTTAAACAGCTAATTGACAGAAAAATAATCATTTTTACAGCTGACTGTTATATGTTGAAAATTAGATGGTTGAGACTGCTGAGGACAGTTGAGACTGAGAAGCTGTGCAGTTTATCATGTACTGAGCTGTCAGTGAACACCAAGAAAAGAGAACTGAGCAAGAAAACTGTAAGCTTGCCTTGGGCTTACTATTATATCTTAGAGTAGATCAAGAACAGTATTCTTTAGTTAGATCAGGAAAGTTTAGTTATTAACATAGACCCCCAGATTTACTAATCTTCCGTGCAGGGCTAGTCTAGTCCTGCATGGAAGCGGCCACTTAGGAGCAGAACGGCAGCATGCCATGCATAGTAATGAAGGCACACTGCCTGAGCTCCCAGGCTTACATGGATCTGTATGAGTGCAGGGGGCATATCTGGGAGCAGTACCCACAGAATAAACATGCCCCTGCAATGTTGAACAGCAGAAAGTGGAAATAAATGAGCGATACCACTCATAGGTGTCCACATATCCCCACCAACAGTCCCCCATGTGTACAACAGCAACAGGACATAAAGATGAAAAGAAGAAACCCCCGTATTGGTGTCTAAAGCTGCAAGTACAGCTAACCATTGGTGTGCGGGTGTGCCCAATGCATAGCCATGGTGAAAGCAGCCTAAAAGGCTGAAGAGGATAACAAGGACGATATATGCAAATTAAGCATGTCAACAATAGTGTAGTGGGCAGAGTGTCCGCCTAACAAGCAGGCATTCCCAGTTCGAGTCCCAGAACAGCACAGTCTATTTTACATGGCAAAGCATGGTATAAGCAAAATTTGTAATGCAAAACCCACTAAATAACACACATTATTATGAACAGAAGTATTGCAGGAAATGCATATATGAAGAGTCAGTATCATAATGAATAAGGCAACAGTAAGCAGGCATAAGCACAGATAAGCAGTAGTAAGCGTATGTAAGCACTAGTAAGCGTGTGCAAGTGTGTTTGTGTGGGGTTAAGCACTGCCGACACACATTTAAGCAAAGGAAAAGCTAACTGGGTGGAAGACACTGTGACCGGAATTTAGCAGTGCTTACCTACACGTAAACCTGCTTACAACCGCTATAAATTGCCTTAAGCACACCATATCCAACAGCCAGTGTTCTGCCGAGAAACAAAACAAACAGCTTCTGCAAGGCTGGAACCCAGGACTATGCACACCATACACAGAATGATTACCACTAAGCCATGGCAGATATGCAGAAATCGTATGTTGTCAGAAACATAACCCCAGCCCAGTCATGCAACAGCACAAAGAATGCATACCTATAGCTAGATGGACATGTCTGTACAAATATGTTACTATCTAAATGGATACAACATATCTATAGATGTAGTCACATATATATACATATATTTAGAAATATCCAGAGATATATACATATATATACAAATATATGAACAGATATACATGCAAATGCTGACAACTACACACATATATATATATATATATATATATATATATATATATATATATATATATATATATATATGTCAACAGCTATATGTCCACATATACACAGCAAGTTGCATATATGTACTCAGATATATGTCTCCGTAGGTATATATGGACATAGTTAGAAATATGTAAGCAAATATATATACCCACAGAGGTATATATGGCCAGACATCTGTAGATAGCAATGATGGATGAACAGAAACATATATGTCCACATGCACCATTAATGGGCTTGAGAGGCTCCAAACAATATACGTCAGGTACAAATAGGCATACCCCCCACCCAGCCAAACATGTCTGCCCTGCAATACACTACCAAGCTCAATGTATGGCATGTGTGTTATTGAAACAGGGATTTAAATTAGCCCTCTGTTATGTTATACATGTTGACATCACATACCCCTCTCCCTCACCCACTTGATGGGCCGAGCAGTACAGGCCCATCCAACCCAGGCCATCTCAGGCTCATGCATTCACTACCCACAGTTCTGCTTCCCCCCCACCCACTGCACACATGCAGCCACCATCCCTACCCTGGTTACTGGCCCATAGCTACCAACCCACCACACATTTCCAACCCCTCCACTCCCCACCCCCTCGGGACCCATCCCGTATGTTGTGCCGACCCAAGTATCCTAGGTCTGGCACACGCCATAGTCCATACACATAGCCATGGATACTTGTGTAACTCTGGCTGTAGACGAAAGTTGAATACCCAATGTTTGGGTTGTCCCGCATGGGACAAATGTATTCCTGGTACTAACAACAGATTTCACGTGCAACTCTCTGTACACTAACGGATTTAGTTGTAGGTATCACAAAGCATACGTGGCACACAAGGTTGGCCGGTATGCACAAGAAACACAGTATCCAGCAATACCAGTCAACATTACATGATATTTAGCTAAATATGTAGCGGTATGTGTGTGTGTATATATACCCATAACTAAATAGATATATACCTCTCCCTCTCTGTAGTACAAATGTATACATACATAGACAGACATATATATAAATACCCACATATAGATATGTACATATGCAGACACCCATACATCCACATGTCATAAGATATATATACAGCAATATATATGTGTGTGTGTGTGTGTATATATATATATATATATATATATACATATACATATATATATATATATATATATATATATATATATATATATATATATATCTGTGTGTGTGTGTGTGTGTCTGTGTGTGTGTGTATATATACACACAGATGTAGAGCTGTGATATGATACAGCACGTAAGAATTACATATGCTCACAGGCCGTGCCAATGGTGGTGAGGGGCCCAATCAGCAAACGTGTAACAGGTAACATCAACCCCCCCAGCCAGACAAACAACAATGTAAACAATCCACTGCTCCCCAAACCACAGGCAGGATACAACCAGAGGGGGGAACACAGTGGACCTACTAAATCCAATCTTGGAACAGAGACAGGAGCGTCCCTTGCAGGACACCCCAAAAATTGTCAATAATCAGAGGCCGCCCGTGCAATGACTTATCAAGGTGGGGTGTGTATGTACCCAGACTACAAGGGTGGGAAAGCCTGATGACCCATGAGTCAAGACAACTTACGAGATGGGTCCCGTGAAGTGGAGAGTGGGCAGTGTGTAGTGGTGTGTTTAGACCCGACCTGCACCCAGAGTATGAATGAGTTCTGTAGAGGAGGTGCGGAGTGGGGAACTATGGGTATGCAATTATGGACCTAGGCGTGCAGGTGTTGGCTGGAGTGGTTCTATTCGGACCACCCCAGGGATGTAAGCAATACTGTGCATTGGGCAGAGCCGCCGCCTAATGAGCAGCCACACCCGGTAAGAGTCCTACTGCAGCAAAGTCTATTTTACATGGCAAAGTACGGTATAACCAGATGTGTTGTTGGAAATCCCACCAAATAACACCAAAGAACACATGGTCGCAACACCCCACTGTAGGCATGTAAGCCTAACTAATTGGCATCACAAGGTATTATGGTTGTCCTCACCCCCACCCAGGGGTGTGAGTGTCCAAACCTACCTCCAAATGCAGTGTAAATACACATCTGTTGCTGTAGAAGAAAAGCCCAGCTGTGGACCTTCCCATCAGCCTTCCTGCACATCACTGGACATTCCCACTACTATCTGTAACTCTGTGTGCCCCATTAACACCACTTACCTATCGACCCCTGTTTCATTACTATTAATGTTCACAGTCACAAGTAGGTGACATCCTCTTCCCCAACTATATTGGCAGAATCTGGAACCCCCTACACACGTGTATTACCGCAGCTGTCCCACACGGCACATGTAAATAACACATGAAGGAACAACTCAAGCACACTTGGATCAGCACATGCTCACCACCTGGCGAAGGCCCCCAACTAACACTCTATACCCCTACACCAACTAGTGAAACCGACACCTCCTGTCCTGCCTCATATACAACTCCCAACATCCTGCAAACTTTCTCTATTGCTCCCCACCAATCATTCCAACAGACTACTATAGAGTTACAGTGTCCTCCCCTCTACCTACCTACCTACCCCTTCACTTTTCTCCTCTACTCTACCACACAGGTATGGCATTACCAAACCTAACCCGAATACCTGAGTGTAACCTATCCAGAACTGTTAAACTGGAATTTCACTTCACCTTAAACTGACCTTTGTCAACAGTCATACTTGACATGTAAACTTGACCTAAACATGTATAATATCGACATGTTAATGTGAACTAAGCATGAAGAATATGGTACGTAGCTATGGTAAGTCTGTTACTCTCTATGAATGTATACACCTCAGTAGTACATGTAATGTGTAGCTGGGGTTTACTGTGGAGCTCCACACCCTGGGCCACCATTGACAATGGGGAAGCATCCAGTCGGATAGTCCCAGACAACAAATGTGAACTAAATACATGAAGTAGGGCGGGGGTATGCAGCAGCAAGTGGGGTTACGCCTGCTTTGGCAGCAGTAAGCGATGCCCACACCGGTTAAGCAATGGGGAGGCCAACTCAGTGTAAGACGCCATAACCAGAGGTCAGCAAGGCTGAGCCTCATGCACACCAGCGCATACCTGCCTACACTTTGTCCACAGTGCCTTAGGCACTCTGTAGCCAACAGCTGTTGTCGTGCCCATTAACAAAATAATCAGCACTCCCAGGTTCCAACCCCCCACCCTACACACTATAGTCTGAGTTACCACAAAGGCATGGCAGATACACATTCAGTTGCTGTTATCACAAACATATCATCCAGCACAGTCATTCAACAGTATAGGAAATGTATGTAAGTATTAAGATTAATACCAGCAAACATGTGCACATTGCTCAATCACAGTGTTCCGAGCAGTCTATGTGTATCAATGAACAGTGCCTGTCCACATGTACTGAGAGAACAGTAGTCTTGTACAATACTGAAGAGAGGAATTAAAAACGGTGCACACTGTGGGGGCATGTGGGCGTGCCTCATGCACAGAATGTTACACCTGAAGAGTTGGATCCGCGGAACCGGGAGATGAAGCTAGCCCAGTGTGTGAGCAAACTGCTGCCTCTGGAACCCTTGGCAGGATGCTACCAGTGGGAGAAACAGTGTAGACCAGCAAAGTCTACTCGTGACACAAAACAGGTCTGTCCCTGGCGGGACGAACCAAATTTTGTGGGTCACATAGATGTTTCCACCAGTATCGGAGGAGGATCAACTCTGCATCATAATTGACAGCCACTGCACGGCCCAAACCCAGGACCCTGCATACCACAATCATAGTGAAGTAACACTAGACCATGTTGGATATACAGACATCCCATGTATGCCCAGGTATATCATGCTGCACAGACAATCTGCATAAGGGGAATTGTACTAATAGCACAACACTCAACCTCTTATTGCAAACATTGTGGACACACTGTGAAAAAAGTGGGGTACATATCTGGAAAAGTGAAATATTGTTCATATACATGTAAAACGTTGCTAGTTAAACAGTGATCTGTTGTAATACACATAATCTGAACAACATGATGTCTGCAACTGTAATGTATCAGCATTCCTGACTGACCACATGCCTGATATCATCCATGTCAATTAGCCAGACGAATGTGGGGCAGGCCAATATTGTAAGCCACTCATGCATGGACATATGGAGAGTCATAGATCTGTATATGTGGAGAGATACACAGGTACATATAAATGTCTGACTCACACATACATCATATCACATCAACGGTATGTAGGTGGGTGGATACATATGCCCACATATATTTAGATATGAATATAGATATACATGTAGATATATGGCTAGATATGTGAATTGCAGCACCAGATAGGAATAACAACCGGGACCCACACCACAAAATAACTGACCTTATGCACGGTTGATGGGAGTGGGGGCTCAGGTGAAGGGAACCTGGTGATGACTGCTATGTTCCCCCCACCACAGCCGTAACAGATATGCTGTGCAATGCAATATCCAGCACATGTAGTTCTTGGCCCCAGGACCCTCCGCAACACAGCTACAGTGGTCAACAGTAGGCCGCTGCAGCTGTAGAAAGTCAGGGCAATAACTGAAACATATCAACCAGTCGAGTCGTACAACTGTATAGAGAATGTATACCATCATCTAGATGTATCTGTGTGTAAATATATTACTATCTACACTGCTACAACATATCTGTATATATATATATATATATATATATATATATATATATATATATATATATGTGTACAGCTTTCTAACACTGTATATGTATATATATCACTATATATGGACATATATGGGTCTACTTCACATGGTCGACAGTTCATTTGACCGACATTCATTTGGTCGACAATTCATTTGATCGACAAGCAGTTTTATGTGGGGGGCTTTGCCCCACACTAATGGGGCTGTGCCACACTAACTATAATAGTACACAATAGATGCTGGCTCCCAAAAGTCTTCTTCGTAAGAAAGTAAAAAATCCTGAATGTAAAAACACTGGAAGCAGACCACCACGATGAATGAACAAAATTTATTGCAGAGATAAGCGCTTTCGCGTACCCAAAGTACGCTTCATCAGATCTAATTCCACATTATAACTCAAGATCTTATATATACTAATGCTCTAACAACATTATTCAATCATCAAATAATCAAGCAATCAATTATGCAAATCAACTCACTTAGAGCACTATACCCTAGTAACGCACCAACATACAGTAAGAATTCTAAAAGCTGTATAACCATACTTAAACCATGCTTAAATAAAATACAACAAAGAATGCATATTGATCTAAATGCATAATAATAATATATATAATATCAAGTATATATATATATATATATATATATATATATATATATATATATATATATATATATATACAAAATTGGGCATTTGATCATGTAAAACACTTAAGTATATATACTATATAAATTACTTAATACTAAAAACAATTATTTTATATACAACAACTTATATAGTGTGCTTCTCACAAACAATGTATGTGTATAGAAGTAGCATATCAGGCTGCCTATATAACAAACTATCGGCAAACTAAATGAGTAACAGACAACCAATAAAGTAAATGGATAGCTGATACAAACCTATATATATATTATAATAAATAATAATTCATACTCTATAAACATCATATATGAAATACATGAAAAACATGAAAAATAGTTCCTAGGACATTTAGATCATAAAAAACCATTAATTTATTATTTTAGCTTTTTATTTTATATTATCAACTTAATCTTGTTTATATTGTAATGTATTATATTCTATCTCTTGTTAGATATATAAGCTATCTGTATACTCAATTATTTAACACTGCATCCCTTCAAGGAGGATCTGATACTTACATATTGATTAAGCCCCGGGGGGTAGTGTGCCTTCAATCTCAATATCCAACTTAGTTCTTTATTCTCAAGTTCATTAAAGTTGTCTCCTTTCCTTCTTTTAGGTGTTATAATTTGTAAAACTCTAAAGCTAAATGTATGTCCTGGACAAGTTATAGTATGTTTAGCCAATGCATTCTTTAAATCTTGTTTCTTAATATCATAAACATGGTTGTAAATTCTCTCTTTAAGATGTCTGGTTGTCATGCCTACATAAAATGCTTGGCATATTTGGCAATTGGCTAAGTATATCAAATTCATGTCCTCACAGGTAGCCATAAATCTTGGTTCAAATCTAAAATCTAGAGTCGGATGCTCAAAAATTTGTTCTATCATAATCAATGAGCACATATTGCACCTTCCACAGGGATATGTGCCTAATTTCTTAACAGTCTTTAGTATGCCACCTTTATGCTCATTCAATTGTTCAACACATAACAACCTTTTTAAATTCTTACTATTCCGATAAACAAAAACCGGCTTAGGTCCTACTATGTTCTTAATTTCTAAATCTGTCATAAGTATATGCCAGTTCCTAGTTATTATATCTGTAATGACCTTATTATCACTGGTATAGCTAGTGTTAAAACTAACCTTAGACTTATCAAAGATAAAACGTTCATATCCATGTTGTTTCAATCCTCTCTTGCCAAAAGCACTTATTTCATCTGAAGATATGTACATCTCCTTTATAGAATGCACCATCTCTGAGTTATAACCTCTATCAATGAACATGTTCTCTAATAAAAGGCCCTGTGTTCGCAATTCTATAGGATCTTTACATAGTTTCTTAATCCTCACAAATTGACTTTTCACAATGTTGCGAAACACAAACCTGGGGTGCATACTATTGTATTGTAGCAGTGTATTTTTCCAGCAATCTTTCCTATAAATAGTCGTACTTAATGTTCCTTCCTTATTTTTAATGATCGTGATATCTAAAAAATCTATGTTATTGTATGAATAGTCAATGGTGAATTTCAAAAATGACGTAGTTGATTCTAAGTATTCAATAAAGGAGAACAGTTCATTCACCGTGCCATTCCAAAAGAAAAGCACGTCATCCACAAATCTTTTACATAGGGATATCTTCTGGAAGTTCTCATTATTGAAGAGACAGGTAGTCTCCCAATAGTGCACCACCAGGTTTGCGTGAGTATTAGCACAGGGAGTTCCCATAGCAACCCCCCATTGTTGTAAATAAATGTTGTCATTAAACATGAACACATTATTCGATAGCACCAACTCCAGCAGTGCATTCAATAATATCCGGTCACTATTACTAAACTTTTTACTATTATTCATAACAGATCTAATAGCTTCTAGACCATAACTGTTAGGTATGGAGGTGAATAGATCTTTAACATCTAATGTTACTAAAAGACAAGTATCTGGTAGGCCACTTGTAAAGCCATTCAAAGCTTCCAATAGTTGATATGTGTCCTTCAAAATAGATGGTATGTCTGAAACCAAGGGTCTTAATTTCTTTTCTACATACACAGATAGGGTTTCAGTCACCCAACCATTTCCTACCACTATTGGTCGCATAGGTAAAGGTGTTATGTTTTTATGTACTTTGGGTAAACCTTTTATGTAAGGAATTTTAGGTTGTTCAACAAAAAAATACAAATACAGGTCATTGTCTATCTGTCTGCACATCATAAAGTCATATAACTCATGGTGTACTCCATAAATCAGCTTATCCAATTCAACTTTCCCTATTACTTTATAAGTATCTGTTACATTCAACATCTTAAGCATACTATCTATATACACATCAGTATTTAATAACACAATACCTCCCCCCTTATCTGCTGGTTTAATAGTAAGATTACTTTTATGTTTTAGGGAAAAAATATAATTCCATTCATTCCTATGTAAATTAAAATATAGAGGAATATGCTTAGATTCATAATAATAAGTGTAAAAATCATTTTCACAAACTTTCAAGAAACATTCAACAAGCGGTGGTAGCACTGGTGTAAAGATACTTTTCCTTTTAAAACTAAATGTTTCACCAACATTGGCCTCTACATTCTTATTTTTATTAAAAAACATTTTCAGAGATATTGAACGTGTAAACAATCTTAAGTCTGTCAAAATTTCGCCAATATTACTGACCTGAGCAGGTATATATGAAAGTCCTTTGTCTAACAGCTCAAGTTCAGTTTCTGAAAGTTCATAGCTGGAAAAGTTGAACACTAGGTTGCTCCGTCTCTCATTCGACCCTTTCGTCCTAGTTGTTCGCCTGAATATTTCCTCTTGGTTCTCCCTCGGCTGTCCGACCTGCTCCTCGATGCTCTCTGAAAATGGACTGGTAGCGGTAAAAAACGCTTGATATTGCCTTGTTGTATTTTCGGCTTAGCTCCCATCCTATACACCCCCAACTATATACATCAACTCCAGGGTCACACAACATTGGAGAGGGGGGCAAATCTGCCTGTCGACCGTATGAATTGTCGACCAAATAAATGTCGATCAAATGAACTGTCGACCATGTGAAGGAGACCCATATATATATATATACATGCTGATGGCTACATCGACACATGTAAGTGTCTACACCTATATGTCTATGTATACACAGCACGTTACATATGTGCATGCAGATATACAGCTATGTAGGTATATACGGACATAATTACATATATGTCAGCGGATATATATATATCGGTGCATATGGACATACATCTGTAGACAGCAATGGCAGATTAACAAACACACATATGTCCACATGCACCGTTACTGGGGTTGAGAGGCCCCACACACTATACGTCATGTACATGTAGGCATCCTGCCCATGACCATACACATCTGCCCCGCAATACACTTCCAAGTGTTGCAGATACCGTAACCAGGATTTGACATGACATGGGCACAGAAAGTTAAGAGTACAACATCCCACCTGTATGATGTCAGGCTGGTATTGCTGACATATCATGCAGTACATTCTGCCTCCCATAGGTAATGTAAACTGTGGTAGCCAGCAACATCCCCAGGATGCAGATACACAGACACAGATATGCAGATGCATACATACATATGTATATATATATATATATATATATATATATATATATATATATATATACATATATATATATATATATATATGGATGTACACATACACACGCAGATATATGTACAGTAGGATACATATGTAGTTGGTGCACACAATATGGAGCAGCCACTGTGCCTACAGTTAACCCCTGAACAACCGCACACTGTATGGGCCACCCATACAAATGACGACCGTTGCCTGCAACATATACCCACAGAGAGGTCATTGGGAAAACTCCACACACAGGTATGTGGAAATGGAATACCTTTCATTGTGTACCATGACAGTTCTACATGCCATGTCATATAGCTGTTCAGACAGTGACATCCATATAAACAGAGGAATGCAACCTTGAAACAGTTATACTAATGCAGTAGTCAGGAAAGGTTCACAACCGTCGCTGTCCAGGCCATGTCCTTAGATTTGTACAGTAGTGAGGACTGACTAGGCCACAGGATACCAAATGATCAACAGTGTGTAATGCAGGTGTATAGTTCAGCAGCCGCTATCTACACTCTGTATGACAGCAGTGGGAGGTAAGGACGTCATGTGGCCACATGGGTTGTAACTGTGACATAACAAGGCATAACTGACACCATCACATGCACACTGACAAACAGAACAGTCCATCTGGCAGGTGGCAGTAGGCTGGTAGTAACTGAATATATGTACGTGATGTACATATAGGTGAAGTATATGGCACTTTACATCTAGATACCTTATGGCAGCTAACCCCTGATACACCCACATATTTAACAGCCAAGGTCATTTATGGTGCCCCCCCAGACTCAAGAATACAGGGCCATATACGACTGTTACATACACTGGCCTCTGGAGTGCATAGGGGCACACACGTATTTTGTAGGTAATGGCCACACATATATGGCCCCAGCCCCACCATATGTGTGGGGGATACAATAGACGTGGACTGATGGCAGCAATAACAGTGTGATATACTCACAACCCACTACAGAACACCCCACCACAGCATGTCATATGTGCAAAGCTTGATATGTAGGTCATGTACTGATAGCACTCCACACACACACTGCCAGTGGGATATCAGACACAGGACCTGTGTGGTGGACAGACAACACATGTTAGGCACACCTCTGGCCACCAAGACGATAGGCCCACAGTTGAGGGATATGCAGACAGACTGCATTCCAAGGTAAAGTAGTATGTACACACACCCTGTAACACCAGTACTATACAAAGCATAACACGGCTTTACTCACACTCTGTCTGTAGTTCCTGAACCTACTACACATATGTAGCTGCCTTAAGTGTGCCGGTTCTCCTGTAGAAGTTAATGCTACCTGCTGTCTGTAACACTGATGCCCACACACATGTAGGACTGTACAAACATCTACAGAATGGCCAGGTTATATCATCAAATATAACCCCTACTGTACATAATATGTGGGGTGGTCTGATATCTCACTGGCATGTTAGCAGATATGATGACACTAATTATGGTGTACAGCAAATACGCCCCACATCATGCACGACATATGTACACAGGTTGGCAGAGTTGTGGCTGGCAGCACATACACAGGGGCCACTAATGACATGTTGCTGTGATAACCTCAGACATTTACTGTTGTAACAGAGTTTGTGGCAATATATGTCCTATGAGGGATAAGGCACCAGTAACTGTCACATCTTTCACCATCTACAGACTGCAGTCCTCACAGTACCATCTGCAGTCCACAGATAGATGCTCCGTAGGTAACACATGGATCCAATGGCACAACACACTGCTCTGTTTGCAGATGACCCTGCAGATGGGGATTCCACATAAACATGAAACTGACATGGCAGGTATGGAGACATGTAGGAAAGACTTATCCACACACACACTCTGTTAAACCAACAGTACACCACATGCAGTATAGCAGCACTTACAGTCTGTAGGCAGGTCAGGCACATCCCCCTCCTGTGTGTTGCCCTGTTTCCACAGTGTATGTTGTTGAAGGTAAATCCCCAATCCATCGCAGATGCTGGTTGCCAACCAATGGATCTAGTTCCTGCTCAGAGTGAATGACAAGAGCCAACACCATCATCATGTTCCTAGATATCAGAGTGTGTTTCCATGCAATTGGCTATGGGACTATTACCACAGCTGTTCCACATGCAATCAGCTAGGGGAGGGCTGCGATTCGTGCAGAGGCCATTAGCTGATCATGAGCATCACTTAAAATGCACATGCTGCTGCCTAAGCAAAGCTGGTGTAGGGGTCCACATCTACCAGAGAGGGAGTGGGAGAGGCAGACAAAGGCAAAGACATGTCAGGGAGGGGTGGTGGAGTAAAACTACAGTTTGTTTGTGTCACACACCTACCAGCAGAGGGTATCAAACCCCTGACAACTATGTACTACGTCCACAGTTTGATGCAGCTATTGGATGCGCAACATGGGTTACCTGTTGTGGAGTCCTTAGAACATATCTGTGATGTTGCGTGACATCTGCAACAGGGATACGGTAGCTACGGTAGGTGATGTACATGTGCCTGTCAGCATGAACAGGTGCCAGCGTCTACACAGCCACACTCTCACAGGGACATGCACACATCAACACACTTGGCAGGATCAGGGATACAGCACATCAGTAGCAGGATTGCCACAACACATCACTGTGCATGTACCACATGCACCACACGGGTCATACGGAGGTGGTATGGGCAAAGGGTATGAGGAGGTGTCTGACATCTGACAGCATGCTTTTATATGTGCATGGGGGTTGTAGTGAGTGTGGCTGTGAACATACACACCTTACAACACACAGACAAACACACAGGGTGCCAATACTGACATGCATGGATGCATGTCTGCACAGGTGTGTGGTGGTTGACTGTGGCAGCAGGTTATACAAGGGTAGGCGATGGGTATACATTGGCATCAGGCCACATGACAGTGGCCAGCATGTGTCTCAGGGCTGTGGTTCCTGCTTGTGTCCACACAGATGGGTATTGTATACTCCATCCAGTCACCTGGGTGACTATTGTGTGTGGCCCATGCTGTGCATCTCTTGCCATGTATGTGTTCCCTACCCCATGACATGGACGGTGTCTGGAATGTGCACACCTCCCACATGCATGTACAGTGACATGTAGATCTTTACCTGGGGTGTCTGGCCCATGTTGTGCACACAGATTATCGTCATATGTGCCAGTCTTGTCCCCTGTGGCAGGGACCGGTAATGGGCACCAGGTTTACATGCACCTACATTGATGGCATGCTGACAGCATTACCTGGTGTCAGTGGCAACTGTCCATACAGGGCATGCTGTCAGGCATGGTATGTCCATTATGGGATTCTTGTGATGGCACCACAGGTGGTGCATGTGTCCATTACAGAACATGGGGGAGGTGCACTGTCGGCATGTACATGCATATTGGACAGATGGACAGGAGGACATGCCCTCTGTAGCCCACTGCCATCACTCCATGGTTACTATCAGTGGCCAATATGCAGTGTACTACCCCCATATTGGCTGTTGCCTAGGTATGTGTGTGCGTATGAGACATGTTGAGCATGTGCTCTGGGTAATACTGGGGTTGCTAAATGTGATTGCCTGGCCTTGGTGTCACATGTGTGGGTATGGCTTTCCACCCCAGCCTTTCAGCTATTTCACATCTGTTATCCCTGTACAGTGGACATTGTGCTATATAGTATGGCCATCATATAAGACGTATGTAAAACCCACTCCACATTGGCCACAGGTGTCACACACTCACAACCACCTCTACACAGGATACGTGATTCGAACACACAGACACACACACACACACACACACACACACACACACACACACACACACACCTGTCATGTCTGGGAGTAGAACCCCTACCTAACCAGTTTATTACACCTCAGCACTACGCAGTTATAGTATGTGCCATGCACATTACGGACGTACTCCTTCCTCAAGGGTGTATTCCACAATGACTGACATCAGCAGGATTGCCAAAGTAGACCATTTGAAATATACTGCGGGTGACTAACCTAAAATGCATTGCTCCCTACACAGACAGTGAGCCACACACAAAATATCCATGACCGACATGTGTGGGTATAGAACCCCTGACAGTGGTCTATACCACACTACAGCATGGAGCTGTTATAGGATGCACCACAGGGATTACTAGGGAGATCCTTTCCCAAAGCTGTATTTCACAAAGAATGACATCAGCTGGATTGCCAAAGTGTGCCATGTGAACTGCACTGCATGTGACGAGTCTATAATGCATTGCTCCGTATACAGACATGGACACACACAAAACATCCAGAACTGCCATGGGTGGGGATGGAACCTTGCCACAGTTGTAAATCACACTCCAGTGGTACGCAGTTACAGGATGCACTACGGTGATTACTGGGCTACTACCTTCCCGGAGGTGTATTTCTGGGTGGGAACATCAGCAGCCCTGCCAAAGTCGAGTATAGGAATTGTAATTCATGTGGCTACACTAAAAAGCATTGTTCTCTATGCAGACAGACACAGGCAGACACAGACACTTGCCAAATCTGGGGTTAAAACACTTACCTAGCTACTTTATCATTCTACAGCAGTACCCAGTTACAGTATGCGCTACAGAGATTACAGGGCTACAACCTTCCCAAAGGTGTATTGCTGGGTGGGTGACATCAGCAGCCTTGCCAAAGTCCAGTATAGGAATTGTAATACATGTGGCTTCACTAAAATGCATTGCTGTCTACACCAACAGAGACAGACAGACAGACACACACGCACACTTGCCACGCCTGGGGTTAGAACACCTACCTAGCTACTTTATCACTCTACAGCAGTATGCAGTTATGGGATGTGCTACAGAGATTACTGGGCTACTACCTCCTCGGAGGTGTATTTCTAGGTGGGTGACAAAAGCCTTGTTAAAGTCGAGTATAGGAATTGTAATTCATGTGGCTACACTAAAATGCATTGCTCTCTATACAGACAGAGACCAACACACACTTGCCCCGTCTGGGGTTAGAACACCTATCTAGCTACTTTATCACTCTACAGCAGTACACAGTTACGGGATGTGCTACGGAGATTGCAGGGCTACAACCTTCCTGGAGGTGTATTTCTGGGTGGGTGACATCAGCAGCCTTGCCAAAGTCAAGTATAGGAATTGTAATTCATGTGGCTATACTAAATAGCATTGTTCTCTATGCAGACAGACATATGCACATTAACACACACACACCCAGACACACACACCCACACACTTGCCATGTCTGGGGTTAGAACACCTACCTAGCTACTTTATCACACTACAGCAGTACGCAGTTACGGCACATGCTATGGAGATTACTGGGCTACACTTTTCCCAAGGGTGTATTTTAATGTGGTAGACCTCAGCAGGTTTGTCATAGTAGGGCTATGGGGAGGGCAGTGTGTGTGCATGGGCCATAACCCATTCATCTAGAGGTTGACACACCACATGCGGGCACACGCAGGGTTATATTCCACAGGTACATGTATACAGCTGCTAGATGACTACTTCCTTGTACAGTCATGTTGCACAGCTAGCACTTGCACCACATAGTCCGTAATGCTGACAGATACTGGTGGCTAATGTCTACAGTGAGTGACATCTGAGCATCATGTGGTCGTAGTCATTTGGCTGTGTGCTGAGTGGGACAAGCCTCATAATAGTTGGCTCCTTGTCACAGTCACTGTCTCCCACACATCTATGTACGTGTATGTTTGGCATATTATAGTGTATTGTCTTTGGATATATGCATGTATTCCTATCAACTGTGTGTGCAAAGCATGAGTGGTGCATACTGAGGAGTGTCTGCTCTAACATCTCCAACTGCCAGATTTGTCTGGTCCACTGTTGTTTGCTGACAATGGGCTTCTTTTGTTTATGTGTATGAGCATGCCCAGTATGACCTTTCAATATGTTGTTGACTGACATTGCCTTCATTTCTCTAAGTGTGTGAGCATGCCCAGTATGCTCTTCTGTATAGAATGTGTGGATCAATAGTAGGTAGTCTGTACTCCAGTGCAGACATTTGTGTTGTACACCTACAGGTAGCAAGGTGTTTCTGCTGGGTATCCGGCAATCATTTGGCAATATTGGGACAAACTGTGCAGGGGATAGTGTGTACTGTAGGTGATTGCGTCTGTGCTGCTTTAGTCACATGTTATTGCTGTTAGCAGACATATTCAGACATGTGTACTGTTATACACAGTGATGTTTTTGGTCTCCATGTACTGCCAGGTGGACATTCTTGCTCACAGTGCTGTCTTGGGGGACAAGGGTGACTGCAGCTGTGTCTGGTATTGTAGGCAGACACCTAAGTATTCATGGTAAGTTATGCCATTCTGGAGGGGGAGCTGCAGACACCTGCTGATTGTTCTGTGTATTCGGTTCAGCACCTTGGTAGAGTGCTGGCAGGGGATCCCATACTTGTACACCCATTGACAAGACAGTCTGGGCTTATCTTGCTGTGGCAATGCCTCACAGCTGTACAGATTCGCAGAGGTTGCCCAGAGGCAGGGGCTATGGGTCAGGACATTAACCCTATTGTGGTGTATGGGCAGGTGTGTAGCCACCCATTTATGTGTTTGCAGCCAGGGATAGTGTGGGTACACAGCTTGGTGTCAGACCCTGCACATTCCAAGCTGCCCATGCACCCACCCCCCTCTGTTATTCTATCCTCTTCCAGACATTATGCATACATTCTCTGATACTTTCCCTAAGGGTATCACCCCATCACAGGTGTGTGTTAGTGTTGGTCCACAGTTCATGCAGTGGGACATGGTGGACATGTTACTATGGTTTGTCCACATGGCCTTGCATATGGCTTATGTGGAGTGTGTTATGTTGTTATTTGGGTTTGCATGACTTCACATGCATTGGCAGTACGTGTGAGACACAGGCCTTTGGCAGAGGCCTGTGGGGCATTACGTGTTGCTGTGGGCCACGTGGCATGCCATTGCATTCTGTCTGGCCTACAGCCGCAGACCACCAGGCAGTATATTCCCCTGGGGTGACAGGGTAGGTGTGATAGGTGTTCATGCAAATTCCTTCTATCATTCTTGATCAGGTGGTGTGGATGCTGGCAGGGTGCTACTTACAGCTAGAGACACACCTGCATGGGACACCTGCACTGCATGCTGCATTCTTCCACTATTGCCATGTACAGGAGGGGGTCATACTGTACCCTTTCCCCACAGCAGGGATATGGTCGGAGAGGTAGCATCTGACACACAGATATACATGGAGCATTACTGGTATGCTGGCATGTGCAGGTACACCAGCTGTTTCCCAATATATCAGTCCTACCTCCTTTGTGATCTGCAGGTGTTCAGCCAGACATCACTGGTATCCTCTACTATGGGACCAGTTGCTGTGATGCATATCTGTATGTACAATTCCAAGGGTGTCTCCATTTCACAGTGATACAATGTATATTGTACATCTGGGGTTCTTTCCCCTGTGTACTGCTTGTATATCTAGCCTAACAGTCATGCCATATCAGTCTTTCAGATGGTGACACATATTACCACCATACATTTACATTGGCTTACTGCTAGTAGGTGGTATGCTGATGGGGATTGTCTTTGGCACTGCAGTTGTGAGGGCTTGTCCCTGTCATCAGCAGTACTGGGCTATGGCCAACAGGTCTTACCTTGACATGCATACATACTGACCACTGTCACACAATATGAAACACACACCATCCTACCACACACAGACCTACATATTGTGCACATGCTACAACCTATCCTGCTACCTTGGGCACCTCTAGGCATCTCTGCTCCACTCTTATTATACCTTCTCATGCATGTTACTACATTTCTACACAGGATTGTGGGGGAAACCTGACTGTTACTACCTTTCTATGCTGGAGTAGGGGTAGGGGCACACCTGACTGTTTCTATGTGTCTACATGGGGGGGGGCACACCTGACAGTCATTACATTGCTATGTAGGATGGGGGGCACAAGTGACACTTGTACACATTTGCCCTGACTGTACTGGTGTGTCATGTACTCCATTTCATTCTGTATTGCTAACTATCATGCTGTGTAGAGGCACACCAGTGTACTACAGATCATGGCTTTGGTTGCCCTACATACTATTGCCTGATGCCCTACCCTTCAGAACTTGCATCCCACTGTCTGCCCTGCTGTGGTCTGTCTATGTAGGCCAGGGGGTAGGGTTAACCCTAGCCATCATTCTGGGGCCATGGCACAGGCCCTGTTTGGGTTTGTGTTCACTTGTCCTGCTGGCTGCGATTGTTGTTGTTGGGTATGTGAACCATCCTGACTGGCATGTGCGGGTCATATGGACACACATTTCGCACAGCACATTTCCTGCAGTTGCTTCTGTCTCTCTGTGTAGTACTGGCTACTATGGTGATTCCAGTATGTGTTACACATGTCAGGGTGCCACTATGGGTGACTACTCTCTGCTGACATAACATTCAGCCATCCAATTCCCTTGCATACTTTCATCCATACCATAGATACAGGTGACAACACATTCTACTCCATTTGGCAATTGGTAGGTTGATTGACTTACCTTGTGGGTGTGCCAGGCTTGCGGATGGTGCTGGAGGACTGCCTATGTCAGATGCACATAGTACACGTCCTATACATGGTTGAGCACAGGTGGTGTAATGTTTGGCATCCCTTTTACTGTATGTACGAGTCGGAGAGAGGTGTCATTCCCTGGGACCCTACTGTGTCAGTGCATGTGCTATGCATTGCCTCTTTGCCAAGGCCAGGGCATACTGGGCACACCTCCTTCTGCCTACTGGGGCAGGCTCAGGTTCTTCCTCCTCTGGGTCACTCTGTGCCTGTGCAGTCCTTGGAATTGTTGGGGGGCTGTGTGGCCCTGCCCCATGCTGTTCCTGCTGCAGCTGTTTCCGCAGGATTACATTATGTAGCATCGCACATACCATAATAATTGGGGTACATGTAGCTGGTGAATACTGCAAGGCTCCACCGGAGCTATACATTGCTATGTTTCAATAATTGCTCTCCAATAATTGTCTCTGTTTTACCTCACTATCTTCCTCTCTCTCCCTAAGATTTCAATTACTTGCCTTTCTGGAACCTGCATCCTCCTTCACAAGTGTCTCTTCCCTGCTGGAAAGCCTGAAATTGTGTCCACCAAGCCCCAATACTGTATACATCGGGAGTAACAACTATACAAAGACTATAAAAGTATGTTACCTGTATATGAATAATCCAAACCTTCTGACCCTAGAATTCTGGTCTAGCTACCTGCCTAGGACTAGCAGCAGCCAATACCCTAATTCTATTTGGAGGCCCTTCCAAACCCTTATTTACTAAGCTCCCATAGCCACCCTTGTTAGTTCTATATCCTCTAGCCTAATACTGATTCTGTTCACTACTACTGTCCTCATTTCACCCCTTCCTACCTGGATAACTCTGATTTAATCTATTGGTCACTAGGTGGCATCCTCTAACTTTGGCTTGACTCCCTTTTTAGCTGTTCTTTAACTCTCCAGTACCCTTCCTCTTGTACCTGGATCTCCTAGCTCACAATCTGCTCTTCTGTTTTTCTCCCTGGCCTCTTACAGACCTCTCTTCTTACTTTTACTTTGCTGCTAAACAGTCTGAGCACTCTCCACTCGCTATACTTCCACTGTATTGCCTCTTCCATACCTGTAACAAGCTTACCTTCTGGTTCTCCACCTTTACTGATTGTTTTCTGTGCACTACTACTCTTTTGTGTCTTCCCGCTGCTTAAGCCCTTCGGCTCACTCCGGCCCTCCCTGCCCCCAAATCCCACCCGCCCCTAGGACCTCTACATTTATCTCTACATAACCACTCCCCCCCTCATTCTACCATTCACAACAGCTTCCTGACCCCACCGTCCATAATTAGTCCCCTCCCTCCTACTCCTTAGACCACATCCTGTCAAGTCACTCACTTATATCCAACCTAACTATGCCTATCCTACATCACCCCACCCTACTACTAACTCTCTTAACTACCCTCACCACTACCTATCTCTCAACCTCCTATGAACTAAGCTTACCCACAACTCTTACTATCCCACGCAAATATACCCTAACTACTCCCCCACCTACACTCATTAACAATCTTAATATCATCTATAAAACCTCTTATCTTCTACCTAAATACCACCGTCTTACTCACACCAAATATTGTATTCATAACCCCAAAAGACGTGATATTTACCAGTACAAACCATCACAATTCTATAACCTTTTATTAATTAGCTCACTAATACATGGAGACATACACCCCAACCCAGGCCCTGACCTATCTCCAGTACTAAACAACTGCCATCTAGCTAATCCAAAGCCAACCCTACCTACCAAACCTCCCAAATCACTCTCAATTGCCCAACTTAATATCGTAGCATCTGCAATAAAATACCACAAATACATGCTTTACTTGAAGTCCAACAGTTCGACATTCTCTGTCTAACTGAAACATGGCTCAAACCTACAATAAAAGACAATGAAATTCTCCCCCCTGGCTACAATATCCTCAGACAGGACCGCTTAAACAAAAAAGGAGGTGGAGTAGCTATACTCTACAAAACGGCCTGCACCTAAGCATAATAAATCATACCCTATTAGCTGACACAAATGCTGAATTAATTATCACAAAACTCCAAATAAATCCTCACAAAAATATAAATATTATCTGTACCTATATTCCTCCGGGCAAAAATCCCACTATATTAGAAGACCTGCTAAACTGGCTTTCTCTAAATCTCCTCCAAGAAACAATACTTTTAGGAGACTTGAATATTGACTGGAACTCATGTGAACATACTAATCCATCTACTCTTATTAACCTGCATGGCTTTACTCAACACATAAACACCCCTACAAGAGCAAACAAGCATAGTAACAAAGAAGTAGTACTTGAGTGGATCTTAACAAACAGTCCCCAGCAAAAATATACAACAGGGACCCTCCCAGATGACCTTAGTGATCACTCCCTAACTTATATCATCAGGCATAAAACTAATCTTTCCATCCCAACCCAAGTTCGATCATCCCGCTGTAAAAAGCATTTTCACCCCAATCTGTTTCAAAATGAACTTATGCAAGTCAACTGGTCACCTCTTAAAACGCTCCCAATAGATGAAGCGGTTAACCACTTCAATAACACCTTTCTTACCATCCTTGAACACCATGCCCCACTGCGTTCCATACGTATAAAAGCTAAAACAGCACCATGGCTCTCTAACAAAACTAGGCAACTAATTCTTAAAAGAAACAAAGCCTGGAACACATGGCGAACCACTAAAAATATAAC
This sequence comes from Protopterus annectens, assembly GCF_019279795.1. NCBI lineage: Eukaryota > Metazoa > Chordata > Ceratodontiformes > Protopteridae > Protopterus > Protopterus annectens. The sequence goes on from NC_056735.1 coordinate 1,405,026,051, forward strand.
TGACCATCTCTCGTTTAAACAAAAAAGAAATATGACAAAACAAGCTATCCTACATGATAAAAAAAAAATCTACACTCAATTACAACAATCTTCCCTCCACCAACCAAATAAATTTTGGTCTGCTATTAATACTCTTCTATCCCCTGGCAAACCAGCCACACCTACTCCACAAGGCTCCAACACCAACTCCCCCTCAGAAATAGCTAATGCCTTTAACACCTTCTTTACTTCAGCCATTCTAAAGCTAGCTGATCAACAAAGCCCTGACATCTCCAAACTTACTAAGCCTAGCTCCACCCCTCCTCCATTTCACCTCCAACCCATACCTACCTCCTACATTTTGTCCTTACTTCAAAAACTTAAGCCAACAACCCCTTCAGCAGATAAATTACCTGCAGAATACCTCCAACTAAATGCCAAAGCAATAGCATACCCCATCTCTCTACTAATTAATAGGACTGTAAAAGAATGCACTATCCCTTCTGTCTGGAAAATCTCCCACATCATCCCTCTCTTCAAAGGCGGTGACTCTTTAGAGTATTCTAACTACCGCCCCATAGCATTACTATCTCCTCTTGCAAAAATTATGGAGAAATGTATTCACAAACAGTTACTTAATCACCTGTTAAGCAACAATCTCCTAGCTACCTGCCAACATGGGTTTCGCCCATTCCACAGTACTACCACCGCCCTACTATCCTTCATCGACTCTATCAACATAAATCGCAACAATAACACTATTTCCTCTGCATTCTTTGTAGACCTGTCTAAAGCCTTCGACATGGTTAATCATCAACTTCTCCTACAACGCTTACGTTCCCTCTGTCTTGTCAATCAAGCCTTAAGCTGGTTCTCATCCTATCTTGAAAAATGCAAACAGGCAGTTCTCTGGGAAAACCATCTCTCAAATCTTCTCCCCACCTCTATAGGAGTTCCTCAGGGCTCCATCTTAGGTCCTCTTCTGTTTTCCATTTTTATCAACGATCTGCATCTAGCCACTCCTCTATCTACTTGTATTCAATATGCTGATGACACAACCATCATTTGCTCTTCCTCAACCCAGACTGAACTTCACTCACTAACACAACACACCTTCACCACCATTGAGCAATGGTTCTCTAACCACTGTCTCCTACTAAACCCCAAGAAAACCAAACTTCTGCTCTTTCCACCCACTCACCTATCACCCTCCATTGATTTCACACTTACATCAAACAATGGCACACTTATCACTCCTGACCAAACTATGAAACTCTTGGGTATTACTATCGACAACCAACTAAAATTTGACTGTCATATCAACTCCACTATAAAATCAACTAACAGGAAACTCGGTTCACTCTATAGAATCAAATCTTTCCTAACTCCTGAGGCTAGAACTACTATAGCTAGAACCCACTTAATATCAACCCTTGTATATGCTTCTTCTATATACACTAATCTGTCTAAGTACAACCTCAATAAACTAGCCACATCATACAACAACATCGCCAGATTTGCCACTGCCTCTCCATACAGAACTCACCATTGCTTGAATCTTATAAAACTAGGGTGGCTGGAACTACCCCACCTCATACAATACTATCAACTCACTATTGCCCACAAAGTCCTCTACCACCCTGAAAACACACCAGTGCTCTCTACCCTCATAAAGCCCTACCACAACATGAGGAATCTACGTTCCTGTAACAAAACTCTTGTAAAAACCTCTAGAGCAAATAATGTAGCAGGTGATTCCATATTTTCTAACTCAATTGGCAAAATATGGAATCTACTACCACCAGACCTTACATCCCTGACTTCTATTTCACTATTTAAAACCAATCTAAAACTCTTCCTAACTAACCACTGGCTTTGCTCTTGCATTAACCCTGGGTAACCTTGCTCTCTTGCTTTCTTTCCCTCCTTTCCTCTCACCTGATCTTCCTTTCCTCTCTTCCATTGACTCTAGGACAATTCACTTTCCCCTTAAAAAATGTTTCTGGCTAAAGCTCATTAGTTATATAAAATTATAGATTTTGTTACTTATGTCTATATTAAAACTTTCATAACCTAGTAAAGCATCTATTATAGACTCATGCTATTGATTCACATTGTACTCAGACACTTAGATAGCCAGTAAGAAGTTTATGAAAATGGTTTTATTGTATAACTTGTATATTCTTAGCTTGTTAAGTATTAGATAGTGGAGCTTTTCTCCTCGGGCCTCCACTGAAAATGGACATGTATCCAGTTGGACTAGCCCGGTTAACAAATGTAAAATAAAATGTAAAATAAATAAAATAAAATGTGTCCAGACACCGGAACCATGACCTGAGCATCCCAAACAAATGCTCTATTATATGTCTGGCCTGTGCGTGTGCCTCATTATGGCGTTGTTGTTCAAGTGTGTGTGCATTTCTGATGGGTGTCATCAGCCACGGCTCCAGTGTATACCCAGCGTCCCCCACTAGGTGACCGTAGGGGATGTCCCCAGTGGCAAATCTCTGGTACAGCAGTGTCACTGCTCGACAGAGGCACAGCAAAATAATGGGTATAGTTCCCCATACTAAAGGGGTGGCGTAAGCCACAAAACTATGGGCTAGGCTTGTAAATACCCTCGGGCAGATAGCCTAGTATGAACCTATGAACCTATGAACCTATCAGATGCCATATGTGGGAATCATCATAGCTTCCAGGGCAGCTGGCACACACATTCATTATAATGCCCTGGGCATCACATACAACCTGGCAGTTGATGGAGGGGATGCCCCTGCAGTTGATATAGGTCCTACCCTGCTCACTGGGTGGTGCTTTGCATATGTGCGTGCAGTCTATGGTACCCACTAGCCTAGGGTATTCTGCTATTTGGTGGAAGAGACGCATATTGCTGGTCAACACCTCACGGGTGTTGAGGAAATATACATGCTCACTGGCATGTGCTGCCATGGCATCCAGGAACTGGTGGAATACTCTGGATGCTGATGCCTGTGAGATCCCCATGTTATCCCCAGTTGTGCTTTGGGAGGTACCTGTGGCTAGTATACCTAGGCCTACACATACCTTGGTATCCACTGGGATGGGTTCCCCTCGGTTGGTTTGGTGTGGCCGGCATAGCTCAACTACTTGCTGTAGGAGGTCTCTGTCCACCCTATAGCACTCCACTATCTCCAGCTCATGTAGCCCTGGTAGGTTACCCTGGGACTATACACTCTTCTCTGTCTGCTCACTGTGGGTTGTTCGGCAGCATGCACATCCTCACCACCCTCAGCCTCTTGCACATGTTGTTTTATGTTGCCTGCTGCAGCCCTTCTCATTTTGTAGGTTTGTTTGTTAAAATTTCCCTGCTTGTATACACCAGTGGTGTAGAGTGTGGGAAAAACCAGTGGGGAAGGTGTTTGCTTAGTTTATTGTAATGTTCTGGGCTGGGCTGGGCTGCTGCCTGTGTAATTGACTGCTTCTGATACTTTTCACCTGCCAGATATGCTAGTTCTCCTTGATTACCTTCCTACTGCTGATTTCCCTTCCCATTGCCCTTCTGTTTGGGCCCGTGGCCACACCGCATAGAGTACTCATATGTGCACACTGCTGCTGTTTCCTGATTTAACTTCTTTTTTCTTCTGTAACTCCTGGTGCACGGCACGCACATCCGTGTACACATTGTAAAGAGTGCTAGACAGGTTAAGACACACACTCTAGCTTGGCTGTGCTAAGATAGGAGCATACCCGAGCCACAGGTCTCCAATCCGCTTACAGTATGGTTACACACCCACTCATGATATCACCTATCTCCTAGTCTTGCACTCAGCTATTCATACTATTACACTGTTGGGACCTGCCTCACATGCTGGGGAAAACTGGGATTCACTATCCTTCCCCTCATTTGCATAGGATTGCCTGCTAATGCATAGTTACATGTGTCAGACTGTGCCTCCCCCCTTAGCAACCACTATTCACAGGCCAGGTTGTCTTGTGCCTACCATTGACTTGCATGGTGGAATACTGACTTTAGTTAGACTGCTTTTTTAAGTTTATTTTCTTTGTTTCCCCACCGATCCCGTTTGCGCCCCACTGCCCTATGCTTCAATAGCCGTGATCGGCGGACATAAAATAAAAGTTGTGTTTTGTACATTTTGCATTGTTTGCAATGCCAGTGGCCTTATACTTGGCCATTGGCATGCTTCCTCAATGATATGCAGCCTTTATTTGTGGCTGTCATGTCCCTGTTTTGGATTTTGCAGATCCGTACTTGGTTACTAACCAAGTACATTTCTGCATATTACGCTAGTCCTGCACGCCATGATTCCTGCTTCCTGGGTAGCAGATTTACCTCATTTGCATGATCTTTACCTGCAAATGGGGTAGTTTGCATACAGGGGTCTGGAAAGGTGCAGCACTAGTGCTAGAGCGGTCGTGCACGTCAAATGAGCACATACGTAGATCACTCAGCTGCCATATTGGCAAAATTACCTCTTACACTAATCATGAATGCTGTGTAAGCTTTTGAGAATCCAGGGGAGAGTTTTTCTTGAATAATGGATTCCTAATCCTGCAGTTTGATTTACATTTCTGGTGATTGAATTCTATTGTTTATTGAGAGTTATTGATTTTCAATCTTGTAATCAATTTTACTTATTATTAAATGTTTTATATTATTTTACATTGTGGCTGGAAACCAGTGTTTTTCTTTAAAGATTAGAGAGTGCTTCTACCTGTTTGATACTCCAAAGGTCACCCCGAGGTCTGGCTGTTCTGATCATAGCTATCGTTTATTTTGATAATTAATTTTCATAATTCAACACCCCTTTTGAAGGGCATGAAGAGCCTCTGATTGGTGGCAGCATTACTATATTATTTTTGGGAAAGAGACATAGCTGGAGTCTGTGTCAGGCTTTCCCAGAAGTGTTTGGATGTGTGAGATTTAAATTTACTTTCAGTGTTAGTGTATCAGAGGTCTTAAACTGGGGCACTTTGCTCTGAAGTGTGTAATAAGAAAATACATTTGGGTGGACAGAGGTATATAGTCCAGTCCCAGAAAAATAGTGTGTTTCTTTTGTGCTCTTAGTGGTAAATTGTGAAATTTTACTTCTGTTTAAGTGAGTCTCATATTGGAGTCAGTAGTGAGGACTGAAGCATCTTACTTACTGATGCAGGATAGTAAGGGATGTCATTTATTTGGTGGCAGTCCAGTGAGGTATTGGCCAGACGTCACACAAGGGTATGGGTATTACTTTGACATGAGAGAGGGATCATTGGTTTAATTTCAGCCATTAAGGCAATTGGTTGCTTTGGTTATTTATATGATAGGAACCCAGCCACTGGGGATGCACAAGACAGTGCATTTCTTTGTGCCAGTCCCAAGCCAGGGTAAATGGGGAGGGTTGCATCAGGAAGGGCATCCGGTGTAAAATTGTGCTACATCATATATGCAGAAAACTGTACAGAAATTCATACCGGATCAGTCGAGGCCCAGGTTAATAACGACCGCCACCAGTACTGTTGGCCAACAGGGTGCTGGCGGAAATTGGGTTACTGTTGGCCGAAGGAAGAGAAGAGGTGGAAGGCATGCCCGAAGGCAGGTAAAGGCTAGGACTGTGATAGTGAGGGTTGGAACTTTGAATGTTGGCAGTATGACTGGTATAGGGAGGGAGCTAGCTGATATGATGAACCAAAGGACGGTTGGTATATTGTGTGTGCAAGAGACCAGATGGAAGGGGAGCAAGGCTAGGTGTATCAGAGGCGGTTTAAAATTGTTTTATCATGGTGTGGATGGGAGGAGAAATGGTGTAGGCATTATCCTGCAGGAACAGTATGCTAAGAGTGTTTTGGAGGTGAAAGTGTCGGATAGAGTGATGTTTATGAAGCTGGAAATTGATGGTGTAATAATGAATGTTGTTAGTGCATATGCTCCACAAGTTGGGTGTGCGATGGATGAGAAAGAAAAATTTTGGAGTGAGTTGGATGAAGTGGTGATGACTGTACCCAAGGGTGAGAGACTGGTGATTGGAGCAGATTTCAATGCGAATGTTGGTGAAGGGAAAAGAGGGGATGATGAAGTGATAGGTAGGTATGGTGTTAAGCAAAGGAATGCAGAAGGTCAGATGGTAGTGGGTTTTGTGAAAAGGATGGACATGGCTGTGTTGAATACGTATTTTAACAAGAGCGAGGAGCATAGGGTGACATACAAGAGTGGAGGAAGATGCACACAGGTGGATTATATCTTATGTAGAAGGGCCAATCTGAAGGAGATTGGAGACTGTAAAGTGGTGACAGGGGAAAGTGCAGTTAGGCAGCATAGGATGGTGGTTTGTAGGATGACATTGATGATCAAGAAGAGGAGGATGAGTGTGAGGGCAGCACCAAGGATCAAATGGTGGAAATTGAAAAAGGGTAATTGTGAGGTGATGTTCAGGGAAGAGTTAAGACAGGCACTGGGTGGCAGTGAAAAGTTACCAAATAGTTGGGTAACTACAGCAGAGCTAGTAAGAGAGATGGCTAGAAGGGTGCTTGGTGTGACATCTGGAAAGAGGAAGGAGGACAAGGAGACCTGGTGGTGGAATGAAGAAGTACAGGAGAGTATACAGAGAAAGAGGTTGGCGAAGAAGAAGAAGTGGAATTGTCAAAGAGATGAAGAAAGTAGACAAGAGTATAAGGAGATGAGGTGCATGGCAAAGAGAGAGGTGCAAAGGATAAGGCGTATGAAGAGTTGTATAAAAGGTTGGACACTAAGGAGAGAGAAAAGGACCTGTACCGATTGGCTAGACAGAGGGACCGAGCTAGTAAAGATGTGCAGCAGGTAAGGGTGATAAAGGATAATGAGGGAAACGTACTCACAAACGAGGAGAGTGTGTTGAACAGATGGAAAGAGTACTTTGAGGGGTTGATGAATGAAGAGAATGAGAAGGAGAGAAGGTTGGATGATGTGCGGATAGTGAATCATGAAGTGCAGTAGATTAGCAAGGAGGAAGTAAGGATAGCTATGAAGAGGATGAAGAATGGAAAGGCTGTTGGTCCAGATGACATACCTGTGGAAGCATGGAGGTGTTTAGGTGAAATGGCAGTGGAGTTTTTAACTAGATTGTTTAATGAAATCTTGGAAAGTGAGTGGATGCCTGAGGAATGGAGAAAAGGTGTTTTGGTACTGATTTTTAAGAATAAGGGTGATGTGCAGAGCTGTAGTAACTACAGAGGGATTAAACTGATCAGTCACAACATGAAGTTATGGGAAAGAGTAGTGGAAGCTAGGTTAAGAAGAGAGGTGATGATTAGTGATCAGCAGTATGGTTTCATGCCAGGAAAGAGCACTACAGATGCAATGTTTGCTCTGACAGTGTTGATGGAGAAGTACAGAGAAGGTCAGAAGGAGTTGCATTGTGTCTTTGTGGATTTAGAGAAAGCATATGACAGGGTGCCTAGAGAGGAATTGTGGTATTGCATGAGGAAGTCGGGAGTGTCAGAGAAGTATGTAAGAGTGGTACAGGATATGTACGAGGGTAGTGTGACAGCGGTGAGGTCTGCAGTGGGAGTGATGGATGCGTTTAAGGTGGAGGTGGGATTACATCAAGGATCAGCTCTGACCCCTTTCTTATTTGCAATGGTGATGGACAGGTTGACAGACGAGATCAGACAGGAGTCCCTGTGGACTATGATGTTTGTAGATGACATTGTGATCTGTAGTGAGAGTAGGGAACAGGTGGAGGAGACCCTGGAGAGGTGGAGATATGCTCTAGAGAGAAGAGGAATGAAGGTCAGCAGGACTAAGACAGAATATATGTGTGTGAATGAGAGGGAGGACAGAGGAATGGTGAGGATGCAGGGAGTAGAGGTGGCAAAGGTGAATGAGTTTAAGTACTTGGGATCAACAGTTCAGAGTAATGGTGAGTGTGGAAGAGAGGTGAAGAAGAGAGTACAGGCAGGATGGAGTGGGTGGAGAAGAGTGTCAGGAGTGATTTGTGACAGACGAGTACCAGTAAGAGTGAAAGGGAAGATCTACAAGAGGGTAGTGAGACCAGCTATGTTATACGGGTTGGAGACAGTGGCATTGACAATAAGGCAGGAGTCAGAGCTTGACGTGGCAGAGTTGAAGATGTTAAGATTTGCACTGGGTGTGACGAGGGTAGACAGGATTAGGAATAAGTATATTAGAGGGTCAGCCCAGGTTAGAAAGTTTGGAGACAAAGCCAGAGAGGCAAGATTATGTTGCTTTGGACATGTGCTGAGGAGGGATGCAGAGTATATTGGGAAAAAGATGCTAAGGATGAAGCTGCCAGGTAACAGGAAAAGAGGAAGGCCTAAGATAAGGTTTATGGATGTGGTGAGAGAGGATATGCAGGCGGTTGGTGTGACAGAGCAAGATGCAGAGGACAGGAAGAAATGGAAACAGTTGATCTGCTGTAGCAACCCCTAACGGGAGCAGCCGAAAGAAGAAGAAGAAGAAGGTTATTTATATGATAGGGTTTGGGAGGTTGATGACAGGGATCAAGATTTGTTCAGAGAGGAGAGAATACATTAAATGATGTTTGGCTTCACCCCTTTTTAATATATGGTTAGGTTTGTTTGGAGGGTTTTGTTGGAAGGCTTGGTAGGAAGGAGGGGAAACAGCCTGGTCAGTCTGGTGGGCAGAGAAGAGGGGCAGATCTGTCCCTCTCCTGTTCCCCCTCTGGTGTTGGATGTTCATTTCAGTGAGTTGGAAAAAGGAGAGTGAGCAGTTAGACGCTGCTTGATAAGTAAAATAAGTGATTGGAAGAAAGGACACTGCTTATTTGGTTGGATGTTTAATTCAATAAGTGGGAGCGATGGGATGCTGCTTGATACGTAAAATAAGCAAACGGAGGTAAGGGGGCTGCTTATTTGGTCAGGGTGAGAGAGGTTACACTGCCCTTGGTAACAAATGGATGTTTATGCTGTGATTAATAATAGTTTATGGATGTTCATATGCTGTGGTTAATAGATAATGTTGGTCAATAATGTTATGTTTATGGAAATTTAATAAAGGTCATCAAATATCATTTTGTGTGATGTGTTTATTGTAGGGGACTGGAACAATTAATATAGGTACTCATATTTTCCTTTGCCCCAGGTATTCATCTGAATGACAACCCTGAAAACCTTTTCTCAAATTCATATGTTCATTTCTTTCTGTGTGTGTCTCCTGTAGCATAACTAGCTGCACTGTACATTTTTAAATATAGTTCACTAATCTTTTTTTGTATTTATCTGTGAGATGATTGACATTTAAAGGCATTACAGAAAGCATCATTGTCTTAAAAAGTTATTATTCCCACCTTTTATGTATAACAGCTTTTTTATTAAATGTCTAGCTCCAGTTTTTGTGTTACATGCATGCACCATTTGGCAGGTTGATCTTTTAAACAGTTGTTTCTTGTCATATCAATTTGAGCCTATGTCACACCTTACAAAACATTTTGTTTTTTTGAAAGCCCTCAAAAAAAAGCAAACACACCCCTAATGCCCCCTAAAACTTATTAACTTAATGATCACACACAAATATATGTACATATTCAGATATTGAAGTTTTACCCTCCTAATAGCAAAAATGTTCCTAACTGACATCTACACTCGCAAACTTGAGTTAACCTAAAAGAAAGGTTATCCATGCTAAGATGCATGGTACAGCCTGTGCTTCTACTAAGTGCTGTCTGGTTTTACCTTAACTTTATAGCTCTCTCAACTGGGAAAACAATTGAATGCTTTCAGAGAACATTATTTCGTAGCCATTTCTCTTTATCAGATTGTCTCCTAGAAACATGCGAATCAGATACAAAATTGCTAAGCATACATTTGTTTACTAGAAAAAAGTCTTATAATATTCAATATGCTTTTTCATTTACTTGCTTTCTTTGCAAACTTGTTACTGGATCAAGCAAAGGCCCTTAATCCAGCCATTCTACTATGAAGAATGAGAAAAACACTATTTTTCTTATGTCATGCTCTTTTAACCAGATTTTTCTTTCTTTTTTTATTTTACGTTGCTATGCCTACATTTCTTAAAACTATACAAGGAGAAAGGGAAAGAAGAAAAAAGTATTTTAGCTTTTCCCGATTAGGGATCACCACAGTGGAACTCCGGTCTGCTCATGATTGGCAGTGGATTTTATGGTGTCGAGTTGCCAGCCCAATGCCCAACCTTCAACGAAGGCACGCCCATTCACACTCGCACCTACCTGCATGTCTTTAATGTCACTCGACCATGGGGAGGACATGCAGACTTCACACAAAAGGCACTCCAGCCGAGAATTGAACAGGAGAACCTCTTGCTGTGAGGTGACAACGTTAACCGCTGCACCCAAAAGTGAGAGAAGGAAGGAGAAAAAAAAAGAAAAATACAACAGCACCTATTTACATTAGTATCCAATTACACTTAAAACTAACTGAGAAAACTTTATTTTATAGCATGCAAAGAAAATCATGCACTATTAAAATTGTACCATTACGGAAAAAAACTTGTTTTACTTACAGTTAACTTCCTTCTTCCTCTTCTAAGTATTTTTCTGAACATTAATAACATCAAGTAGGGCATAGGCTTTAGAGTCCCCTACAAGTTTAACAAAGTCCAAAAAAGTCCATTGTTTCCAAATTTGCTTGTTCTGTCATATTTTACAAATATAATTATTACTTTGTAATCTCCATTTGTCAATTTCCAAGTTACTTGTTTTATCCCTGTTCATCTCCATCTCCCACATCCTGCCTTTGCTTCATTTACAACATACTCTTGCTTCTCCTAGTTGACACTTGTGCTTTTTTTCTTCTCTCAAGCATTTTCCATTGAAACATTGGAAAAGGATTCACTGGCACAGTCTCCATTTGTTCTTTATTACCAGAAGAACAAGAAGCAGAATATCCTTCTGTTTTACAGCTCACTTTTTGTTGAACAAACGTTTGTATTTCCTCTTTAGCATGTACTTCATCAAAAATTATTTTGTCCCTCTGGGGGAAATATTTTGAAGATAGCTGGGTACACGAGTTGTAATCTCATACCTGCTTCTTGACATTCCCTGAATAATGGAATACATTTACTGTTCCTCTGCCTGGTGTACAATAAGTAGTCATTCTCCACAAAAACGTGGCTGTCTTCCACTTTTAGTACTTTGTCTTTCTTGCACAGTTTGGTCAGAATGAACTCCTTCTGCTGGTAACTTTGCATCTTTACTATTAAAGGTCTTGGTTGCTTTCTCATAGCCAGGTTTGGAGCACACGCACACACACACACACACACACACACACACACACACACACACACACACACACACACACACACACACACACACACACACACACACACAATGTGCCTTTCAACTAAAAAATGCTATTGTAGAATACCAGTCCAGTTGCTTATTTGTGCTATCATAAAATTAATACAATCCATTCCTTCCAGCTTCGCTGGTACTGCAGAAAGTCTTAGGTTTTCCATGCATGCTCTGTCCTCTAATACTATTATTTTTTGAAACATCTCTTCTTGTGCAGTCTCATATTCAGACAGCCATTTCTTCATTTTGACCTCGTAATTTTTCAGTTTTATCACCTCATCTGAATATCTGTTTAAAGCTTCTTCCATTTTTCCAGCCTTTTGTTGTTTGAGTTGATATATTCCATCAGTATTTTGTTTATTTTAATCAGGTCTGTGAGAAGTTGTTTTATACTTTCTTGTAGGTTACTGGAAGTCATGTCTAGCTGCTTTTTGCTACACAGCTACAGTACTTTTGCTAGTCAGTGTTTTGCTTCACCTTTTGTAGCTGATTTTCCTTCAGTTCCTCTGTATTTCATTTTTTCTGGTATCCAGGCAGTGCACTTATTAGCCAGTTACTGAAGTTTACCCAGCAGTGTAAGTTTACTTGCTTTCCCTGCTAAGTTTCTCATTTCAACCACAAACAAACTCCAAAACTGTAAAACCAACGAAAAAGTGGCGGCACAATAAACTGGAGATCGCTTAAAAACAAGAAGCAAGTTTAATTAGCGCTTTTGGAAAGGGTAGTACCTTTCCTTCATCAGACATCTTGCAACATAATTAAATTCCCCTTATATAACCTTACTTGCTGTTAATTAATCACAATCAATTAACCAATACAAGAAATTTAAAATAAAAGGAAAAGCAACAGTTAAGCAAATATACTTAAACTAAACAGTAAACAGACCTTTCTCATTTCACACTGGGAGAGCTAGAATTAAGCTGTTACTGAATGTGCAGTGATCTTTGAAGTCCAATACTCATTCCATTTTAAGAGGGAAAAACATCAAGGTTGCATGATCATACATTGTCACTGTCAGAGAAAAACTCTTTAACAAAGCTGAGATATAATAGAACTTTATTATTTATTAAAGTAGACAAAACTGTGAGTTTATGGTACAAAGTAATTACATCAGTTTTATGAATTTAGTAATGCAGGACACCTCTGTATACCAAGTTATAAACATTAATGAGTTAAATATCACATATGGATCATTGGATAATACAGTAAATGATTTATTTGAAGTTTTGCTCATTTGGAATTTATATGAATTCTTTTGAACGCAACATCCAAGAACAGGTGTGCTACCTGGTATTTCTAAACTATTAACATTGTAGTGTATAGAAAGCCATGATTATGCTCCAAAACTGAGAAGAAGTTGGGCTTGTTAATCACATTTCTAAGCTTTTATTAACCCTCACTGCTGTTAAGTGATAATCTTGTGCTTGATGCCAGAGCATTAACTGCATTCAATGGTCACTGCAGAAGAGCATCAGGAAGCTGATAACTCTTCAGACATTTTACTTTAAAAGTTCAAATGATGTGTTTAACAGCTACCCATCTCTCTTCTGTGATGGGCCATTCTCCATGTGGTAGCAGTAAGTGTGTTATAGTTGTCAAAGCTGTAAAACAGTTAGTGCTACTACCCTTTTTTTCTATCAACGTTTGTAATACATGAGAGCAGATAAAGTCCCATGCACTAAAAAAATTATGATCAGGTCTGTCCAGTCATAAGCCAGACTGTTGCATATTCTCAATAATGATGTCAAGATTCACCTCTCAAGCTTCACTAACTAGGTGAATTTCTTGATATCCATGTCTCAAATACCTAACACACTTGTTACAATTGGAAACCCAGTCGTAACCCTCTATGTAGTGCATGGAAGACCATGATTACAGTCCAAAATCATGAAAAAAGATTAACTTGTTAGGTGCTTCTGTAGTGTGAGACTAAACTGTAACAGTGTTTTCAAAGGTGTGTAACGAATGTTACATACCCCTAAGACTGTTACAGTCAGTTATAAGGGAAAGGAGTTCCTTCACTCTCAATGATCCATGAATATGTTTCCTCCTATGTCCACACAAGTAACGTATTTAAATTAGGGCAGTATTTAAAAGCTGTTCTTGATTTTTTTCCCTTATTTGCTGTCTATGTGACAGCATTTGCTAAGTGGTTTACTGTCTTTCTAAGTTGGTAAAATACTTCAACTTTTTTTGTTGTTTGTTTGTTAATAATCAACTGTATTAGAAGCTGAAGTTAAGTACAGACTTGCAGTTTTAAAGATAGTACTGTATTTTATTTTTCTGTCTATTTAATTGTTTCACTGAATATTGTGGTCTGTCTGCCCCTCTGCAGTTAGAGGGGATTATTGCTGTTCTCACCTCTTTGTTATTCGATATTTAACTCTTAGCCTAGAGGGTTTCTCTATGCGTTAAGTGTTAGCCACATAGCTGGGAATTTATTTTCTGCTCAATTTCTGAGTGGTTTGGCTGGCTACAATCAACTGTATTAGAAGCCGAAGTTAAGTACAAATTTGCAGTTTTAAAGATAGTCCTGTATTTTATTTTTCTGTCTATGTAATTGTTTAACTTAATTTTGCCTGATTGAAATATTTTTTGCCTGACTGAATTAATTTATATATTTTCTGGCATTGCTTTCTGTTCTCATCTGTCCTGAAACTGGTTTTTCCCCTCCCTGCTACCCTATTCTTGTGGTGTTGTTATAGTTGGTGGCTTTGCAGTTGCCCGCACCTACTGTAAATTTGATCTGGGACACCCCTCCCAGTCTAGTGTTCACTCTACTTAATATAGAGAAAGCATTTGAGAAGGCTAACCTACTTTCTCTCTCCTTGCACTTTATTAAAAAAAAAAGTTGCACTTTATTCATCTGCTTTTACTGTATTTGTGTTTCTTCCTACTTTATTACCTTATTTTGCTTTTGCCTCTTCTTAAAAGTACTCAATTGTATTTATTCTGCGGCATTTATTACTGTTTGTTAGTAGCCTGATTAAATTGTAACTGTTATTCTAGCCTTTGGTTTAAACACTTGGGTTTCAGGCCAGTTGTTTTACATTAAGAAGGTTTATGGTCCTCACTGTTGTGGCAGAACAGGTAGCTTACATCCTTATAAGTTGGGAGTTGCTGAGTGAAGGCTTAGTGTCTGTTATTCTAAAAGTGTATTAGTTCTGGTTTAAGCACTTGGGCTTAGCGCCAGTTATTTTACATTAAGAAGGTGTGGTCTGCACTCTTGTGGGAGGAGAGGGAAGATTCTGCCCTTCTGAGCTGGGAGTTTCTGGTTAAAGGCTTATTGTGCCTGCTTATTTGAACTGCTTCTTTTTGAAATTGGTACGCCTTGTTTGCTGTAGCACAAGACTAGATTCAGACCTGCTGAATCTAGCTTTGTTTGTATAACTTGAGCACTAATCCAGGCCATCTTTTTCTGAAGAAGGTTCCCCTGCACCCTAGTGGCAGGAGTGTGCAGTTATAACTTGTCTGATCAAAAACTGCTGGAACAGGGCTCAATTTTTAGCTTTTTATTGGTTAATTGGTTAATTTGTTTAAATCACTTTGCTCATTTGCTACTGTTATATTTAAAATATATATATATACTGTATGCACTGTCACTTAGCTAGGGTTAAAATATTCCCAGCACCATAAAGCCTGCTCTTCAAATTTTCCCTTAGAACTAGCCAGTGTTTTAGTTTTAGCACTCAAATCTGTTTCTTTGAGCTCAGCACTTGTTCAGAACTCATTGTAAACACTAATTAAGCTACAAATTACTACGGCACTCAGCCTTCCTCACTTAATAAATAAGCACCTATCAGGCATGTCTATGGGTCAGCTCCCGGTGTTTTCTCCTGTCTACCTGATGAATCTGGGCATCTTGGGGCAATGCAGCAATTGCCAAATGTAGACAGACAACGCTCTCCTCCTACCACCCAACAATACAACCTGTGAGAGATGCACTTATATAGCCAAACTGGAAGCAAAGCTGTCTTCACCCAAGATTGGACTAGACAGTCAAGATGAGAGGGTAAACACTTGCACCACACCACACTCATTACATAGTCCCTCAAAACCTGCACCACCAAAACACACACATAGAAACACAAAATACACACCTACATTCACAGAGGCTGTCAATAAAAATCTGCTCAAGCAACAGAGACCTCCAAAGCAGAAACGCAAACAACCACCACCCCCCAACACAATCCAAATGACCCATAGCCCACAAACTCAGTGTGCCACCCAACCACAGCCCATAAGGCATAACGTACCCAACACTCTAGTCATAGGTGACTCTATAGTCAGGCACACTGATGTTCCACTCACCAGGCTAAACAAGGAGAAAGCTACTGTCAGCTGCCTGTCAGGTGCTAGGATCTGCCACATAATACACACACTCAGGTCATGCTACTATAAGTACAAATATGACTCTGTCATTCTCCATGTTGATGTGAATGATCTGAGACATACCTCCCTGGACTACATGAAAAGAGATACGTAGGAGCTCTCCAATCTTGTAGCCCTGGCAGGTATGACCCTAGCCCTGAGTAGCATCCTGTCATCACCCACAATGATACCACAGTACAAGGACAAAATAATTGACTTCAACAATTGGCTAAGCGTCTAATGTCATTCTAAGGGGATCCAGTATCTGTCTGCCTGGGATGACATGATCGACAGACCACAATGCTTTGCCAGAGATGGCCTGCACCTGTCACCCTTGGGATTCCGGATACTGGCTAAGGCTCTTGCCACCCCTATAGTGCCTTTTTTAGGCAAGGTTCAAATGATAAATTCACCACCATAACAGGTAGAAGCAAGCAAAATCTGAGGGTAATGCTACTCAATGCTAGAATGCTAGAAGTCTAAACCTCAAAATGCACTCAATCTAGGCACTCCTTAAAACGGAGAACATTGACATCTGTGCAGTGACAGAGATCTGGTTTAAGGCTCCAGAGATCACCCCTGCACTACCAGGCTATAATTCATACCACACCTTTTGGCCACCTAACCTGGACCGAAACACTAAAGGCGGAGGTGTGTCCATATTCATTAAGGATATCCACACCTCCAAGCTAGTTGCTTAGCATAATGCATCCGAGATTATCCAAGTGCAACTAACTCTGGGCAAGACCGCAATCCAAATTGTAGCTTGCTATAGATCCCCCACCTTGCCCCAGGATTCCAACTCCTCATTTCTTGATACACTGGAAAATATTAGGGTACAACCTAACACCCTAATAATGCGCGATTTCAACTACCCTACCATTAACTGGGAAAACTACTCATGTACCAACTCTTTTGCTCAACGTTTTCTGGAACTCATAAATTCCAATGCCTTCAATCAACTTATCCACACCCCCACCAGGGGCAGCAATATCCTAGACCTGGTCATTACCAACATGGGCAACCGGTGTTCCATTCCACAAGTCAGTATCTCGTTGGTCAGATCCGACCGCAAGCTAATCACCCTAGACATCCACATTCTGCACCCCCCCCCCATTAGGGAAACCACCGTAAAAATTTCTCCAAAGCCAACTTCATGCTTCTTAAGACAGAAGTGGCAAACTTCACGACACCCATACAGATGGACAATAGAGGTATGACTGCTGAATCCTACACAAATGCACTTTATAAGCACTTACACGAGTGCATGAATCATGCTATTTCTAACAGAACCAAGATGCTATCCTCCTAAAAAAGGAAGCCAATCTGGTGGCTCCCTGCCATAAACAAACTCTCCAACAGAAGAAAGAAACTGCTGCAAAAATCCCATGATTGGAGGAACTCCCTGAGATCCCTCATAAAATCCTCCAAAGCTAGTTACAAAAACAAAATTGCCACTGTTTCTAAAGACAACCACAAAGCATTCTATAGCTATGTCAAGAATCTCAAGGGCAACACTTAGATCTGCTCTGAGTTACAGCACAATGGCACTAAATATACAAAACCAACTGATATTGCCAACACCCTGGCAGATAGGTTCACTGCTAACTTTACCCCCCTCTAACCCCCTAAAGGACCCATCTCTATACCGGAAGAATACAAAGTTCCTGTAATTGTGGCTGCACAGGTAAAAACCATACTCTCCAAAGCCAAGAACACAGCATCCATGGGACCTGACAACATCCCAGGCTGCGTTCTACATGGACTACAGAATGAACTGGCACCCCACCTAAGTACCATGTTCAATCATAGCCTCAGCTCAGGCTTTGTGCCCACTGAATGGTGCACAGTGACAGTTATCCCACTCCACAAAGGGGGATCCACCACGGATCCCGGGAACTACTGCCCCATTAGCCTGACAAGCCTGGTCTGCAAGGCCATGGAACGTATCATCATGGAACTTATAAACAAAGACATTCATAATCTCCAAACTCTGGACCCCACCCAGTTTGGGTTTTTAAAAGGCAGATCATGTATCCTAAACCTGATAGACTTCTTTGAAGGAGTCACCAGAGCCATAGATGAGGGTAAGGTGGTTCACACAGCCTATCTAGATCTTGCCAAGGCTTTTGACACCATCCCCCACTCTGGAATTATAGATAAAATCACTAAACTAGGTATAAATCCCTATATCATAAGATGAGCTGCCAACTGGCTCACTGACAGAACCCACACTGTGAAAGTAGCAGACTCCCAATCTGACTTCAGACCAATGACAAGTGGAGTACCACATGGTTCAGTCCTGGGTCCTCTCCTGTTTGATATCTACTTCTCTGAAGTACAGGCTAACACAGAAGATCTTTGGCTAATGAAGTTCACAGATGACTGCAAACTAGGAGCCATAATCAAAACTCTTAAAGCTGTGGACATCCTGCAAAAGGGCCTCACTGAGACAGATGCCTTGTGTCAAAGCCATGGCCTCAAGCTCAATGCCAAAAAGTGCATTGTCATTCCTTTTGGTAAAAACTCTGTACCCATGAACTACCACATAGACAGTAGTCTACTTAACACCGAAAGTGTGATAAGAGACCTTGGGACACAGGTGGACAGTAGTCTCTCCTTTGATAATCACATTGCCACAGTGGTCAGGAAATCCTTCTACGTGGCACACCTCATCACAAAAGGTTTCTCATCCAGGAAAAAAGAGATAATTGTTCCCCTCTACTCATCACTCATTAGACCTATTATAGAGTGCAATGCCTTTTTTGGTATGTACCTCACAAGACATCTACAACAACAGGAAAGGCTGCAGCAATAGCTCACAAAGAGGATTACCTGCCTCAAACAGATGCCCTACGCAGACCTTCTCAAAAAACCCCAGCTTTACTCCATCACATATCACCTACTCAGAGGCGATTTCTGCCTAACATACAAAGCTATGTCAAACCCTGAGCTGTTGGACATGCTCCACTTAAAGAAATCCCAATCCCTCTGAGCTACACGCTTTAGGGACCTAAACCTTGTCACCACAATAAACATAACATGCTAGAGGGATAGATTTCTATCCCAGAGACTTTCCATAATCTGAAACAACCTACTTATTTATATCAAACAAAGCTCCTCATTAGCACTCTTCAAGAAAAATCTTGATGATTGGATGGGAAATAGGAAATTCACCCCGGGGATCACTTCTGTGACTCTGCTCAACAGGGGCACAGGAAAATAATTTTCCTGGGTGGCGAAAGCCAGGGTACCTTTTTGGCTAGGCTTATATAGGTCCTAGGGCCAATAGCCTAGTACCTACATATGAACCTATGAACAGGTAGTATATGAACTAGATAAAATTCCATGCGTTACAAAGAGTTATAGTCGGGTCACAGATCCTAACCCATTATTATGTGTCCTTATCATGGATGTCAAGATTCACCTTTCAAGCTTTGTTCTTTCTTTTAAACAAGAAACCCTTTTATTACATTATCATGTATATCATAGACAATTTCAAGCTTTGTTCTTGTAGTGCATTTCTTGGCATCCATGCCTCGATCATAGCCCTCTATGTTATGCTCTTTTCTGATGTCACAAAAGTGTACAACACACTTATTTTTTGTTTATTTGTTTTTGCCAGTTTCAGAGTGCACTTACTACATTTCATGTAAAACAAATAATTTCCACTCAGTTATGAAGTTGTAGTATTTGAATGTATACTGCAGTCACCTAAAGTAATTCACAGGATTGCGAGGACCTAATTAACTCTCTTGTGAAACTGAATTAAATGGATGTGTAGCATGCCCAGCCAAGAGGGTCAAAAAGGGCTCTTTACAGATTCTCAGAAGAGCAGTAGAAGAACCCATACAAGATAATAATTTGAAGATAAGTTGAAAGTGGGCCCACAATTGGTCCTAGCAGACAGGAAGCAGAAATCATTGAGACACATACACAAAATAACAGGTATATATTTTTCCTGATTCCATGATGTGGAAGCTTAGTAAAAGTTGTTGTGGACTAACTATATACTGTTCAATAATATTAAACATAAAATTGTGATATAGTACCATGAACTGATTTTGATCCAAAATTTCTGTTGTTTTATTCTGAAATGGAGAATACAAATCTGCAGTGGTGCATTTGGAATCAGACTTTTTGTATTTCTAAGGGTTCTTGTTATGCCAATACAGAACTTGGGTCATGTTTCTTTTAAAAGTGGCACATTGTTGAAAACCATGCCATATCTTTGAGAAATCAGTGTATGCCTGGAGGTAAGGCGTGGCAGTACCTTTCATGATTATGAGAAAAAGACTTCATTGTTAAAGTGTATTTTTGACAATCAAAATAGTGTCAGCAATAAAGGTAATTTGCTTGTTTCATCATTGAATAATGTAACATGAACTTATAATCCATTTAATTATTTTTACTGTTAAAGTTAATGATTTTAAGTCAGTTATCTATAGAGAAGAAAACTACTAGAAGACCTCATAAGCCAAGTGAAAATTGCTTTAACTCATTCACTCCAATGGATTTCAGGAAGTTTGCACTGTAACTTGCAATAGGCGGAGCCAAAAACTTTTGACAGAATCAAATTATGTCCTCTCATTTAAAACCAGTGCCCATGTCTCTGGAACCACAGGGACTATGATAGAAATATGAATGGCAAACTCTTCAGCACAAACTACTTTTATCGTGGTAGTATTCTTTAGTTTCTAGGTCTTAATCTGAATTTTGTAAGTCACAGTAAACACAATGGGCAGGATTCACAAAGCCTCCGTGTAAGAGTTACAAGGCTTACACAGAGGCTGCAGTTAAACGGTGTGACATCAGCATGTCATGCATATGCATGAGGGCATGCTGAATCACACCTAAGGCTTACACAGTCAATGGAAGACAGTAGGGGGCGTGTCCGTAGGCCAAGCCCTGCAAGCGGACACGCCCCCAGAAGAGTAAAAGTGCCTAAAGTAAACCCCCACGATAGAGTACATGGAAATGTGAATAAACACAACACAACACATGCCCCCACAGAATATGAACATAAAATTATATAAATGAACATGTTATATTTTTTAAATTGTAAAGATGTTTGCCCGTGAGTGCGCTCGTTTGCGCGGGCGTGCCCGTAGCTAAGCCACAGTTAGCAGTAAGTGGAAAAGCATATAAGAACTAACTATGCAAAGTAAGCCAAAAAGCAATAGTGTAGCGGTAGAGACATCGGCTGAAGAGCAGGCAGTCATGGTTCGAGACCCCACAACATAAATTTTAATTTTCAGTGAAATAAGCACGAAGCAAGTCCCTGACATATATGTACACATATAAAATTATATTTTATGTAAAATGTAATGAAATAGGCCATTTATTTTGAAGAAATGTGAGATAACAAAATAATAAAAAATGCCAGATGTGCCTATAGCTGAGCTACAGTTTAACAAGGTGAGTGCATCTGCCCGTAGGTGAGCAGTGGTTTAACAGGTGTAAAATGAGTGCCCGAAGGTGAGCAGTGGTTTAACAGGTGCAAAATGAGTGCCCGTAGGTGAGCAGTGGTTTAACATGCTGAAACTGTGTGCCCCTAGCTGAGCTGAGCGTAATATGCGTGCTGACAGCCAAATGAGGTGTAAACCAGTGTAACCCGTTTGCGCGGAGCTGTGCACCACGCCAACAAGCTAACCGACGGGCAACATTGAGCAAGCTATAACAAAACTGCCTTTACACAGACACACCTCCTAGCCTGTCTAGACAGTCATAAAATATAAAAAGCAGTGGCCAGGTTTGAACCCAGGATACCATGCACCATAGTCAAGGTACTGAACCACAAAGCCATGACAGCTGTACTTAGAAATGCAGTAATAGCAAATATATAGGAATGAATAGAAAGAGGAGCATGACAAAGCAGGTTTTGTGAAGCTGATACAATTCCAAAATAGCCAATCACAGATAAGTGCAGGAAAAATGGCGTATATAAGCCCCATAGGCGGGAATACACAGCATAACCGATTGTAGAACTAACTTGCAGCCAGAATGTCAGGAGTAGGTGAGGGTAGTTGCTTCCGAGCACAGAGGTGGGGCATTGAGGAGTCCAGATATATGGTCTGGCTCCTTGTCCACAATCATGAGGCCCAACTCATGCAGGACCAGGTCCTGTGGGGAGCATATAGGGCTGAGGCGTGGGACCAGTTGGCTCATGATCTCACCAGTGCCACAGGGATTCCAAGGACTGGTGAGCAGGTCCGTCACCACCATGCGGACCTGAAGAGACGTAAGCAGGACCAACTGAACCTTTGGATCCAGGAGGCCCGGCAAATGCCCAACACCCCACTACTGAGTAAGTTACATCTAATTATGTATGTAAGAAATTAACCTAGCTGATATTATGGAGATGTGTATTCCAATATTACTTTATTTATATTACAGCTGCAGGTGTCCGTTCTGCGAACCGCAGAGCCTATGGCAATAGACTGGTGCGGTTGCGCCACCAGGCAGGTCAGTAATCCTTTCCCTATAACTGTAAATAAAGTATGACAGTTAGCAAAAGAGTGCAGTGTAGTCACTAAGTAATAAAATGTGCAAGTAACAGTGTAAGAGTGTTTGCAAGTATTGCTTGATTACAAAAGTGTGTTGCAGTCTGTAATCCAAACAGAAAAATGAGAATGTCTGAAATAAAGATGCCCCACCTGTAATATAATAGTACACAACCTGCAGCAGGCTGAAAAGTACAGCTGCAGAAGATGAGCAAATCACATGTGTGAAATATATCCCTGTTGAAATAATGAAACATGACAGAAGTGAGACTGTTGGAAAGGATTGTAATAACTACAGGTAAAACATGTCAATAAAGCCTAGAAGTAAGTACCATCCTGAATTGTAAAAATAAAACAAGTGAGAGAGTGTGAGAAAGAGTTATGAATCCACCAATAAAGTAGTAATAACTCCTGAATAAAGTATACTGCAGTTAGTACAGAATGAAATGAATGTGACAAGCAGAACCAAACTGCGAAATGTGTTCAAAATGTTCCTGCAGCTGGAATGTGTATCCCAAAATCTGGATATGTTGCTCTCAGTCTGCAATATGCAGATAGTATGATTGTCTGAAATACCAAACATCCACAGTTGTCTATAGCTATATAAAGCAAATGTAGCAGGATGATGTAGCCGAACAAAGCCAGATATGAACGTGTATGAATAAAAATGAAAATGTATATTGATGTAAAAAGTATCTCACCAAGAGGATCAAGGGTCTCAAACAGATGCCATATGCTGCTCGGTTAAAAAAACTCCAGCTCTACTCAGTTGCATACCGCCTACTTCGAGGCGATCTATGCCTAATATACAAAGCTATGTCAAATCCAGAATTAATGGACATGCTCCACCTCAGTAAATCTAAATCCCTTAGAGCCACACGCTCGAGGGACTTGAACCTCAGCACAGAAATAAATAGAACTTGCTGGAGGGACAGGTTCATAACCCAGAGGCTCCCTTCGCTCTGGAATAGAATTCCAGTTCATATGAGGCAGAGCACCTCACTGAATCTCTTCAAGAAGAATCTCGATAGGTGGATGGGGGATCGTAGGTTTGTCCCAGGGATTACTCCCGTGTCACTATTAGACAGAGGCACAGTAAACAAAACCTTAAAAAGGGCACAGTATACTCAAATCAAGGGGTGGCGTAAGCCATACAGAATCGGGCTAGGCTTATAATTGCCACAGGGCAGATAGCCTAGTATGAACCTATGAACCTATGAACCTATGTAGCAGTAACATTCCTATCACCAACTTGAAGTAGTGATCACATAGGAAACTGTAGGTAGAACTGTAGTGTGTATATATCTGCATCTATTAGAAATGTACAGCATATGTATTGGTATTTGAAGGTGTTAATTATATTTTCTTCACCCTACCCTATAACCACATATAACCCATTCCACGTGAAATTGGTATGTGCAATCACAATTAACACCCCTGGATATTTGTCCTGTTGGGTCATACATATTTGCATGTACGTTGATGAATCTGTCCTGTTCATACATCCAAACCTGATGGCCTGTTGCCATCAATCAACCCTGCATGTTGTTGGACTGTGTATTGCTGTTCAAATTATGCATGTGTTATGCTCGCTGTTCAATGGTGTGAATATCTGGGTGTTTGGTTAATGGGAATACTAATGCATGCTGTTACAACTAATTGTGAATGGTATTGTATGTTACTAACCCAAACTGTCATGACATAATGCAAAACATAGGACGACAGGGAAGGCGGGTTCCAGCAGACCCGCCTCTCCCACCTCAGCTGGCGAGTGCACCTGGCAGTAGTGCCCAGTCCAGACCCTCCTCCGGTGGCCCTGTTCCACCTGCGGGTGGAAGCGCTGCAGGGGATGGGGCTTGTCCCCCCTCTGCAAGTGTGGCCAGAGCAGAACCACCACTCACCCTCCATAGCGTCCGGACTGTGGTGCGTAGGGAGATCCAGGAATCTGTTCTTGGGCCCCTACGCCAGCTTGAGGCACAGGTGGCACAACTAACGGGCATGCCTGTTGCCCGGCCTACACAGCCCCCAGCACAGCCCCGTCCTGGGCAGTGAAGGTACAGTGGCAATTGCCCATGGGTGGGGATATCAGTTCCACTGTTGCCATCTGTGGGCTCATGGGCTCTGGATATCCAAACATCCATCCCCGTCAATTGTGTAACCCCCCACACATGTCATACACCACCCCTGTATGCATCTTGTTTGTCTTGTCTGTTGACCTGTCCAACCTACCTCCCAGCTATACTGACTTCCTTTACCTGACATACCACTCTCACCTGAAAAAAAAAAAAAGCACTCTGTACCCACAAAAAAATTACGCCCCATACATAGCTGCCCATTTTGCACACATGTCTGCTGGACATGGAAACTGTCAATTACAATTGGCTGTACAACAAGTATTATTGTTGTCCTTACACCTCTCTCAGGGGTGGAAGGTTTCAAATGTCACACCATATTACAAACATATGCACAGCTGTTGCTGATGAAGAAATGGGCAGCTATGGGCCTTACCTACGTCCCTCCTGCAAAACCCAAGCTTGTTTCCCTACTGTCTTACCCTCTTTGTGACCCCTTTTTCACCACTTTCCTGTCTCCCCATTTTCATTTCTTTCAAAGAAAATAGTGCGGGTGTGTGCACAAGTAAGCACTGTTAAGCGGTTGTAAGTGGGTGTGCGCGGAGCTGAACACCAGTGCGCATGCGGGAGCTCCACGCAAACCAGTGCTAACCCAGTTACAACTGCTTAAAAGTGCCTTAGTCACTCTGAATGACAGGTCCTATAGTCTGTTCAAAAGCAAAATAAAATCCCACTGCCAGTCCCGAACCTAGGACCTTGGAAACAGTAGTCTGCATGACTTACCACTAAGCCATGACTGTTATATAAGAACATTGTGCTACAATAAATATATCATGTAATAGGAATGAATGTAAAGGGAATATAGGATGTGTAGTACACAAAGCATGTCATGTATATTTACTGTCAAATCTAGTGGATTTCTATAATAGTAGTGTGTGAACAGAAACAGCCATGGTAGTTGGTAGCTAGTAGGTAATAATGTCAGTTATGATATATATATAAATATATGTATATATATATATATATATATATATATATATATATATATATATATATATATAGTTGTAGGTGTCAGTGTACATACACACTTAGTACAGGAAACAGGAGAGATGAATGGAGAAATGTTAATCTACAACACAGCCTGACTTATGAGAGAGATACTAACCTTTACACTCACAGAACAGTGTCCACAGCATACCAGCATGGTCACTGCCCTTACAATCTGAAAGGGCAATGCCTATCTCACACACCCTTTTATAGCACTGTCCTGAAATCACAGTGAGAACTGCAATCAGTACACAACTGGCTGCATGCAATTAGCAAATGCTGGCTAACAATTGGTGCAGAGGCCATCACATGGACATATGCAGATACCTACAAAAGCATCCTGTACTCCCAGTCCATGCATGCAATACTTTCATTGCACCGTCTGGAGGCAGAGAGAGAGAGAGAGTGAGAGAGAGAAAGATATAAAAAAAGAAAATAAAAACACAAACAAAAACTACACTTAAAAACTAAGTTGAAGCTGTCATCAGTGACAGTATCAAGCTGGGCTAGCAGCAGCAGGAACCTATACAAACGGTAATGCAATCAGCTGTGACAAACACAGGTAATGTAAAGTAACAATTTAATAGTCAACATACTGTGAACCCTCCATATGTGTTATTGGTCTGTATCTATATGTATATCTATGTGATAAGTTGTGTGTACATTGTTTCACCCAAAGGGGATGACTACATTTCATGCCATTCAGTGTTAGGCCATGATTCAGGCACCAGTTGTCCGTTTCAGTGAGGCCTGTCTGTAGGATGTGTGTGTCAGCTGGTGTATCGACTATGGTGCCTAGTTTGCAGTCATCTGGGAACTTTGTCATCCACAACCCGCCCATGTTTGCTTTCACATCTGAGAAGTAAATGCCAAACAAGAGGGGTCCTAGGACAGAGCCCTGTGGGATACCACTTGTGACTGGCTTTGGGTCTGACATGGCTCCCGCAATTTTGACTTTATGGATTCTGTTGTTCAACCAGTTTGCAACCCATCATGTGACATATGTATTA
The DNA here is from genome assembly GCF_019279795.1 of Protopterus annectens. Taxonomy (NCBI): domain Eukaryota; kingdom Metazoa; phylum Chordata; order Ceratodontiformes; family Protopteridae; genus Protopterus; species Protopterus annectens. The sequence continues at coordinate 1,405,052,300 of NC_056735.1, forward strand.
ACATTTAAGCTGATGAGCTTGTCTATGATGCCTGAGTGGGGTATTGTGTTGAAGGCGTTAGGCAAGTCCAGGTAGGCTGTATGGACTGCTTTGCCCTCATCAATGGCTGTAGTGACTGTTTTGAAAAAGTCAGCCAGGTTTAAAAGGCAGGATCAGCCCTTCACAAAGCCAAACTGGGTGGGATCAAGTGTCTGTAGGTCCCTAATATCGCTGTATATGAGTTCCATAGTGGATCTTTCCATAGCTTTGCAGACCAGGCTGGTTAAGCTTATGGGGCGGTAGTTCCCAGGGTCTTTAGAGGTGCCTCCTTTATGGAGTGGGACCACTGTTGCTGTACACCAGTGTTCAGGTACATATCCCGTAGTAAGGCTAAGGTTAAATATCAGTTTTATATGCAGTTGTAGCTCCTCTTGGAGTTCACGTAGCACACATCCAGGGATACCATCAGGTCCCATTGATGCTGTGCGTTCTGCTTTGCTGAGGGCGGCCCTCACCTGGACATCTGAGATCACAGGGAGGTTACATTCAGCTGTGATAAGTATTTCATCTTTTGGGGGAGAAGGAGGGGGGATATTTGCACTGAACCTGTCTGCCAGAATGTTGCCAATATCTGTGGGTTCAGTGAATTTTATGTAGTTGTGTACTAACTCTGAGCATATCTGAGGCTTTTGGTCCATGTTTCTAACAAAACTGAAGAAGGCCTTGTGGTTAACTTTAGTGTCCTTGGCCATTTCTCTCTCAGAGTTAGCTTTGGATGTTGTTATGAGAGAACTTAGCTTTTTACTAGTGCTGACCACAGATACCTTCCCTTTATGTGATTCTGCTCTGTCCTGCAGTAGCCTCCTTCTATCGTTATACAATTTGTCTTTGGCTGGGGTCCACCAGACAGGATGCTTAACCTTTGTGCATAGGGTCTGGGTTAGAATTGTGAGTGCATGTTCCATGCATTATTGGGGATGTCTGTGGGAAGCATTTGCAAAGGGGTCAGCATTGTGGGTTGTGGCTTCCACTGGCCCAGTGGGCTGCATGGATACCATCTCAGTCCTAACAAGTGAAAATCTGTCTATTCACATATATGTCAAAGTAGTCTACTGTGCTGCTGGTGGTGGTGGTGGGATATGTATATCCAGGCCGATTAGTTTGTGTCCAGATCACACTAGTGGATGACGTTCCACATACAGTACCTTGTTATGAACCCCCAGAGTGAGGTGGTGCATTGGACCTGTCTCAGTGTGCTGACTGATGGGGCTTGGTACTATGTTGTATGGAATGTGGCAGGTATTGTTGCACAGGTGTCAGCTGAGCACTGATATCTGGTCATGTACATGTGTATCCACCAAGAGACACACACGTGCTACATATGGGAGTAGTAGTATATCACTACAGTTGAGTATCATGTATAGTATGTGTGCCATATTTTGCTGACATAGTTTGCTGATATCCTGTTTGTGTTCTCTTTCAGGGACATGGCGTGTCAGCAAAATCCTGCCTACTCTGCAGCAGAAGATGAGGAGATACACCAGAGCCTGGTGCGGGATTATGACATACTGTTTTCCCGCACCAGCCAGAATCAGCAGGAGAGGGCTGCACTGTGGCAAGACCTTGTCCATAGGGTAAATGACATTGGCATGCATAATAGGACATATGAGCAGGTACGACATCACTGCAGTGATTTAATCAGAAATGTCCGTCAGCGTGCGTCGGATATCTACAGGCAACAGGCCGCCACAGGAGGTGGGGTGGCCACACATCCCCCCCTCACCAGACTGGAGGGGCTACTCCTAAGTGTTGTGGTTCCAGCCCAGGAACATCAACAGCAACACACCTGCATTATAATGGAGGCTGGAGCCACACAGCAACTCGACATGGAGCGTGCAGGTAATATGCCATATGTACACTTGACTGTTCTATACACTGTTAGTTTATGCATGTGTAAGGTGTGTCCTTGGTATGTAGCTGTCAACATAGTATGTAATTGTGCAGGTGTGATATTGCCAATATCAGCAGCTGACATGTGAAAGGCAACTGTTGTACTACTGAACTGTATCATACGCAGTATCAATGGCACAGTTGTGCCCACTGACATTAATCCCCTCATTTCTGCAATTCCTTCCGGTGTTACAGCAAGGCAGCCCATCCATGCTGGTGAGTGTGTATTAACAATACCTATAATAGTCCTGATAGTGCTAGTAATAATAGTGTAACTCAGTAGTGCTCTTTGTGTATACTGCGGGGTGTGCATGTGTGCATGTGTGCGTGTGTCCACGTGTGCATGTGTTCATGTGTGCATGTGTGCATGTGTCCACATGTGCATGTGTGCATGTGTGCATGTGTCCACGTGTGCATGTGTGCACGTGTGCACATGTGCACATGTGTGCATGTGTGCATGTGTGCATGTGTCCACATGTGCATGTGTGCATGTGTGCATGTGTGCATCACTGGTAACATTGTGTAGACATTGTAAACTGTGTTTCCTGTCTTCCTCCCACAGGTTCTGGTGCTGCTCTGGTGTCCTGCAGCAGGGAACCTGAATCTGGTGCCACAGGTACTGATAATGATGATATCTGTGTAATGGCACAGGAAGGTGTGTCAGGGTCCGTCATTGGTCAGCCAATTGACAGTACACAGCTGTCAACCCCATTATTGCGCACAGTCATCCTGCCAGTACATCCTATGTCACCAATGTCCCTAGGTGATGGACAGGATACAGTGGGCATTGACTAGGGTAATGTGGTATCTGTGGCACATGCTTCCCCACACAGCAGCCATGGGCAGGGTCCTGAGATGGTACCACACAGACAGTTGCCCATGGGTTCTCGTGGGAGCATCCGTGGGCATACTGCCTCTGGCAGACGTGCCCAAAGAGGTCTGTCAACCTCAGCTATGTTTCAGGCTGTCATGCAGGCACAGTCACATATGGAAAGGTACACCAGACAGGGTCTGAGGGAGCTGAGAGCATATCGCACATTCATGACTGACAGTGTGCGTGACATTGCGGATGTTATCCGTAATTTCACCGATGTCATAGATAGACATTGTGGGGACATATTACAGCAGTTCCACAACTACATGTCCATGAGCCAGGGCAATGGTGGACGGTGGCGGCGTCGACGTGGCCGTATGCCAGCAACAGCAGCAGCTGGCAGTCGGCGCAGACAACAACAGGCCCGCTGATGCCCCCATAGTGCCAGCAGCAGCCCCAGCAATGCTGGGTCTGTGCTGTCATCAGACCACCCCAGGAGGCCACGTGCACGTGGCTCTGGACAGTCCCAACAGGGACCTGTGTCCAGTCAACGAACACCTGCTTCTGATGACAGTACCCAGTCTGGCTTAGTACCGGATATGGTCCGTAGCACCCCTGCCAGGCACAGGTACCGTGTCCGTGGCCACAGACACTGATCTGTATGACCTACCAGGTGCAGTCTGTGGCTGTCCACAAACTCCAGTATATGGCAGCCATGAGGTGGAACTGTGTGCATGCATACACACATGCAAAATGTTAACACCTAGGACTACCACATACACGCACACACTGCATCAACAGTGCCCCACCCTGTACTGCTGTCCCTCACCAACACACATACACATACATGTCAATTGGTGGTATCAGTGGCAGACTCAGGCATACCTAGTTCACACCCTGTGCATATGATGAAACTGTGCCACCTCCTGCAATCTCCAACATCAGTGCAGGAACAGGTTAACATGTTGCTGATGCACAGGGTGACTACATAGAAGTGTATTACTAGTATCATGTTGGTAACAATACAGTGTGCTGATATGATTGTGTGTATATCCCAGTATGCCTGATGCAGTAACTGTATGACTGTCCTGAATTGTTATCTACACCCATAGTAAGTACCATAGTGTAACAGCTGCACATTGTTGCATACCGGTGGTAAGGATGTCAACAGATAGCCACATACATAGGTAGCACAGGGGAGAAGGTAATGCAAATAGTAATACGCAATGATGGACATGTACACTAATGGTGGCATGTTGCCCACAACGACTATGCAATGTGGATGTTTGCGCATGTTGATATGTGTGCAGTACCAATTTAATTTAAATTAAATTAAATTTTAAATAATATCAATTGTACCATGGACATCTGAGCTGTGCATTCCTGGGTACATGTTTATAGTGCCTGCATATTTGCACTGTTACCTACTGGAAGTGGTACCCCTTCTTTGTTGTACAATGGACTACTTCCAGCCCTGCTTACTGTAGCTTTGTTTGCATGCATGTTTGCTTGAGGTTACCTGGAACACTGATTCCACCTGTAATGCAGATTTACAGAGCTTCTGTGGATTCCTAGTGACATCTGCATAGCATACTATACGTATGTCAATGTCTCACTTGACAGAATGTCACTGTCTGTCCTGTTCGCATGTACGTTGCCTGTGACACATTGCATATGACCAACCTGGCAATTGCCCATGTGTGCAGTCATAAATGCCAGCGCTATGAAATCAGAAGCAGAACACCCACGCATACTCACCTTCGGTATGTTGTTCCCCATTGGCCCTATGTGTTGGTAATCACCATGGCAATCACACTACTATGGTAGCATGTGCAAAGATAACTTGTGAATCACCTCTATGGTCCAGTTGTGGTATATGTGAGTCGTGGCAATGTCACAGCTGACACATGTATGCAGTCAACCCTCTCCCCTGGCCAGGAATGTACAACACGTGTGAGATGCAACCACTTAGCCAATCTGGGGACTGAGCACTCTGAACCCAGTACTACCATACCCTGTCAGGTGGCATGCTACAGTGACTACAATACCAGTTTGACATAGACCTGCACTGACAGCAATCCAAACACATGAACACACTGGGGCATACTTGGAGACTCAGAATAGCATCCTGCCTGAGCATCACACACCTCCGCAGCTGGCACACAGGCATGCGTTAAGTCGGAACAGAGCACATGCCACACATGGCACACACATCCTGTGTGCCAAACACTCACAGCATGTAGGGCTACACAACACACCTGCAACAGATGTGTCAGGTACCTCTCTTGGCCGGTGCAGTGGGGTCCCGCTCAACAGGCTGTACATGGAGAATGTCACTGTGATATGCCCGTGGGGCACTATGGTCCACCACATAATACGTGCATACAGGTCAGTCAGAGGCAATGACACATATGACTCAGTCATTGTCCATGCCACTATGGATGACCTGAGGCGTACCTCCCTGGACTACATGATAGGGAACATAGAAGGGCTCTCTCAGCATGTGGCACGGGCTGGTATGAGCCTGACCTTGGTTGCCATCATACCCTCTCCAGGTATGCTACCACAATATGTAGGAAGGGTGTTCTATGTCTACATTTTGCTCAATCTCCAATGTCATTCATAGGGTATCCAATGGCTGTCAGCGTGTGCTTACATACTAGGGAAGCCACAATGATTTGCGAGGGGCAGCTTGCACGTGTCACCCATGGGCCATTGTATATTGGCGAAGCCTCTTGATACACACATAGTGCCTTTTGCTGCAGGGCTCAGATTACATAGCCACCTCCGTGGGTATCACACGGGATAGGACACTAACAGTAATGCTACACAACACCAGCAGTGTACACCACAAGATGCATGCACTGGACACTGTCCTCAGCACGGTAAACTGCAATATCTGTGCAGTAACAGATTCCTGATTCACGGCTCACAGGTGCAACCCATCACTGCCAGGTTATACCTCATACTATGCCTGTCGTCCCCTACACATGTACCACACATGAACAGGGGGGAGGTATCTCAAGGCACCACAGATACACACACCTCCAGGTTGTTGGCGTACCACAAAGCATCAGGGCCTATCCATGTGCAGCTAACAGTGTGTTGGACTGCCTTCTGGTTCATAGCCTGGCACACGAACCCTCCCATACACAGGAAACCCACCTGTCCTCCCTAACAACACTGGGAATATGATGGTCTCTACATATGTCTTTATATGGCTGGACTGCATCCAGCCGAACATTGTGTGTGAGCATTACTGTAGCTACAATACACTAACTGAAAGGTTTCCAGCATGTAGTCACTGAATTGCAGTGGAACAACATGTTACCACTCCCACAACAGGTGGGAACATGCAGCACCTGTTCATCGACTACATGTAGACTATATGGCCCAGACCAGATGTGTATCCCCCACTGTTAGGATGATACCATATACAACTCACACTGTATATACACATACCGCATGCAGCCCCTGCACAGTAAGACACAGTCATAATGTTATGCAGTGCAAATACCATTTATTCACTTGAGGTACGTCAGACATGGGAACTATTGAAGGTCACAGGTATATATGTGTATGTTGCACACCCATACATCATGTGTGCATTGCCATTGCTGGTTTAAGCAATGTCATGCATTGTTATGAACAACAACACACACATGGGCATTTTGTGTGACACAAACACACATGGCAGTTGTGGGTTTCCAAAACATACCTAACTGTGCTCTGACAGTAGTAATAGACCCAGTAGCGGAGTGCACTATTTGCATTGCTGGGCGATTTGCACTGTTTGGCTGTACTTATAGTGTGGTGACATCACCTGTGTTTACTGGGGGAATATGCAGCATCTGGTGTATTGTAGTAGTTGCCAAAAGGAATGGTTCTCTCACACTTGCAATTACACACACCCTACTACCCCCCCCAAAAGGAATGGTTCTCTCACACTTGCAATTACACACACACCCTACTACCCCCCCAAAAGGAATGGTTCTCTCACACTTGCAATTACACACACACCCTACTACCCCCCCAAAAGGAATGGTTCTCTCACACTTGCAATTACACACACACCCTACTACCCCCCAAAAGGAATGGTTCTCTCACACTTGCAATTACACACACCCTACTACCCCCAAAAGGAATGGTTCTCTCACACTTGCAATTACACACACACCCTACTACCCCCCCAAAAGGAATGGTTCTCTCACACTTGCAATTACACACACCCTACTACCCCCAAAAGGAATGGTTCTCTCACACTTGCAATTACACACACACCCTACTACCCCGCCCAAAAGGAATGGTTGTCTCACACTTGCAATTACACACACCCTACTATCCCCCAACTGTTGTCTCACACTTGCAATTACACACACCCTACTACCCCCATCTCACACTTGCAATTACACACACCCTACTACCCTAGTAGTTGCCAAAAGGAACTGTTGTCTCACACTTGCAATTACACACACCCTACTACCCCCATCTCACACTTGCAATTACACACACCCTACTACCCCCAAAAGGAATGGTTCTCTCACACTTGCAATTACACACACACCCTACTACCCCCAAAAGTAATGGTTCTCTCACACTTGCAATTACACACACACCCTACTACCCCTCCCCAAAAGGAATGGTTCTCTCACACTTGCAATTACACACACCCTACTACCCCCCCAAAAGGAATGGTTCTCTCACACTTGCAATTACACACACACCCTACTACCCCCCAAAAGGAATGGTTCTCTCACACTTGCAATTACACACACCCTACTACCCCCCCAAAAGGAACTGTTCTCTTACACTTGCAATTACACACACCCTACTATCTCCCCCAAAAGGAATGGTTCTCTCACACTTGCAATTACACACACACCCTACTACCCCCCCAAAAGGAATGGTTCTCTCACACTTGCAATTACACACACCCTACTACCCCCCCAAAAGGAATGGTTCTCTCACACTTGCAATTACACACACACCCTACTACCCCCAAAAGGAATGGTTCTCTCACACTTGCAATTACACACACCCTACTACCCCCAAAAGGAATGGTTCTCTCACACTTGCAATTACACACACACCCTACTACCCCCCAAAAGGAATGGTTCTCTCACACTTGCAATTACACACACCCTACTACCCCCCAAAAGGAACTGTTCTCTTACACTTGCAATTACACACACCCTACTACCCCCCAAAAGGAATGGTTCTCTCACACTTGCAATTACACACACACCCTACTACCCCCCAAAAGGAATGGTTCTCTCACACTTGCAATTACACACACACCCTACTACCCCCAAAGGAATGGTTCTCTTACACTTGCAATTACACACACCCTACTACCCCCAAAAGGAACTGTTCTCTTACACTTGCAATTACACACACCCTACTACCCCCCAAAAGGAATGGTTCTCTCACACTTGCAATTACACACACACCCTACTACCCCCAAAAGGAATGGTTCACCCACCATTGCAATTACACACACCCTACTACCCCCAAAAAGGAATGGTTCTCTCACACTTGCAATTACACACACACCCTACTACCCCCAAAAGGAATGGTTCTCTCACACTTGCAATTACACACACCCTACTACCCCCCCAAAAGGAACTGTTCTCTTACACTTGCAATTACACACACCCTACTACCCCCAAAAGGAATGGTTCTCTCACACTTGCAATTACACACACACCCTACTACCCCCCCAAAAGGAATGGTTCTCTCACACTTGCAATTACACACACACCCTACTACCCCCCAAAAGGAATGGTTCTCTCACACTTGCAATTACACACACACCCTACTACCCCCCCCAAAAGGAATGGTTCTCTCACACTTGCAATTACACACACCCTACTACCCCCCAAAAGGAATGGTTCTCTCACACTTGCAATTACACACACCCTACTACCCCCCAAAAGGAATGGTTCTCTCACACTTGCAATTACACACACACCCTACTACCCCCAAAAAGGAATGGTTCTCTCACACTTGCAATTACACACACCCTACTACCCCCAAAAGGAATGGTTCTCTCACACTTGCAATTACACACACACCCTACTACCCCCCAAAAGGAATGGTTCTCTCACACTTGCAATTACACACACACCCTACTACCCCCCCAAAAGGAATGGTTCTCTCACACTTGCAATTACACACACCCTACTACCCCCAAAAGGAATGGTTCTCTCACACTTGCAATTACACACACCCTACTACCCCCCAAAAGGAATGGTTCTCTCACACTTGCAATTACACACACACCCTACTACCCCCCAAAAGGAATGGTTCTCTCACACTTGCAATTACACACACCCTACTACCCCCAAAAGGAACTGTTCTCTTACACTTGCAATTACACACACCCTACTACCCCCCAAAAGGAACTGTTCTCTTACACTTGCAATTACACACACCCTACTACCCCCAAAAGGAATGGTTCTCTCACACTTGCAATTACACACACACCCTACTACCCCCCCAAAAGGAATGGTTCTCTCACACTTGCAATTACACACACACCCTACTACCCCCCAAAAGGAATGGTTCTCTCACACTTGCAATTACACACACCCTACTACCCCCAAAAGGAATGGTTCTCTCACACTTGCAATTACACACACCCTACTACCCCCCCAAAAGGAATGGTTCTCTCACACTTGCAATTACACACACACCCTACTACCCCCAAAAGGAATGGTTCTCTCACACTTGCAATTACACACACCCTACTACCCCCCAAAAGGAATGGTTCTCTCACACTTGCAATTACACACACACCCTACTACCCCCCCAAAAGGAATGGTTCTCTCACACTTGCAATTACACACACCCTACTACCCCCCAAAAGGAATGGTTCTCTCACACTTGCAATTACACACACACCCTACTACCCCCCCAAAAGGAATGGTTCTCTCACACTTGCAATTACACACACCCTACTACCCCCAAAAGGAATGGTTCTCTCACACTTGCAATTACACACACACCCTACTACCCGCCAAAAGGAATGGTTCTCTCACACTTGCAATTACACACACCCTACTACCCGCCAAAAGGAATGGTTCTCTCACACTTGCAATTACACACACACCCTACTACCCCCCAAAAGGAATGGTTCTCTCACACTTGCAATTACACACACCCTACTACCCCCCAAAAGGAATGGTTCTCTCACACTTGCAATTACACACACACCCTACCACCCCCCAAAAGAGATGGTTCTCACACTTGCAATTACACACACCCTACTACCCCCAAAAGGAATGGTTCTCTCACACTTGCAATTACACACACACCCTACTACCCCCCCAAAAGGAATGGTTCTCTCACACTTGCAATTACACACACCCTACTACCCCCAAAAGGAACTGTTCTCTTACACTTGCAATTACACACACCCTACTACCCCCCCAAAAGGAACTGTTCTCTTACACTTGCAATTACACACACCCTACTACCCCCAAAAGGAATGGTTCTTTCACACTTGCAATTACACACACACCCTACTACCCCCAAAAAGGAACTGTTCTCTTACACTTGCAATTACACACACACCCTACTACCCCCCAAAAGGAACTGTTCTCTTACACTTGCAATTACACACACCCTACTACCCCCCAAAAGGAACTGTTCTCTTACACTTGCAATTACACACACCCTACTACCCCCAAAAGGAACTGTTCTCTTACACTTGCAATTACACACACCCTACTACCCCCCAAAAGGAACTGTTCTCTTACACTTGCAATTACACACACCCTACTACCCCCCCAAAAGGAACTGTTCTCTTACACTTGCAATTACACACACCCTACTACCCCCAAAAGGAATGGTTCTCTCACACTTGCAATTACACACACACCCTACTACCCCCCAAAAGGAATGGTTCTCTCACACTTGCAATTACACACACCCTACTACCCCCCAAAAGGAATGGTTCTCTCACACTTGCAATTACACACACACCCTACTACCCCCAAAAGGAATGGTTCTCTCACACTTGCAATTACACACACCCTACTACCCCCCCAAAAGGAATGGTTCTCTCACACTTGCAATTACACACACACCCTACTACCCCCTCAAAAGGAAAGGTTCACTTACACTTGCAATTACACACACCCTACTACCCCCAAAAGGAATGGTTCTCTCACACTTGCAATTACACACACCCTACTACCCCCCCAAAAGGAATGGTTCTCTCACACTTGCAATTACACACACACCCTACTACCCCAAAAGGAACTGTTCTCTTACACTTGCAATTACACACACCCTACTACCCCCCAAAAGGAACTGTTCTCTTACACTTGCAATTACACACACCCTACTACCCCCCAAAGGAATGGTTCTCTCACACTTGCAATTACACACACACCCTACTACCCCCAAAAGGAATGGTTCTCTCACACTTGCAATTACACACACACCCTACTACCCCCCAAAAGGAATGGTTCTCTCACACTTGCAATTACACACACCCTACTACCCCCCAAAAGGAATGGTTCTCTCACACTTGCAATTACACACACACCCTACTACCCCCCCAAAAGGAATGGTTCTCTCACACTTGCAATTACACACACACCCTACTACCCCCCCAAAAGGAATGGTTCTCTCACACTTGCAATTACACACACCCTACTACCCCCAAAAGGAATGGTTCTCTCACACTTGCAATTACACACACACCCTACTACCCCCAAAAGGAATGGTTCTCTCACACTTGCAATTACACACACCCTACTACCCCCAAAAGGAATGGTTCTCTCACACTTGCAATTACACACACACCCTACTACCCCCCCAAAAGGAATGGTTCTCTCACACTTGCAATTACACACACACCCTACTACCCCCCCAAAAGGAATGGTTCTCTCACACTTGCAATTACACACACCCTACTACCCCCAAAAGGAATGGTTCTCTCACACTTGCAATTACACACACCCTACTACCCCCCCCCAAAAGGAATGGTTCTCTCACACTTGCAATTACACACACCTACTACCCCCCAAAAGGAACTGTTGTCTCACACTTGCAATTACACACACCCTACTACCCCCAAAAGGAATGGTTCTCTCACACTTGCAATTACACACACACCCTACTACCCCCCAAAAGGAATGGTTCTCTCACACTTGCAATTACACACACCCTACTACTCCCCCAAAAGGAATGGTTCTCTCACACTTGCAATTACACACACCCTACTACCCCCCCAAAAGGAATGGTTCTCTCACACTTGCAATTACACACACACCCTACTACCCCCCCAAAAGGAATGGTTCTCTCACACTTGCAATTACACACACCCTACTACCCCCAAAAGGAACTGTTCTCTTACACTTGCAATTACACACACCCTACTACCCCCAAAAGGAATGGTTCTCTCACACTTGCAATTACACACACACCCTACTACCCCCAAAAGGAATGGTTCTCTCACACTTGCAATTACACACACCCTACTACCCCCCAAAAGGAATGGTTCTCTCACACTTGCAATTACACACACACCCTACTACCCCCCAAAAGGAATGGTTCTCTCACACTTGCAATTACACACACCCTACTACCCCCCCCAAAGGAATGGTTCTCTCACACTTGCAATTACACACACACCCTACTACCCCCAACCAAAAGGAATGGTTCTCTCACACTTGCAATTACACACACACCCTACTACCCCCCAAAAGGAATGGTTCTCTCACACTTGCAATTACACACACCCTACTACCCCCAAAAGGAATGGTTCTCTCACACTTGCAATTACACACACACCCTACTACGCCCCAAAAGGAATGGTTCTCTCACACATGCATTTACACACACACACTACTACCCCCAAAAGGAATGGTTCTCTCACACTTGCAATTACACACACACCCTACTACCCCCCCAAAGGAATGGTTCTCTCACACTTGCAATTACACACACACACCCTACTACCCCCCAAAAGGAATGGTTCTCTCACACTTGCAATTACACACACCCTACTACCCCCAAAAGGAATGGTTCTCTCACACTTGCAATTACACACACACCCTACCCCCCAAAGGAATGGTTCTCACACTTGCAATTACACACACCCTATTACCCAAAAGGATCTGTTCTCACACTTGCAATTACACACACCCTATTACCCAAAAGGAATGGTTCTCTCACACTTGCAATTACACACACCCTACTACCGCACCAAAAGGAATCGTTCTCTCACACTTGCAATTACACACACATCCTACTGCCCTGACCAAAAGGAATGGTACTCTCACACTTGCAATTACACACACCCTACCCCCCCAAACGGAATGGTTCTCTCACACATGCAATTACACACACACCCTACTACCCCCAAAAGGAATGGTTCTCTCACACTTGCAATTACACACACACCCTACTACCCCCCAAACGGAATGGTTCTCTCACACTTGCAATTACACACACCCTACTACCCCCCCAAAAGGAATGGTTCTCTCACACTTGCAATTAGACACACACATACTACCATCCCCAAAGGAATGGTCTTCTCACTATTTCAATTACACACACCCTACTAACCCCACAAAAAGGAATGGTTCTCTCACACTTGCAATTACACACACACCCTACTACCCCCCCAAAAGGAATGGTTCTCTCACACTTGCAATTACACACACCCTACTACTCCCCCAAAAGGAATGGTTCTCTCACACTTGCAATTACACACACCCTACTACCCCCAAAAAGGAACTGTTCTCTTACACTTGCAATTACACACACCCTACTACTCCCCCAAAAGGAATGGTTCTCTCACACTTGCAATTACACACACACCCTACTACCCCCCAAAAGGAACTGTTGTCTTACACTTGCAATTACACACACCCTACTACCCCCAAAGGAACTGTTCTCTTACACTTGCAATTACACACACCCTACTACCCCCAAAAGGAACTGTTCTCTTACACTTGCAATTACACACACCCTACTACCCCCCAAAAAGGAACTGTTCTCTTACACTTGCAATTACACAGACCCTACTACCCCCAAAAGGAATGGTTCTTTCACCCTTGCAATTACACACACACCCTACTACCCCCAAAAGGAATGGTTCTCTCACACTTGCAATTACAGACACCCTATTACCCCAAAAGGAATGGTTCTCTCACACTTGCAATTACACACACCCTACACACCCTACTACCCCCCAAAAGAATGGTTCTGGTTCTCTCACACTTGCAATTACACACACACACCCTACTACCCCCAAAAGGAATGGTTCTCTCACACTTGCAATTACACACACCCCTACCCCCCAAAAGGAATGGTTCTCTCACACTTGCAAATACAAACACACCCTACTACCCCCAAAAGGAATGGTTCTCTCACACTTGCAATTACACACACCCTACTAACCCCCCAAAAGGAACCGTTCTCCTACACTTGCAATTACACACACACCCTACTACCCACACGCCAAAAGGAATGGTTCTCTCACACTTGCAATTACACACACACCCTACCTACTACCCCCAAAAGGAATGGAATGGTTCTCTCACACTTGCAATTACACACACACACCCTAGTACCCCCCCAAGAGGAATGCTTCTCTCAAACTTGCAATTACACACACCTACTACTACCCCAAAGGAATGGTTCTCTCACACTTGCAATTACACACACACCCTACTACCCCCCAAAAGGAATGGTTCTCTCACACTTGCAATTACACACACCCTACTACACCCCCCAAAAGGAATGGTTCTCTCACACTTGCAATTACACACACACCCTACTACCCCCCCCAAAAGGAATGGTTCTCTCACACTTGCAATTACACACACCCTACTACCCTCCCCAAAAGGAATGGTTCTCTCACACTTGCAATTACACACACACACCCTACTACCCCCAAAAGGAATGGTTCTCTCACACTTGCAATTACACACACACCCTACTACCCCCCAAAAGGAATGGTTCTCTCACACTTGCAATTACACACACACCCTACTACCCCCACCAAATGGAATGGTTCTCTCACACTTGCAATTACACACACCCTACTACCCCCCCAAAAAGGAATGGTTCTCTCACACTTGCAGTTAGACACACACCCTACTACCCCCCAAAAGGAATGGTTCTCTCACACTTGCAATTACACACACCCTACTACCCCCAAAAGGAATGGTTCTTGAGAAAGACACATTAGCAGAACACCCTATTCAAATTACTGGGAGGTTTCCCTTCTCTGGCTGTACTTATAGGGTGCTGACATCATCAGTGTTTGGAAAGGGTAATGTGCATCCTGTAGTGTGTTACATTTCTTTCATACAGACTTGCACACATACACTAATCCCCCTCCACACACACTGGACATTTGCAGGATTCAAACCCCTACCTAACTATGTTATGACACTCGAGACGGATGCATTAGCAGAGCGCGCTATTTGCATTACTGGGAGGTTTCCCTTCCCCTGCTGTACTTATAGGGTGCTGACATCATCAGTGTTTAGAAAGGGGAATGTGCATCCTGTAGTGTGTTTTCCCAGTTGCCAAAAGGGACATTTCCCCTCACACAGACTTGCACACACAACAATCTCCGTCACCCACACACACACACACACACTCACACACACACACACACACTTAGCATTTGCAGGATTCAAACCCCTACCTAACTATATTATGACACTTGAGGGAGACGCATTAGCAAAGCGCGCTATCCAAATTACTGGGCATCTGCTCTGCACCTGCAGTATTTATAGGGTGCTGACATCATTATTTCTACAGAGGTATGTACATCTAGTACTACCTGTCAGGTGGCGGATAGCATATATATGCATTTGCAGCCACCTACTTCAGGGTCAGATATGCACATCGCACTGGCAGGATATGTTCTATATCATGCTTCGTGACCACAGGACCTGTAACACACAACACAACCAGTCCAGAACACCCTTCCCTCATCCAGGACACACACTTTGCTTCCCTGGGAACAGTGCCAGGATATGCAGGTGTTCACATACACCATTCCAGTTGTTAATATCAGGTACAGGCATATTGTGTGTGGGAACTACTCAGGCCTCTACAACATTACCCTACAGCCACTACAATTTGTGAGTCCATGTGCTATGGCAGAACCACTCACCACAGCCATAAGGGGGAATACATATTGCACCTGACCATCTGCAACATGGATACTCACTGTTCCACACCAGAGGTAGACCACCATTGTTGATATCTGACCATACCCACCTTTCCCTGGACATCCATATCCCATCACCACCCCCAGGCAAGGTTGTCACTGCAAACAAACTGTATTTATCACAAGCAGACTTTACACTTGTGAAGACTGGGGTGGAAGACTTCAAAGGACCCATGCTTGGTGAGTATACAGGCCACTCTGCATAATCCTTGACAATTGCATTCTATGAGCATGTGGAAGGTTTGCATTGATCATGCTATCCCAAATATACCCATGACTGCTTCACAACAGGACACCTGTCAGGTGTACACCAGCCATATATGAGCTGTCCAACAGACAGAGTGAGCTAATACATTGCAGAGCAGTAGCCCACAGAGGGAGGACATCTCTGAACAGTACCGGCATGACACTTCAATCCCACATAATCACCACGACACAGTGTTGACAGTGAAATTGTCCAGACAATGCAGATAAGGCTCCCCGCAGTCTGTTATTGATGCCCACTTACTGTTAGAGGTCCTCATCAACCCTCTTCCAGCACACACCAACAACATGGATGTGGCTTAGCACATTCAAACCCTGGGATCTCCACTGTGTCCCTGCTTGACAGAGGCACAGCACACTAGCCTCACACGGTGCCTTATGTGACCTACTTTACAGTGGCACAGTAGCCTACTGTACTGGGGAGGCACACACCAAGCACACTCTGGCTAAGCTGTCATTCCCTAGGGCAAACAGCCTAGTGTTGACCTCTACACCCATATGTTTAATTGTCAGATGCACATTATTTGTTGCTGATAGACTGTTTTCAGGTCTTTATTGCCATAGCATTCCCTGTTTGTATGAACAACGTGTGTATCTGTGGAAGATGTTTGCATATGGGAGGGATCCACTATATCACATATGTCTCTGTAGTCATATAACTGTGTGCACTGGGCAGATTGCTGTAATGTGGTTGGTTCCTGGAATAACACATACACATACCAGATATGTGTGGCCAACTGCTAAACTGAGATTTGGCCTAAGTGTGTGAGCATGCCCAGTTCAGCCTTCCCATGGCATGTTGTCTGACATATGTCTCATTTATCAAAGTGTGCGAGCATGCCCAGTGTGTGCTTTCCATATGTTGAACTCTGCAGCCCACCACATTTGTGGATGAGTGTGAACTTCAACAATATCGCCCGTTTATGGTTGTGTGTTGTGTGTCATGTTGTGTAGTTACTGTCCAACTGCTTTGTGTGTGAACACAACAGGGATTATACTGCGCCTGCAGGGTTTGCATGGGATACTTTGCATACAGTTGTCAACATCCTTTCATACTGACCTAACACTGTAGTACCATATAGTGTACTGGTTCAGTACTTTCACTGTGGTGGACAGTATCCTGGGCTTTAGTCCTATCACTGCTTTATATTTCCATAGTGAGCACAACAGCCTGGATAGGGGCCAGTTGTGCACATCTGACCATGTTGCATTATGTTCAGATATGAACTACTTATACCAGGCTTGTCCAACATTGGTAGTGTATTCCACAATATAGGTGTACATTGGCAAACAGTAGCAATGTGCCCTAGGCCATTTCTAATGCTAGTCGGAGAGTGTGTTTGTCCTTCGACACACATTGTAAGTGGAGTTTGCCATGACATATGTCATGGTTAGTATACTGTGCCTCCGTCTACCTGTGACATAACAGTGATACCCTGGGTAAACCTACCATCTCCCATCCACTCATCACGATTCCTCTTGAGGAGAATTGATGAGTGACTCTATGGATAACCTGTACTGGGAGTTTACTCATGAGTGGGGGTGGCTTCTGTGTTATGGATCATGCAGTACAGCTTGTCCTATGTATGTCAGTGCTGGGGTTCAGGTCTCTCATGTGCATAGCTCACTGCCATTCAGATTGTACAAGGTGCAACATGTTCATTGATTCCAGCTTGGACATGGCTTTATACATCAGGCACAGCTTGCCTCTGGGTGGGCAGTATGGCAGTGTGTGGAGCTGCAGTTTGTTTAATCAGGCAACACATGCCATCTGTTCAAGCTCTTTGATACTCCTGGTGAGGTACTGTTGGGGACTTTACAGTTGACGGAGGTGTCTGCTGAGGTACATCCCACAGGGGCTATTGTAGTCAATTGTAATGCTGATGAAGGATGACTGCAGAGCCACAGTGACCTCCCCTTATCTAGATCTGACAACCTTCATGATTAGGTGGGTATATGGTATGTTTCTGTGAACACTACAGCCACATGTTTGTCCAATGCAGGATATCTATCACCTTGTGTCCCCAGGTCTCTCATTACATGTTAGGTACATAATGGGTTAACACCTATGTGGTAATTGGTGGGCACTTACTGTATATACACGGGGGTTGACTATACACTTTTCTGCAATTAGCTTGCTGACATGGCTATGGCACCAGTTGCCTGTTTCTATGTGGCCCTTTTGTGGGATGCTTGTGTCAGCTGGAGGGTCAGATATGGTGGGCAGTTTGTAGTCCTCTGCATACATGTTCAGACACAGTCCTTCCATGTTGGCCTGTACCTATGGGACATATATACCAAACGAGGGAGGTCCCAGGACCAAGCCTTGTGGGATGCCAGTTATATCTGGTTTGTAGTCTGCATGGCTGCAGCATGTCTGACCATGTCAGTTCTGTCCTTGGTCTGGTTTGCAACACCTCTACTGACATAGGGGTTTACATTTAAGCTGGTGAGCATATCTATAATGAACACGTAGGGTACTGTATGGAAGCATTTGAAAGGTCCAACTACGCTGTGTGGACCACATTGCCCTCATCAATGACCTTAATGACTGTTTCAAATGAGTCAAACATGTTTAGGGGCAGGATCTGCAGGATTTTGCCTACGGTTAGAATCCACACTGGGTAGGGTCCAGTGCCAGTAGGTCCCCAATATCTTTATGTCTGCGATACATGCTGATCCTTTCCATAGCTGTGCAGACCAAGCTTGTCAGGATTCTGGGGTGGTAGTCTGCAGTATCCATTCAGGCAACACCTTTGTTGAGAAGGACCACTGTTGTTGTATACTGCTCGTTGGGTACATATCCTGTGGTAAGGCTGACATTGAGCAGTAGTGTGATTTGGCATTCCATTCTTCTTGGAGTCCATGTTGGACTCAGCCCAGGACACCATCTCATACCATTGCTGCTGTGTGTTTTGCTTTGTAGATATTGGCTGTTACCTCAGCATCTGCAATGTCAGGGGGCCAGCAGTCTGCTGGAATAGATATTTTGCATTCGGGAGGGGGGGGTTGCACTGCACCTGTCAGGTTGTATGTTGGCAATATGTGTGTGTGTTTGGTATGTTGTTTGTAATATTTGTGTGATTCAGAGCATATCTGTGAATTCCCAACACGGTTCCTACCATCAGTTGAGTAAGCCTTGGGATTATCCTTAGTGTCCTGTACAATTTGTATCTTCATAGGTTCATAGGTTCATACTAGGCTATCCACCCTAGGGCATTTGTAAGCCTAGCCAGAGTGTGTGTGTCTTTCACGCCTTGCTATGTGAATATTATGGCCATTTATGATTTACTTTACTGTGACTCTGTCTGGACGTGACACAGTGAAGACCCCCAGTATACATCTACGATCATCCATCCACTTGGCAAGATTCCTGTTGAAGAGTGTCAGTGAGGGGCTCTGCCTAACATGGAGTGGGATTCTGTTCCAGGGTGTGGGGAGCCTCTGGGTTATGTATCTGTCCCTCCAGCACATCCTATTTCATTATGTGTTGAGGTTGACATCTCTCACTCTCACAACTCCAATGGCTTTGAGTTTTCTGGGGTGGAGCATGTCCATTACTCCTGTGTTGGACATGGCCTTGTACAACAGACATACAATGCCTCTGTGTAGGCAGTATGTGACTGCATTCAGCTGGGGTGTCTACAGCCAGGCAGCATATGACATATATTTGAGACCCTTTATCCTCTTGGTGAGGTACATTTGAGGTCTTTTTAACTGCTGCAGGTGTCATGTAAGGTACATCCCAAATGAGGCATTGTACTAGATTATGGGTCTGATAAGACAACAGTACAGGGGCACAATGACCTCTGTTGACATAGATGTGAATCCTTTCATGATACGGTGTCCAATATAGACAGTCTTCCTAGCCACATTGGCAATGTGAGTGTCACATAACAGGTTACTGTCCACTTTTGTCCCTAGGTCCCTGATTACTCCTTCCATACATAATGGTTTACCACCTATGTGGTAATTTGTGAGTACCTTGTTTGGTATTCGGTGGGACATTCATAGGACGTCTGGGTGGGGTTCCTGTGTATGAGAGTGTGGTCTGTAGCATGCTACAGACTGTACAGCAGTTTTGCCTACGGTTAGGTGCACATGGGTGGTCTCCGATGCTTCGTGCATTGTCAGTTACGTGGACGTATGGGTGTCTGTGCTGAATATGGATACTCCCCCTCCTTTTATGTTTTGGTCCACGTTTTGGGGCCATAACGCATGATATGAGGTATAACCTGGTAGTGCTGGTGTGCTGTCAGTAGGCTTGCAGCAGGTTTCTGTCACTGCACAGACATCAATGTTCTCCATACTGGGGAGGGCCTCAGGAGCATGCATATTGCAGTTTACACATCTGGCATTGGTCAGCATTACCCTTATGTTTCTTACCACTTATGTTTTCTAGGGTGGTGGGTTAGTCATTTCAGCCTTGCCTACATAAGGCTCTATGGAGGTGGCAAAAGCCTTATCCAATATCCAGATGCCCAGGGGTAACAGGTGCAAGCCATCCCTGGAACAGCAGCATGGCTTGTCAGGCATGACATCCCAAGCAGACAGACATTAGATCCTCTTGGAATGACAGCAGTAATTGTGCCACTTGTTAAAACTGATCATTCTGTGTTTGTACTGTGGCATCATTCTTGGTGAGGGTAGGATGAGGCAAATGGTCAGTGTCATACCAGCCTGGAGTACATACTCAGAGAGCTCATCTATGTCTCTTTTCATGTAGTTCAGGGAGGTACATCTCAGGTCATTCATGCCAGCATGGACAATGACTGCATCATATTTCTACTTGCTTTGGGGTGACCTGCGTACTTGTGTTATGTGGCGTATTGTAGCAGCCTACAGGCAGCTTACTGTACCCTTTCCCTTGTTCAGTCTGGTGAGCGGGACAGCAGTGTGTCTGACTATGGAGTCACCTATTACAACTGTATCAGGCATGTTGTTTCTCCTTCTGGCCTGTGACTGTTTGTCACACCAGCTTTGTGTACTATGTGTTGCACGTGCTATGTTTGGAGGTGTGGTTGCTTGGGGGTCTGCTTTGGAGGCCTCTGTTGGTGTGATGTGTTTGTAATTAGGGCTTCCGGGAATGTTTTTCTGTGTTTATGTCTTTGGTTTGCAGTTGTGATAGGTCTATGTGGGACTGGGTTTGTGGTGTGTGTGGTTACCTTCTCCTCCTGACTAGTTTTGACAGTACTGAGTTGAGGGAGCTCGGCCTCCGGTTTGGATAAATGGTTGCATCTCTCACATATATTTGTATTTCTTGGGGGGTGTTGAGGGTTGTCTGTGTACTTGGGGCAGGTGTAACATTGCCTCAGGATTCACAGATTCAACTTGTTGTAGCTGGCCTTAGTGGATTGTATGTGTGGACATATTTTATTGCCATACTACTAATCAGTGATTACTTCCCTTTTTATGTTTGCTCTATCATGTAGTAGCTTCCTCATTCTCTTGCATGGTTTGGTAATGGCTGGAGTCCAACATGCCAGATGCCTGCGTGTATGGCATTGTGTCTTGTTGTTATTTGTGATTGCATAATCCAAGCATTCCTGGCTGTGTTCATGGAATGCCTGTATAACAGGTTCTGAGGTGTGGCCCATATTTTGCACCTGCACAGGGCCTTAAATGGATTCCACATCAGTTTGGAGGGGTGCAACTTATGCTTTACACATGTTTTTCACTGTGGTTTTCTGGCCAGGGACTGTGGTCAGGATGTGTATATCCAGTGTGATTACTGTATGGTCTGGTCTTACCAGTGAGGGATACACTTCTCATCTTGCCATCCAGTACCCATGTTGCTGATTATCACATCCAGTATGCTTACCCCTCTTGTGGGAGTGGCACGTTGTTCCTGGGCATTATGGTTTATGGATTCTAGGAACTTTTCTCCTACAGTGTTGGAGCTAGTATAATGCTCCCAGTCTATGTCTGTGTATTTTCAGTCAACCAATATAATGTGGTTTGGGGGGCTTGATATATTCATGTATTCCACCATAGGCCAGGTGCAGTTCCTGGTGTTAGGATAGTAGTCTGTAGCAGGCTATAAACTGGGAAGCAGTTTTAGCCACTGTTACTTGACCATGGCTAGTCCATGCTGCTTCTTGTTGTGATACCAACATGGGGGTGTGGTTATCCTTGACAATTATTGCTAGTCACCCTCCTTTTGTAGTTTGTTCCATGTTTTGAGGCTGTACAGCACAGTATGAGGTGTAACCTGGTACTGTTAGGCTGCTGTTGTGAGCCTTGACCCAGTTTTCTGTTACAGGACAGATATCAACATTCTCCATACTGGGTGAGTTTACACTGCACGCATCTTGCTGTTTAGACTTCTGGCATTGGGTAGCATTACATCTAGGTTCTTATCCCTTGTGGTACCTATGGAGGTGGGTTTGTGTTTTGAACCTTACCTATTCAGGGCACGCTGTGGGTAATGACAGCCTTTGCCAGTATCCATGAGGCCTGGACTGATAGGTGTACGCCACCTCTAGCAGGTGGAGCATCATGTCATGCTCAGCATGTCATCCCAGGCTGGCACA
This sequence comes from Protopterus annectens, assembly GCF_019279795.1. NCBI lineage: Eukaryota > Metazoa > Chordata > Ceratodontiformes > Protopteridae > Protopterus > Protopterus annectens. The sequence continues at coordinate 1,405,075,047 of NC_056735.1, forward strand.
CATTGGATCCCCTTTGACTAACTGCAATACTTCGGCCAATTATTGCAATTGATCATCCCATCATCATATTGTGGCATCATGCTTGGTGAGGGTAGGATGTTAGTCAGGGTCCTCAAGTGTGCATATACTACATGGTGTTACATTACTTAACACATGGCATTCATGCCTCAGGTAGTGCTGCAGGGCTGCCTCTATCGGATGCACATATTACACTCCCTGTACATGTTTGAGAGCAGGTTATGTCATTTTATGCATCCATGTTATTATATGAGTGAGTCAGAGAGGGGTATCATTCCCAGGGTTCCTACTGAGCCAGTGTATGTGCTATGCGTTGCCTCTTTGCCAAGGCCAGGGCATACTGGGCATGCCTCCTTCTGCCTACTGGGGCAGGCTGAGGTTGTTCCTCCTCCAAGTCACGCTCTGCCTGTGATGGCATTGGCAATGGTGGGGGGCTGTTTGGCCCGGCCCTATGCTGGTTCTACTGCAGCTGTTTTCGCAAGATCATATTATGTAGCATAGCACATATCATGACAATTTGGGTACATGTAGTTGGTGAGTACTGCAAGGCTCCACCAGATGTGTCCAGACACCGGAACCGTGACTTGAGCAGGCCAAACACACACTCTATTACATTACGTGTTTGTGCGTGTGCCTCATTATGGCGTTCCTGTTCAGGTGTGTGTGTGTTTCTGATGGGTGTCATCAGCCACGGGTCCAGTGCATAACCTGCATCCCCCACTAGGTGTCCATGTGGGATGTCCACATTGGCAAATGTCTGGTACAGCTGCATCAAATGCCAGATATGGGAATCATGGTAGCTCCCAGGGCAGCCAGCACACACATTCATTATTATGCCCTGGGCATCACACATGACCTGGCAGTTGATGGAAGGGAAGCCCTTGCAGTTAATGTAGGCCCTACCCTGCTCACCGGCTGGTGCTTTGATGCGTATGTGCGTGCAGTCTATTGCACCCACTACCTCAGGGTATTCTGCTATTTGCTGGAAGAGACACATATTGCTGGCCAATACCTCACGGGCATTGGGGAAATATACATGATCACCGACATGTGCTGACATGGCATTCAGGAACTGGTGCAGTACCCTGGAGGCTGATGCCTGTGATATCCCCATCATATCATCAGTTGGTCTCTGGAAGGTACCTGTTTCTAGTATTCTTATGCCAACACATACCTTGGTTTCCACTGGGATAGGTTCCCCTGTGTTGGTTCTGTGTGTGAGGCGTGGCCTGCACAGCTCGACAATTTGCTGCAGGAGGTCTATGTCCACTCTATAGCGCTCTACTATCTCCAGCTCATGTAACCCGTGGTAGGTGACCCTGGGCCTGTACACTCTTCTCTGTCTCCTCACTGTGGGTTGTCTGGCACCATCTGCATTGTCACCACCCTCAGCAAGTCGCCTATGTCTCCTTATGTCAGCTATGGCAGCCCCTAGCATTTCTGCTCTGAGTTCAGCTTTTTCAGTTTTCACTTCTAATAGCTTACTCCTGTCTTGCAGTGTCTCTTGAGAGAAACATCCTGCACTGCTGTTTGCAGAGTTTTAAGTGCTTGGCTGAGCTACTATTCTGCCTGTGTAATTGCCTGCTTCTAATTGTTTTCACTTGCTAGCTCCAGCAGTATTCCCTGATAGCTTCCTACTAATTCTGTTGTTTCCTTTTTCCTTTCTGTTTCCTCAGGGGGGAACAACGTGCATACCAGCAGAAACACGCTCACAGTGGCTTACACACGCGCACACATGCTTACACGGTTCAGAATCTGCTTATTCAGGTTAAAACGCGTGCACACCAGCACAAACAGTCTTACAAGTCTGCCAACAGGCTCCCACATGCTCAGTCTGCCTTACACGTTCGCACACTGCCCTACCCGCGCCTCATGGCGTGCACACGTGCGCATGCACGCCCAACAAGAAACTTTGGTGTAAGCAACAATGTACACCTTCCATTTCTTGACTTTCACATGCTTATCTTGTGGTACTCCTCTTTCCATGATATGTGTCTGACATCTGTCATGTAACACTGACCTCCAATGAACTGCATTTCTTTCTACCATTCCCCCCTGTGATGTCACCTATCTCCTACTCTATTCCTTCCCCTTATGTATCTCTTACACTACTCAGAATGTGCTCATTTGCTATGTGACAGTGGAATTCAGTATCCTAACACTCATTTACATCAGATTGCCTACTAATGCTTAGTTACATCTCTTAGACTCAGCTTCCCCCCTTAGCAACCACTAAACGGTGGCCATGTTGTTTTTGGTCTGCTGGTCCTTGTATTGTAAATCCATGTATTGCATAAAACCCACATTTGTGGGTTTATAACCTTCATTTTTATGTGTTGTACAGCGCAACCTGTTTGTGCAGGGCTGCACTGCGTTTAAAGATCGGCGATTGCCAAAAAAAAAAAAAAAGAATTATTTTTCATATTTGCATCGGGGTACCTTGCCAGTGGCCACATATTTGGCCATTGGCATGCTGCCTGCCACATATGCACCCTTTATTTGGAGCTGACATGGCTCCATTGTGATTTTTGCAGAAACGTACTCAATTGTCAACTGAGTACATTTCTGCAGCTAAAACGGCTCTTATACAGGATGCTTTCTGCTTCGTGGATCACTAGTCTACCTCATTTGCATGCCTTTCGGCTGCAAGTGAGGTATTTAGCATATCCACGCCCAGTCCATGTAAGAGACGTTTTAGCTGGTCTCATACATGGAGTTTTGGGCTGTTCTTGGATCGTGAGGCTTGCATGGAGTCTTACACGTCTCTTACACTCTGTGCAAGGCTTCGTGAATCCTGCCCAGTAACTATTACATTTGTAATATTTTGTAAAGAACTTACAATATTTCAGTAACCACTCAAGTTACACACATACTGTCAGCTGCATTTTATTCATCTAGCTGAGAGCTTTCATGTGAGGCTAAGGAGTTCTGTGTGTGTTACTTGGTTGTTGAAATATTTAGAAAAATGCAAAAATTATATTTATATAAATTATCATAAAAACAACAGTTAATATCTATTTACCTGCACTAGACAGAGTTCAAATATTAATCCAGTTGAGTTTGCCATTGTGTAAGCATTAAAATGAAATCTAAAACCTCGTACATAGCATGGTTTTGAAATTATTGATGCAAATATGAACAAGCAATATTTGACTCCCTTGAGGCGTCAGTAGGAGTTAACACGCAGATGCAGTTAGAGGCGTCACCCGGATCAAAAGTACTGCTTTCCCAATTTCCTGTATAGACAGTACACTGCAGGTGCACACACACACACACACACACACACACACACACACACACACACACACACACACACACACACACACACACACACACACCTGCATGCTGCAATAAAGTATCCAGTTACAGCCTACCGTTTTATCAAGGGGAAGTATATCTAAGTAGTGCAAAGATAGTGCAACATTGTTGCAGCAGACTGTAATTGAAGGAATACACACACACACACACACACACACACACACACACACACACACACACACACACACACACACATGAAAAGCTGCAAGTTAAATCTGTTTAAGCACATGTAACATGAGAATATATCAGTACAGTAACCAGCTCTTGGATATTTGATATTGATGCTGATTAAAATTTTATTGGTTCCAATATGGCACAAGTGGATCTAGACGCTTGAAAGTGATGCAGTTGCTACTGGCATATTTGGTGACTCTTAAGTTAATAGCTGTAGTGTTTTTCTTAAGTAAAAGAAAGGCGAACAATGTCTGTGCTACTCCAGATGTAGAAAGACATCAATACCAGGATGCAGAAGTAAAACATATTTTGAGACTAAGAATATTCAGTGTGCATGTGTAATATATATATAATTATTATAAGCTCATAGCTTCCTAGGTAAGTACTAGGCTAGCTGCTCTTGCGAGACATTTTAAACCAACCCAGTGAGTTTCCCTTTTTGTGCTCAAATTAACCTATCCCATTAGGTTAAAAACTGGCCTTACCCATTCCATCATTGATAATTTTGCATTATCCCTTATGAGAATAATTTGGATCATATCATACACAATTTGAGAGGACTTGTGCATGGGTTAAAGCATTTAGAAGCTGCTTATGTTCATTATTAGTACAGAAAGCAGTCATGGGGTGCATGTTTTCTGTTTCCCATCCCTAGATCCAAGTTTTGTTTGAATATGGATTTAGATGAACTTTGTTTTATATGGATGGGGAGTCTGTTCCATAGCAGTGATATCCTCCATGAAATCTACCTGCCCCTCCAAACCATTCTGTTGATTTGCAGAAGATGTTTAGTCCCTAAACCAAGTATTTCTGAAGTCTTTTGACTTGCTGATGTGCAGTAAATTCATCAGTATTGGGTTGGAGATGTCTTGTATGACAGACACTGGTCACCTGTTAGCAGTCTGTAGGATACCAACAATAGTGACAGGGTTTAGAGCTGGTCCATGTAGGACAATTTGTTTAGACCTTGTATCCTTTTAGTAAGGTATCTGTATGTGCATTGCAGTTGTTGCATGTGTCTGGACAGATATATGCCAAAGGGGACATTATACTCAGTAACTGACCTAATGAGGGCTGAGTAAAGGGGACAATGACATCCATAGATCTAGACACAATCCTTTTGTTCATAAGGTGTGCAGTATAGAAAAACTTTCTTATAAGAATGAATGCATGTTAGTCAAAAGTTTGGTCACTGTTCATATAAGTTTGCCAGTAATGAACAACTGGGTCAGCTCTTAGGGGTGTATTATCAATGTGATAGTTCCCTGGTGTAGATGACTTCCCAGAGAATACAATAAGGCATTTTTTGACATTTTGTTTCAGTCTATGACTTTGGCACCAGTTATTTATTTGAGACAAACCTTCCTACAGGATGCCAAAGTGATTAGGTGATTTAATTACTGCTCCTAGCTTGCAATCATTTGCAAACTTAGTCAACAGAGCCCTTTGTTATTGGCTTTTGCTTCATATAAATAAATGCCATACAGAAGAGATGCCACATTGGAACCCTGTGACTCTTTGTGGAGGTAACTTCTATATTAATTTCCTGTATCTGATCTGTGAGCCAGTTGGTAGTCTAGTGAATGACATAGGTTTTTTTCTCAGTTTATTTAGGTTTTCTACCTGAGTGGGTAATTGTGAAAAGCTGTCACCAGGTTGAGGTATGCAGTGTGTACCATTTTTGCCTTCATCCACTGGTTTGGTGACCTTTACATACAAGTCCACCAGGGTGAGTAAGCATGGCCAGCCCTAGATGAATCCAAATTGAGATGGGTCCAGTGTTTGAAGTTTCCCTATGCCCTGATCGATTAGTTCTGTGATTAATCTTTCCAAGGCTTTGCGTATGAGGCTGGCCAGACTTACGGGTCTGTAATTGCCTAGGTCTGTAGTAGAGGGCCTTCCCTTATGCAGTGGAATGGCTATAGCTGTTCTCCATCCATTTGGTACAAAACCTATATGGAGGAGGGTAAATTGTGCTTCATGCTATTTAAGATGCATCCAGGAATACTGTTGGGATCATCACTGTTTGCTATCATATTTTCGAATGGAACTCCGTCGACTGCACTTTTCTTGAACATGGAAAATCAAAAACGGTAATGTCGAACTCCAAAAGCCAACCTAGGAACAGGTTTTAACATGGGTCGAGATAGGTGTTCACTGCTATTGCCGAACTACAAACCTTTCCCCTATCTTGATCCATGTTAAAACCCATTCCTAGGTTGGCTTTTGGAGTTCGACATTACCGTTTTCAATTTTCTGTGTTCGACAAAAGTGCAGTCGACAGAGCTCCATTCCTAAATATGATAGCAAACCATCATCACTACAGTATTTTTAGCTTTTGATTGCACTTTTAAGACTTGGTGTTGTGTGATAGCTAGTGGCAAGCCAGTTTCATGTATATCTTGAGGGGCAGATGGAGGGGAGACAGGGGTAAAATTAGAAATAAATTTATCGGCCAGTAGGTTTGCATTATCTTCAGCTTCAGTGTAAGTACCATCATTCACAATCAGCACTACTGTGTTTTGGTTTTGAGATTTTGAGCATAACTAAAAAAAAGCTTTGTGATTGTCTTTGGCTTGGGTAACTATTTTAACCTCAGACCTGGCTTTGACAGATTTTATTAAGCTGCTGAGTTGTTTGTTTATTTCAATGACAAGGGCTATAACATTCTGGGAATTCTTCTTCTTACTTTTGGTCAAAATTATTTTCCTTTTTATTGTAAAGCTTGCTGACATTATGGTTCTACCAAGTGGATTTGTTTCTGGGGTTTGCCCTGCACTTGTTCTTATGATGTACAGCTGTATCTATGCAGCTATTTACATGCTGGTATAGTGTAGTGGTGTATGTTTCAGTATATAAGTGTATATTATTTATGTCTCTATATTATATCTGTATATCGACATTTATACCTCTACCTATCTGTGTATCTATTTTTTATAGAAGCAAAGCTATCCAAGATAATATAGGAACATTAGACTTACTGTACAAGATTGAGTGAGATTACCATAATGTTAATTTTAAGATGCAGAATGAGAATTTAAAGCATTATATTTGGGAGCTGTTCATCTGCCACATTGCCAAGTTAAGAGAAGCATACTCAGAGAGCCCTGTGTTTTTATGAAGGACCTGCCAGAACTTTGCAGAATGTTAGACTTGTCACAGTTTCAAGCAAAAGGCATTGGTCTGAAGCTAAAATGTGAAGTTTTTAACTGTCTAATGTAGAGCAGAATAACGTAACTCCATGTTTGTCTAAACACTTGCTTGTACATGTCATTAAATGGTTATTTCTTATACCAGATACTATCCTATTAAAAGTCATTGTTGAATGGTATTAGTAATGAATATCTGAAATGTTAGTAAAGAAACCAAAAAGTGAACCAGCTTTTATATATAATCTTGTAAAACACACCCTTGTTTGCATTCTAATACTACACACTCATGTTTCTACTTTTGTAAGCCATGCTGACATATTCATTTACATTTATATATTTACTTCCTTACTTTGACTAGAGTGACCTTTTACTTAAATAGGAGTTAAAAATAAATGAATACAAAGGTCTGTTTGTCTTGCAAGATACTTAAAGGCTAAATGTGACATACAGTCTCAGTGTTATACCTTGCTTCATTCCAGAGCGTGCTCATTGCGCACATTGTAAGATCTGTTTACATAAGCGTATGATGAGACAATATACATCCTGGGAAAGTCAGTGAACTCATACAGGATTGCACGCAGAGGTATTACTAGTCATTAGTCATTGCTGTGGATCAAAATTTCTCCCATGGTGATAGCTGCAATAATTATATTTATTTCACTTCTAATTTTGGTGTACATCTTTGTATAACCTTCAAAGAATATATTCGCATATATTGTAGAATTTATATTACTTGCTTATTTGTTGGTGTCATGAGAAGACTGAAATAGTGCTTTGGGCTAATGTTATTTATAAAAAAAACTAGAATGATTTGGATAATAAGGTGAGCTTTTAATGCGTGGTCACTTCATTACATTGACTTCAAATTTTAATGGATTCCTTTTTGTCACATCTCATTTTTTATATTTTTTTTTATCTTGATTGTAGCTGGAAGGATGGCTTTCCACCTCCAATTACAGAGGCACATTTTCATTACACAAAATACCCTTTTGGGGGGTGTTAAATCTGATCATTACAGCCGAGTGACATCTCCAGGCGTTTCTGCAGTTACACCCTACTGCTCCTCTAGGCATCAAGTATTGCCTGTTCATATTTGCATTAATAATTCCTAAACCATGTTACATACAAGGTATCGGAAAATTTTATCTTGAAGCATGCATGATAGCAAACACAACTGTATTGATATATGACCTCTGTCAATGGGTATTTGTTAAAAATGTAAGGTGATAACTTCAATTTTTAAATGCTGAAGCCACGCCCACCAGGAGTTAAAAGTACACACTCAAAAGAGCTCTACTGGAGGGAATGAGCAAAGCTGAGAGCACATCATAGTTCTACACACTCATAAATTTGATCCATTCAAGTAAGTGATTTCCTTTTAAAGCAGCCTAATATTGATACTTTTACCTGGCTGAAACATTTTTGTATACGGGATTTATAAAGATGGAATATATCACACTGGAGAATAAATCTGTGCAGTGATACTGTACATATATAAAACCACAACGAACAACCAAGAAAGGTGAGAGGCTGAGAACAACTAAAGAGCATGGCATAAGGACTGTGTAATATGGCACATATTACATGTACAGCTGCTCAACATAACATGTGAGTACCTGTAATAAGAAAGAATAAGACATACAATGAGCCATTATATGCAGACAGCTGCATGTAGGAACAAAAACGCTATTTATGAGCATCACAGCATGGAGTCATGTAGAATAATAGAAAAATAATAAAAAAAAAATGTGTACATTGCAGTAGCCGTCAGTACATGCAATATGTAATACAGGCACACCAGCAGTGAAAAACAGGTGTCTCTGGACAGGTATACAGCATGTCAGGGCCACACATGAATCACAATAATCTGTTACTGTAAGAATAATGCCTAGGAGATAGGGAGAGTGTGCTGTGATTTATTTCAAGCCATTACAGATAGTAAATGTTTACCTTAACTCCTACCTCTCCAAGACATTGCTCCTGTTATACCATTACAATGATAGCTTTTGTTTTTTTTAATAGAGTTATGGGATTCCTGTGCATGTGCTTCGATGTGCTGTGCAGTGACTGCCTGACTGGAGTAGTAGGAACTCTGGTTAATTCGTACTAATGTAGTCTGCCTCTGAACAACTACTGGAAAGAAATGGAGAATAGCAATAGAAATGCAAGATGGCTGACTGTGATAGGAAAAGCACATGTCTATAACAGCCATTATAATTACAGCCACTTACACTGTATGAAGACAGAATACAGCTACACAGTGCAGCTTATAACATAAACCATCATTTTAAGCTGCTGATTTCTTTGCTGATTTTATTCCCACATCTCAGCATGGCAGAAACTGCAGGAAAGTGTTTTTACTCAATATCTTGCAGCTGATCTCTCTAATTTTAATGGGGTTTATGCAAACATTCGGAGATAACAATAACAAAAGTTAGAATCCCAAACTTTGGATTTTTAACATTATAAGTAAACACTTGGCCAACTGGAATCCATGCCAAGTGCAACATGCCCTGTTCTCCACTATAGTGCAATCCTGGAGTTGGTATATTTAGTTAGGAGGGGGTGTGAGGGGCGCAGTCTGTAACTATAATATGCACTGCTAAATGTGCATCTTCCTATCATGGCTTAAATGTGGATGGTGAATCCACTGTAGTAATATGGTCTAAAAAATCACAAACACTTCACACAAGCCCTGTTCCAAGTCCAAAAACAAAATTCCAATAGCCTGCATGATACATGATTACAAAACTTTATTGTACACTTTAATTCACATCAAGTATCAGGACTTATGTTGAACAAGAATTGCCACACTTAAATATTCTGCGTTGATGAAGTTGTTCAAATTATAAAAATGGTCAGATGATAAAAAAACTAACTCTGAAAGACATGCAAACAGAATTTTAACTTCATAATGTGCAGTTGCATTAATAAGCCTTGTTAACTTAAAAACATTATTACAAAATGTTGTAAAATCGGTTTCTTGTTTGAAAAATATTGGTAATAAAGTAAATAAAAATAAATAAAAAACATTATTAAAGTGTTCTTCACAACTTAGCCCCTCTCAATCTTAAAACATTCATAATAGATATGTTAGTATTCAACTCTAGGAAAACTCCAGCATTGAGCCTTAACTGCCAAAATAATTCTTTATACTCAATCTTGTTTTCAAAGTCACCCCCCCCCCAAAAAAACACACAATTCATCATTATGTTTTCTACTATGAAAAAAGGATTTTTATAGCACAGGCAAGTGGCAGAATGCTTATACAAGTTATTGCTGTTATTCCTCTTAATTCATTAATTTATTTATTTGTCTTTGTTGACTGGGAAAATTCAGCTGGGCAGAGCCCAGGGAGAAAAACCCAATTTCAGACAGTTCTCAGAAAAACAGTAACATTTCTTATAAAACAGCAATCATAATTATGACAGGCATATACAGTTGTTGTTGTTTGTCTTTTCGGCTTTTCCCGGTTAGGGGTCGTCACAGCAGAGCTCCGGTCCGCTAATGATTGGCAGTCAATTTTTATGGTGCTGAGTTGCCAGCCCAACACCCAACCTTCAGCGAAGGCACGTCCATTCACGCATGTCTTTCTGAGGCCACTCGACCGCAGGGAGGACATGCAGACTCCACACAGAAGGTAAAGTATTTAAATCAACAATTATAAGTATATACAGTTATTCCAGCTGTAAAATCTTGCAGAAGTAAATGGATTGATACTGCAGAAGAGAAAACATTATTCCACAGAAGTTTAGTGTTCTTACATTTTAGTAAAAAAAGTTTACAAAGAGTTCAAGATACATAATGAAGTAAGTTATAAAATTATGTAGGAGATTTTAGTGTTGCATAGGTTTATAAAGAGTCCAAGAGAGATATAATGAAGTAACTTATACAATTATGTAGGAGGGGAGGGAAGATATTAGCAGTATTTAGGACAGTGGTAATAGCATATGACAGAGATCATGGTACATGAGTGGTTCTGTTTTGGCTGTCTGTTCCAAATTGGTGTTTCTAGAAGTTTGTGCTTTCACGAGGGATTTCTGGTGATAAACATGAGCATGACCAGGACTGGGTAAGGTATAGTCTGAGCTGGATTTTATAGCTTGAGAGTGTGTTAATATTTTTGCTTGTGTAGGGATGGTGTTCCAGAGTTTGGTGATGTAACAGTATAGTGAGTCCCCCAATTAATCATTTGCTTTAGTAGCACTAGTAGAAATTTGTCACAAGAATGGAGGTCCCTTGTGGGGGTGTAGGGCAATAATATGTTTTTAATGCAGAGCATTGTTCAGGAAATTTTATCAGTTTGTGCCATAACTAGCTGAGGATATGTTATGTAGTTAAACTCTAACTAGTGTATCTGTTTTAAAGCTTGGCACTGGTGAGTGCAGTGTTGATAGCAAATGTATCTACTTTGCTGTAACAGGAGGGTAGTTTGGATTTTAGTGCAGAGCTTAGGTTTGTAAGGATAGGGGAAGCATGTAAGAGGGTGAGAAGAAATAGGATGAGGCTGGGATTTTCATGCTGGGGCTGTAAGGTACTGTTTTGCCCTGTAAAGGGAGCCAGGTTTCTGGTGGATTTTTTAAATTGTTTGAAGAATAACTTGATCAAATTAAAATTGTCATCTATCATATTGCCCAGTAATTTTCTCAATCTTACTAATATTTGTAGATGTTACCAAGAAAGATTGTTTTTGATGGACATAATGTTTTGGGTGAAGAGCATCAGTTTTGTTTTACTGGGATTAAGAAGTAGGTTTGAATTTTTAAGCCAGGTTTCAATCACCACAGTAGTCAGGAAATCCTTCTATGTGGCACATCTCATCACTAAAGGTTTCTCATCCAGAAAAAAGGAGGTCATTGTTCTTCTGTACTCATTCCTCATTAGACCTATTATAGAGTACAACGCCCTGTTTGGTATGTACCTCACAAGACATTTGCAACAACTGGAAAGGTCGTAGAAATACCTCACAAAGAGGATCACTAGCCTCAAACAGATGCCTTATGCAGACTGTCCCAAAAAACTCCAGCTCTACTCCATCGCATATCGCCTGCTCAGAGGTAATCTCTGCCTAACATACAAAGCCATGTCAAACCCAGAGCTGTTGGACATGCTACACTTACAGAAATCCCAATCCTTCCGAGCCACATACTACAGGGACCTAAACCTTGTCACCACAATAAACAAAACATGCTGGAGGGATAGGTTCCTGTCCCAGATACTCCCCATATTTTGGAACAGATTGCCCATTCATGTCAAGCAGAGCACCTCATTAGCCCTCTTTAAGAAAAATCTTGATGACTGGATGGGAAATAGGAAATTCACCCTGGGATCACTTCTGTGGCTCTGCTCGACAGGGGCACAGGAAAATAATTTTTGGGTAGTGAAAGACAGGGAATCTTTATAGCTAGGCTTGTACAGGCCCTAGGGCCGATAGCCTAGTGCCTACCTATGAACCTATGAAATTTGGGTGATTTCTTGTAGTCTGGATATTGTGGGGACTGTACATATTAAATTTGAATCATCTGCATATTGTACTATACTTGTTTGGTGTATGGCAGTGTGAAGCTTGTTTATAAAAATATTAAAAAGAAGAGGTCCTAGTATTGAGCACTCAGGGGACACTTATGGTAACTGGAAGAGAGGAAGAGAGGTCATGTTGCCATTTGACTGCTTGTTGCCTTCCAGATAGATAACTAAGGAACCAACAAATACAAATATATGTGAGAGATGCAACTATATAGCCAAACTGGAGGCTGAGCTCTCTCAACTCAGTACTGGCAAGACCAGTCAGGAGGAGAAGGTAACCACGCACACCACAAACCCAGTCTCACATAGAACTATCATAACTGCAAACCAAACACATAAACACACAAAAACATACTCGGAGGCGCTGATTAAAAATCTACCAAAACAATAGAGGCCTCCAAAGCAGACACCCAAGCAACCGCCACCTCAAGACATAGCACATGCAACACATAGTTCACAAAGTCAGTGTGCTAAACAATCACAGCCCTTAAGGCCAAACAACATGCCAGACACACTTGTAATAGGTGACTCCATAGTCAGACACACTGACGTCCCGCTCACCAGACTGAACAAGGAAAAGGTCACAGTAAGCTGCCTGTCGGGTGCTAGAATCCGCCACATAACACAAGCACTCAGATCACTCCACAGCAAGTACAAATATGACTCAGTCATTGTACATGCCGGTGTGAACGACCTGAGACGTACCTCCCTGGATTACATGAAAAGAGACATAGAGGAGCTCTCTGATTATGTAGCCCAGGCCGGTATGACCCTGACCCTGAGCAGCATCTTACCCTCACCAAGAATCATGCCACAGTACAAAGACAAAATGATCAGTTTTAACAATTGGCTTAATTACTGGTGTCATTCTAAGGGGATCCAATGTCTGTCTGCTTGGGATGACATGCTTGACAAGCCACGCTGCTTCACAAGGGATGGCTTGCACCTGTCACCCCTGGGCTTCTGGATATTGGCCAAGGCTCTTGCCACCCCCATAGTGCCTTTTTTAGGCAAGGCTCAAATGACAAACCTACCTCCCTAGAAAACACAAAGGGTAATGCTGCTCAATGCCAGAAGTCTAAAGCTCAAGATGCATGCTCTCGAAGCCCTCCTCAGTATGGAGAACATCGATGTCTGTGCAGTGACTGAAACCTGGTTCAAGGCTCCTGAGAGCACCCCAGCACTATCAGGTTTTACCTCATATCATGCTTTCCGGCCCCAAAACTTGGACCGAACCACAAAAGGAGGGGGAGTATCCATATTCATCAAAGATGCCCACACCTCCAGGTTAGTGGCAACGCACAGAGCATCGGAGACCATCCAGGTGCAACTAACCATAGGCAAAACTGCCCTACATTTTGTAGCATGCTACAGACCACCCTCTCAAACTCAGGAACCCCACACAGCCTTCCTGAAGACACTGGAGAGTATGAATGTCTCTCCAAATACCATCATATTGGGAGACTTCAACTACCCAAACATAGACTGGGAACATTACTCAAGCCCCAACACCCTAGCCCAAAGGTTCCTAGAATTTATAAACTCAAATGCGATGGAACAACTAGTCACCATTCCCACAAGAGGAGATAATATACTAGACCTGATCATCACAAACATGGGGACAAAATGCTCCACACCGGAAGTATATCCCTCATTGGTGAGATCAGACCATAAATTAATCTCACTGGAAATCCACATCCGCCCCACCCCTGCACAAAGACCACAGTGAAGAACTTCTCAAAAGCCAACTTCACACTTCTTAAGACTGAAGTGGTATCCTTCAAGGCCCCTGGGCCAGTGGAAACCACAACCCACACTGCTGAATCCTTTACAAATGCCTTCTACGAGCACCTTCAAGAATGCATGGATCATGCAATCCCAAATAAAACCAAGACCCATTTCCCCAAAGGCAGGCGCCCGGTCTGGTGGACCCCAGCCATAAACAAACTTTACAACAGGAGGAGGAAGCTACTACATGACAGAGCAAAATCCCTAAAAGGGAAGGCATCTCTGATCAGTACTAGCAAAAAACTACGATCACTCATAAAATCATCCAAGGCCAACTTTGAGAGAAAAATCGCAAAAGACACAAAAGACAATCACAAGGCCTTCTTTAGCTATGTTAGAAACCTGGGTGGAAACTCCCAGATATGCTCAGAGTTAGTCCAAAATGACACAAAATACACTGAACCCACAGACATTGCCAACATTCTAGCAGACAGGTTCAGTGCAAATTTCTCCTCCCCCCCCCCCAAAAGGAGAAATATCTATCCCAACAGAGTGTAGCCTCCCTAACATCTCAGATGCCCAGGTGAGTGCCGCCCTCTCTAAAGCTAAAAACACAGCATCAATGGGACCGGACGGTGTCCCGGGCTGTGTGCTACATGAACTCCAAGAGGAACTAAACCCACACATAAGGCTGCTGTTTAATCTTAGCCTTACTACAGGATACGTACCCAAAGAGTGGCGTACGGCAAAAGTGGTCCCACTCCACAAAGGAGGTGCTTCTACGGACCCTGGAAATTACCGCCCCATAAGCTTGACGAGCCTGGTCTGCAAAGCTATGGAGAGGATCATTATGGAACTCATAAACAAAGACATCGGGGACCTACAGACATTGGATACTACCCAATTTGGCTTTGTCAAGGGCAGATCCTGCCTTTTGAACTTGGTCGACTTTTTTGAAATAGTCACTAAGGCCATTGATGAGGGTAAGGCAGTTCACACAGCCTACCTTGATCTTGCAAAAGCCTTCACACAATACCCCACTCGGGCATCATAGACAAACTCACCAGCTTAAATGTAAACCCATATGTCACAAAATGGGTTGCAAACTGGCTCAAGGACAGAACCCACAGGGTCAGAGTTGCTGGAGCCATGTCAGACTCTAAGCCGGTCACAAGCAGTGTCCCACAGGGCTCAGTCCTGGGACCCCTCTTGTTTGGCATTTATTTTTCCGAGGTGCAGGCAAACATAGGAGGATTGTGGCTGACAAAGTTCGCAGATGACTGCAAACTGGGCGCCATAATTGATACTCCAGCGGACACAAGCATCCTTCAGAGAGGTCTCATAGAAATGGATAATTGGTGCCAGAGCCATGGCCTTAAGCTGAACGCCAAAAAATGTATAGTCATAGCCTTTAAGAAAAACAAGGTACCCACAAATTACCACATAGGTGGTAATCCATTAAGTACGGAAGAGGTAATCAGGGACCTAGGGACCCAAGTTGACAATAACCTCTCATTTGACACTCACATTGCCAAAGTGGTTAGGAAGACCTTCTATATTGCCCACCTTATCATGAAGGGACTCACATCTAGATCAAGAGAGGTCATTGTGCCCCTGTACTCTTCTCTTATCAGGCCAATGATTGAGTACACTGCCCCATTTGGGATGTATCTTACCCAACACCTGCAGCAGTTGGAAAGACCCCAAAAGTTCCTCACCAAGAGGATAAAGGGTCTCAAACATATGTCATATGCTGCCCAGCTGAAGAAACTCCAGCTCTATTTAGTCGCATACCACCTGCACAGAGGTGATCTGTGCCTGACGTACAAGGCCATGTCCAATCCGGAATTAATGGACATGCTCCACCTCAGAAAATCCAAATCCATCAGAGCCACGAGAGTAAGAGACTTGAACCTCAACACAGAAATAAATAGGATGTGCTGGAGGGACAGATTCATAACCCAGAGGCTCTCTACACTCTGGAACAGAATCCCAGTCCATGTTAGGCAGAGCCCCTCACTAACTCTATTCAAGAGAAATCTTGACGAATGGATGGGAGATCGTAGGTTTACCCCGGGGGTCATCTCTGTGTCACTACTAGACAGAGGCACAGTAAACTAAACCCTAAATGGGCATAGTATTCTCATCCTAAGGGGTGTTGTAAGCCACACACACTCTCTGGCTAGGCTTATAAATGCCCTAGGGCAGATAGCCTAGTATGAACCTATGAACCTATGAACCATTTAAGGGAGGATGGAAGAGAGTAAATAATGTGGGAAGAAATAGCCAGGGAATTGTTATGGCTAGGCTTGTATAGACCCTAGGGCTGATAGCCTAGTACCAACCTATGAACCTATGAGACTAGCAACTAAATGTTGGTGTGGTACAGTGTCAAAAGCTTTGGATAGGTCTAGGAACACAGCTGACACTAGGTTACTGTTGTTCCTATGCTGGTTCATTAGTGTTGATGAATTGAAGGAAGGCAGTGGTTGTGCTGTGGTGGAGTCTGAAACTATGCTCATTTCAGAAAGATAATTTGAATTCAGGTGATACAAAAGATGAGCATGAATATATTTTTCAAATATTTTTGATAAGGGGGAATGGGCCTGTAGTTATTAAACTGTACAGATGTGCCACCTTTGTGTAAAGGTGTAATAATGATTTTTTTCCAGATGGAAGGACTGTATTTTTTGGATATAGATCTATTCATCAATTTAGAGACTGGGAAAGCAATTGCATCTACAGTTATTTGTAAGTAGTCTGAGGGCAGTTGGTCAGCAGCAAGGGTGGTTGTTTTTAGGTTATGTAGAAGTTTTTTAATGGTGGAGGTAGGTACTGAGCTAAAGTCAAACAACTGAGGATATTTATCCGAGGCTGCAGGTACTGAGAGGGTAGTGGATGTATTATTGTTTCTGAGGGACAATACAGTCTGTATAAAATAGTCATTAAACTGTGTGGGAATTGAATCAGTAGTATTGGTGTATGTATGTAGGGGTAGGGGTGGGGAGGTGGGGGTAGTTTGGCCTGGATGTAAAAATTTGTTTATGGATGTCCAGAAGAGTTTTGGGTTCTTTTGAAGTTTATTTTAGAATATGCTGTAATATGTTGGCTTATCATGTTTTCCTATTCCCTTGTTGTCTAAAAAGTTGAAATGTATTTTGTGTTCTATTTTTGAGACACTTTTCCAGGCTTTGTCTTGCTGTAGCATTAATTTCTTAGTCTCTTAGTTAGCTATGGTGCATGATTGGATTTGACCCTTTTAGTATGTACTGGAGCAACATTATTGAGAATTTTTAGGAATATGTCATTGAAGTGTGAGACAGTCACAGCAGAGTTTAAGGGCATAGATTTTAGTATTTTCCAGTTATAGTCTCATAAAGATTTGATAAAAAGTATTTTGTCAAAGTTTTTTGCGTTACAAACTTGGATGTAAATTATATGTTTATCTTGGATATTGCAATGTCTGAGAGTGTAAGTAGGATGATGGTCATTTGCTTCTGGCTGTCCCAGTTTTGCTGGTTCTTCCTAATGGAATATACATGTTTGCATATACTCTACTGTAGTTTTTTTCTCTCTCAGATTTTACCACATAAAATTCTTCACATGTCATGCACTTTGCAATATATGCTACCGTTGTGTACAACAGTTAAATTTACCATTTGTACCTACAGTCTTGAAGTAGTTAACAAGGAACATCCAATATAAATTGTCACTGAATGCATTTCCTGGATTTCCTCCTTTCTTTTAACCTACCAACCAAAGCCTCCTTTTGCAGTTATACTATTAATTGTTACAGCATTCTGCAATTATGCTTTTAAGTTAACAAGGCTTATTAAGAGAATTGCACATTATGAAATTAAAGTTCTGTTTGTATACCTTTATGTGTTATTTTTATCATGTGACCTTTCTTATCATAAGACAGTTTCTATCATGTGAGCAATTTCAACACTGAACAGTATTTAAGTATAATAGTTCTTATTGTTCAGCACTGCTTTCCACTGTGGGAGATTCTGGTCACCTGGTGCATTGTGTTCTCATAACTGCTTGATGCCGCCCCTTAAAGCTTCTCTGCCAGACAACTGCACAGTGTAGGGCATGCAGGAACTCTTGGCTTGGCTTAGTTGGTTTTCTGTCTATTTTTAATGGTATAAAAGCAATTTTATCTTTTAAGCAGTCTTTTAAAATTTCAAAGTTTGTAAAATGCCAGTTGCAAATTTGCATCTGAAATATCTGTATACATAGATGACCTTCAATATATCTTCAGCCCCAATATGCTCATCCAAATGCAAATGCTCATCCAAATGCAAATATGGATGGCTTTCACTCTGAACAGTCTAGATGGGTCTGCATATCATGTTCACATGTACACTAGTAATAATTTTCCACACAATAAGAGCACATGTGACATTACAATGGATTATGCATTTTTGATTCTGTGAGCTACGCAGTTGTTTCAAGTATTATATTTTTTTTATAATGTTTTGAACAAAGTGCAGTGATGATCACTTACAGACCATTGTTTGCAGTTAAGTGTTTCATGTGCCATCTGAAAGCAGTCTCACACTACCTGCCCTTCACCTTGGTATATGATTCAGAAAATAAAGGAGTTGTTTCTTACAGCTTCTTAGTTTTGTGTAAACCAACCATTATTTAAAATTTGCTATCATCACAATACTTACAACTTTGTGTAGGGCTGAGGACAGTTTTCTGAATAATGAAGATTCACAGAAAGGAATAGTGGCATACCTGATAATGCTGTGTTGGCTTACTAAGGTCTACATATTGTACTCTTACCAAACATGGTAATATTTGGAACGTGAGACAGTAAAGTGAATTTCACTGAGGAGGAGAATGAATGCTGTCCTTAATGACTTGTGAACTGATAGTGAACTCCTAAGGCACGGTGGCAACTGAGACAGATGTGGTTTATGGTGAGAAGAGGCAGTTATAGACAGTCAGCTGTTAGTGGCCATGGTGAGTAACATCTAATTGTAAAATGATGGCCTAACGACAAGCATGACAGAGCCAGGGAAAATGCCCATGAATTCACTTACTGGGACTGAGTGGACAAATGGGAACACCAGCCATGTTCACATTGATGACCAATGAAGTTATATTGGGCTCTGCCATGAGAGGTGTCTCTGCATATAACTGGATGGTTTGGATGTTGGAGCTCCATCTTACTTAAGCACGTTATGTTTAGACAATAATTATTTAGCTTCACCTGCATTTTGTGGGGATAGCTGATGTATGTTTCATTGCTGCAGGTGAAGATAATACATACACAGATTAATTGCATTTTATATGCTAAGTGCAGAGAAGAGCACCAGTGTGGAAACACAGCAGTCACGGTTCAATTATCCACAGGTAAAATAGGCAGCAAACATCAGGCATTAGGTAAAATAAATCCAAGTATGGAAACACAGCAATCACAATTTAAAATATCCAAAGGTAAATTAGGCGGCAAACAACTAAACATTTGTATAACACTGTCTTGATACACAGACCATTCAAAAGCTAAAACTAATAAAACAATTAAATAGTTAAATGTTTAGTAATGTTGTTGTTTCATTAGGGTCTGAAGAAGCTATGATTCCATAGAGAAAGAGTTTACCAGTTTGTATATGCATTAAACTTGGATTTATTTTACCTGCTGCTTTTCTCTGCACTTAGTTTTGATTTCTGGCTACTAGTGTGGCTTGTCTGCTGGCGGAATTTTTGTGTTTTGCACATTATATGATGATATTGTCTTTAACAGGAAAGGGAAATACTCACTCTCTAACTAAAGACTTTCAGTCTGGCTTCACATCTGTTTGGAACTGGATCTTTCTCAGTATATTATCAGAAAATATTGCAAAAACATCAGTAAGACTTTTTGGTATATCATAAAAACTACTGAAGAACCCCACCAAGAGCATCTTGAACACACCGGGTACCATGATCCCTCATGATAAATAGTAAAGATACTTACTATTACTATTTGACCAACAAATGACCATCCATAATCATATTGAGATCAGAATAAACAAGGTCCTATCTCAGTTTAACTTTGTTTTACAGGATTTCTAACTTTCTTACCAATGAGGCAAGGTGAGCAAAAGCAATTAATGTGCTGGCGACCAAGTTAGAATATTTTCTCCCCGTCATTGCTTCCTGCTCTGATAAAATGCAACCTTCTTTCAAGCAGCTGAAAACAACATTCTGAAATGTATGCACCTATCCATCTGTTAGGAACACCACTGTACAACATTGACCAAAGTCAACTGCTTGCCTGTATCTATGTCTTCCGTTTTACTGAATACCTTTATCTACAAACTTCTTCGCCAAAGTTACTGCTCACCTGCTCAACAAACTGACCACTATTAACACCAGTTACATTTTGTGTGACTCTGATAGAATACAATTACAAAGACAACCCATGTTCTTCAAGTCTGCTTGTGACTTATGGAATTCTATCTCTGAATCTATTATAAAATCTAATAATCTTAACTTGTTCAAAAATCCTCTACATAATCATCTTAGAAATGACAATAAATGAAATGCTTCAGCAACACTGTTTGATCACACATTATACATTCTACAGTACGCTGCAATGGTGGAAAAGTGTTTTACTGCTGTTTGATCACACATTATACATTCTACAGTATGCTGTAATGGTGGAAAAGTGTTTTACTGCTGTTTGATCACACATTATACATTCTACAGTATGCTGTAATGGTGGAAAAGTGTTTTACTGCTGTTTGATCACACATTATACATTCTACAGTATGCTGTAATGGTGGAAAAGTGTTTTACTGCTGTTTGATCACACATTATACATTCTACAGTATGCTGTAATGGTGGAAAGGTGTTTTACTGCTGTTTGATCACACATTATACATTCTACAGTACGCTGTAATGGTGGAAAAGTGTTTTACTGCTGTTTGATCACACATTATACATTCTACAGTACGCTGTAATGGTGGAAAAGTGTTTTACTGCTGTACTTCTAACTTAATGTACAAAGCCAGAGTTGGGAAATATAATCTTTCTATAATGGTAATGTAAATCACTTTTTTGTCTTCTCTTTGTAATGTTTTTGTCATATTTGTGATGAGGCCACACTGTAGAATGTGCATAAAGTGTTAATTGCAGATATGGGTCGCATTCTGCATTTGAGATCACAAGTACATCACCTGTGTGTGATGGTGATGCACTGAGGGCCTGAGTGAAGAGGTGACACATGGGTGGCTGCATAATCTCCACAACTATAGTCCACCAGTGTTTCAGCAAGTACTGTGTCTTTGAGACAAGCCCCATTGAGATAAGATGTGTCACCTTCTGTCAGAGTCTCAGGTGCTAGGGGATCATCATACAGAATCCCCACTGAGTTTGACACGTGACACGGACCACACATGTCACTGATATGTTGTGTTACATGATGTGGTAGGCCCTGCTGCTTCTCATGGCACACTTACACAACATGCCCAGCAATTGACATCATGCACACTGGCATACATTGAATGTTCTTTGGGCAAATAGATATAGATGGTGGACAAGTGACATAAGTTATGTTCACCTAGATTCACAGACATGTGTTGCAAAGTGTTGCTGAGGACATGGGTAATGTGTGCATGCCTCAGTATATGGTGGCCACATAGTGGTTAATCTCAGCTGTTCCTAGCCAGACAGCACCACAGTGCAGAATGCAATCTCTAGCAGTGATGGGATAGTCCCCCAGACCCAGTGAAGGAAACCAGTCACTGACAGAATCCCTCCAGCTATTGGTAGAAGATCCATTGCTGCTCTCTCAGAGCAGGGAAAGCAGCATTTTGGATATAACATCTGATATGCAGCTAACCAAGACAGTGAGGCAGACCAAATGAACAAGTGATATCATACAGACATTATCCTACATAATACCTGCCACTACAGGCCACTGTCCACAGGTAAAGTGGTATAATTAGGTCCCTGGGTGCACTGCACACACACTAAGCATACAATGCCCACTCAAATACAGTAGTCAACAGTCATATGGAGAAAGCACTACAGGCATTTTCCCTGCATTCCCCATGTTAGATCTCTGGCAGGACGATTATGAAACCATCTTAGTCTGAACATAAACATAAATATTATACTGCTTTATGTTTACATTTCTGTAGATTTTAATACTGTTATGCAACCAAATGCTATTATATTTATATGTAATAATGCTTGAACAATATGACACCATGTCATATGCATAATGTAGTGTACTTCACACACACATACACACACACATACACACACACACACACACACACACACACACACCAAAACTTTATTGTTACTGAGGCAGTCATACTGCTGTTGGTGAAGCACAGCTTTATTTGATAGGCAACAACCTGACATGGCTGTTATTCACCTTGTCTTCTTGGTTTTATTTTAGCTGAATTAAAATCCTATTCTATGCCATCATTTGCTGGATGTGACAGTCCTGGTCATGATGCAGCTGCCACCATCATGTCTACAGTCATGTTATACAGCATGCAACAAATCACAGCAATGGAGCTCACTTTAAGTGATACATACTGCAGTGCTGCCTCAGAAGTATTTTAACAGTAAAAACAGTAAAAACACATCTTCAGATGGACAGAAACATGCTTGGTGATGTTCCTTGGTGTATAGTTTTATATGCTTCCTCTGCCTAGTTTGCAGGCCTCTACTTCAGTGTCAGCAGCCAAGGCCAGTGGTATGTTCTATCCTCCAGCACTTGGCTTTGTGGTACTTTGCCACTCTGGAACATTTGCTGTAGGATAAAACCACATCAGATATGAGTATTTTGTGCCCTGCCTAGATGGTGGATTATTACATGACCATGATAGTCACGCACTGCCTACTACCTGTAGATTGATCAGATGGACTCCATGCCTACTGAAATAGGTTTGACATCACCTGTGCTAAGTATGAGTATTGCAACATGTGCATTGTCTATGACACCACTGACACTGGCAATACCAGCTTTGTGGTGGAAGACCCTGTATAGGTGTCCTCTCGTTAACTTTTCTGGGCATGTGGATAGTTTCTTCTGCATGAGGCACCAAGCACTGCATGACTAGATTTAGAATCCTGTTTGTGGATGCTTGTGATTCATGCCTCTCAACCTCTTAGCGCTAGAAATCTGGACAAAGATGTAAATAATGGGGAGACAATGGCCCAAAAATAGGAACACATTTTAAATATTCCTCTTACAAACTTAAAAAGTTGATAGAATAACAGGTTTTACAATTAGTATAGAATTCATGAAGGATACGAAGTCTGAAACTCAAATGTCTGTGATTATTTTCTGACTTTAATTTTCAATGGTTTGACAGAAAACCACAATTTTATGAAAAAAAAAATAGGAGTGAAAAATCTGAACATTCTGCAAAAATCTGTACAGTTGAGAGGTATGTTGTGATTTGTCTGTGGCATTTCCCACAGGCCTCAGAAAGGGGCCTGGCACAAGGCTGCTAACATGTCTTGTCTTGG